>NW_020664373.1:1638831-1654706 GCF_002925995.2 Terrapene triunguis
TTTCCCCCCCCCCCCCCCCAGCCTGGGTGGAAATGGGGAGGGAGCACACGGGGTGTTAAAGGCACCTTACGTGGTCCAAGGCCGACTGCCCCGCCTCTCCGTGGAGTTCTGCTGCAGCCTTCACCACAAATGGCTCAGCTCTACCAGCTGCGCTGCGCTGCTCCGCTCCTCCAGCCGTCCCCGCAAACCACTCCGCTCGCTCGCTCGCTGTTCCGTGGGCCGCTCCAATCGTCCCACAAACTGCTCAGCTCTGCCAGCCACTCCACTCCACCAGCCGTTCCATGAACCGCTCCAGCTGCCCCCACAAACTGCTCCACTCTGCCGGCTGCTTAGCAATATATCTTCAGGCTCCCCCACTAGTTAACACAGCACTCATCTTGGGAAGCATATAGCATGTCCCTTGGATGCATTCATGGGGGATGAATTTGTAGAGTTTCTCTTGGAGTTGTTTGGGGAAGGATTTGATAATATCCTTAAATTTCTGGGTGAATTTGGTGTAGGGTCTTCTTTGAGACCTTTATAATAGGAGGTTTTGCAAAGTTGTCAGTTGACCCCATTGGCATAGTCCTGTTTGCTGGTTTGATCACTATCTGGTGGTTGTATTTCAGGAACTGTATAGCTGTCATCTTGGTGGTGAAGAGATTGTGGTAGATGTGATATTTGTTAAAGATTTCAGTCAGTTTTTTTCCTGAAGCAATCAATGTAATGATGGAGTGTATGATTTAATGCACTGTCCACCCTCTGTCCTCTGACTGCAAAGTTGTTAAGAGGATTCTTTTTTCTTATGACTTTTGAAGGGGGTGTGATAGTTGTGGATGGCGTCATCACTGTTGTGAGAGAATTCTCTGAGGCTGAGTCAGACAAATGCAGCCCATTGAAAATACTAATAGAATATGAAATCTAAAATTTCGCAGTTTTACCTGACAATGTTGGGATAGAGAATAAACTAAATTTCCGAGTATACCATATAAAATAGTTACTTGAAATTATTCAATTGTTTGCAGTTTCAGGTTACACACTATGGCCCTTTAATTTAAAACCTCATAGGATGCCATGAGTCTTTGACAGGCACCAAGCTTCTTCTTCTTACCTAGTAACTCCCATGTCCAATAAATCTGTGGTATTCTAGAAAATAGTGTCCTGGAAATCAAAGTATCCTGGTACCTTGCCTTGGTCTCAGTTTCACCATATTGCCATGAGTGGAAAATTTCAATTAAGGCTATTAGGAGCTGTCCTTGTTCATTGCTGAACAGAAATCAGCCCTTTTACAAATTAACATTATTAAACAGAAGGATTTTGAAAGCCCATATTACACAGCAATCAGTAGTATAAAAACCTCATCACTGACAGTACCTACCCTCAAGTCGTTGTGTGCCATGTTAAGGAGTATGCATAATAATCAAACAATAGTCAATCAACCATACTGCAAGCTTAGTTGCTAGTGTACCAACTCTCACAATTTGATCAGCAGTCTTGTGATATTTGGTGATTTTTCTAAAGCCCCAGCACCAGGAATTATATGATTATGTGCAAATTTCATCTTATTTATTTATATATTTATTGTTTTTAAATGTAAGCTCTACTGCTCATGGCTGAGGAGAAAAGCTTGAAAACTAAGCCAAATGCAGCCTGAACTCTTAAAAAAATCAAAAGGCGAATGGTTTTCAACACTTGCAGTTGGCAACTCACACTGCTTGCTTAGGTCTGCAGAATGTAGGCGTCTTAGCTTACAGTATGCTACTCCAATCAGTATATTGCTGAGCAGACACAGATTACTTATGCATGTGTTTATTGTTTACCAGCAGATACTAGACTGAATCATGACTTGTTTGGTTCCTACAAGTGTGCACAATCAATAAGATGCAGCACAAGTCATACTCTAATTGGGATTGTTGATTGCTGCGTGTGCTAAAAATCCAATCATTTTTAGCTGGTAGAGGCACAAAATGAAAATATAGGCAAATTGGGTGCATGGTTAATTTCCTCATTAGCATACACAATCACTTCCATTCCCACCGGTGCCTTAAATTGTGCCCAGAAACAATCTTAACAGCCTACATTTCTTGCTAGCCATGTCATCGTCTGGCAAGGACACCAGAAAGCCCCATTTATCCTTAGAAGAGTTGGCTCTACTGTTGAAAAATGATTTGAAATAGGAAAATAAGCTCATTTATAGGAAATAAAATAGTTACAAAAAAGAAAAAAAAATGGAACTTAATACCTAAAAAAATTAATTTTATTGGGGACACAGTCATATTGTACTAGACCTAGAGAAAGGTTTGAGGGATTCTCAATAGAAAACTAAAGAGAAAAAAATATCAAAAAGCCCTGACACAAACTATTGGTGATGCTTAATAGTCCTGGATGAGCACCTGTAGTTGTGTAACAAAAATATAAAGCAGGGGTCGGCAACCTCTAGCACGTGGCTCACCAGGGTAAGCACCCTGGTGGGCCAGGCCAGTTTGTTTACCTGCCGTGTCCGCATGTTCGGCGGATCGCGGCTCCCACTGGCCGCGGTTCACCGCTCCAGGCCAATGGGGGTGGCGGGAAGCGGTGCGGGATGAGGGATGTGCTGGCCGCGGCTTCCCGCCGCCCCCATTGGCCTGGAGCAGCGTACCGCGGCCAGTGGGAACCGCGATCGGCCGAACCTGCCGACGCGGCAGGTAAACAAACTGGCCCGTCCCGCCAGGGTGCTTACCCTGGCAAGCCGCGTGCCATAGGTTGCCGACCCCTGATATAAAGTAATAAATAATTGAACCTTAGAAAGGGTGTGTCACCCAATTAACTCCTGGCTCATAGCCATATTCAAAGAGGTATATGGCCATATGCCCTCATAATACATATCTGTATGAAATCTACAGGAGCCATGTTTGCCCTTAGCATGTGAGTCTACAAACCACCAACCATCTACATTACTTCTGCACCAATCACAAGAGGTCCTGTGAAAAGCCAGAATGTGAAAATTTAGCATTTGAAGGGGCTACCTGTGCAGAGAGTATGACTTTGAAAAAGAATAAATGGCATGGAAATCAGAGAAGAAACTCAAAACAGATCCTAGAAATGTAATTTTGCTTCCAGAAGTGAAACACAAATGTATAGCATAACCTTAGAGGATAGATCAATAAAGCTAAGATGTTGGTGCCTAGCAGAAACAATTAGATTGTTATCCTTCGGGGTCTCAAGTGTAAGTTTTGAGAGCGAGAGAGCGAGAGAGAGAGAGAGAGAGCGAGAGAGAGAGAGAGAGAGATCTTAATGGATAAAATTGCCTTTACTGAGTCTAAAGCTGTTCTTCTTCTGGTATGATATAAATTGGTACCATTTTGAAGCAATTTCTTAAAGTCAAAATGGTATCATGCAAGAAAACTAACACAACAGAATCTGCTGCTGTATTGGCAATAACAGGCCTGTCCTTATGTCTGTAGATACTGTCAGATAGAATAGCAGGCTTGAGGGCTCAAGTGTTACATTTTGGGTTCTTATCTACTGTACAGGGAAGATAAAACACAGTGTTTACCCTAAAAAAAATGTATTACACATTTTAAATCTTGTTCAGAGAGAAATTTTGAAGAAAAATGCTGTTAAAAAGCACAGAGAAGGAAAGCAAAACTGTTACATTCAGGATTAGTGGAACTTTGATATAAGTGGAGGATGAAACAAAAACAGGATTTCATCTACAAGAGGGAATTTACAAAGAAACAATTCACGTGGGAATTCACTCATTACCTTTGTATATTGCCTTTTCAACAACAGTGGCTTAGGGGGTTATACGAAAACTAGGGTCATGTTTCAGGATCAGCTGAAATTCTTTCTGATGTCTGAGCAAAAGAGGATTTTACATGCAGCTATACAAACACTGAAGAACTTTATATACTAAGATGAAAGTTAAGCCTTATTATTTATTATTTGTATTACCATAGAACCTACCAACCCTAGTCATAGACCAGGACCTCATCATGCTTGGTGCTGTACAAACAGAACAAAAAGACGGTCCCTGCCCCTAGGGGCTTACAGTAGGTTGACCAGATGGCAAGAGTGAAAAATCAGGATGGGGGTGAGGGGTAATAGGCACCTATCTAAGAAAAAGCCCCAAATATCAGGACTGTCCCTATAAAATTGGGACATCTGGTCACCCTAGCTTACAGTCTAAGACAAGTGACAACAGATGGATAGAGACAGATGAGGGAGTACAAGTAAACCATGAGACAATTTTCAGAGTGGTAGCCGTGTTAGTCTGTATCAGCAAAAACACCTTAGAGGCTAACAGATTTATTTGGGCATAAGCTTTCGCTAAATAAGCTTTTGCCCAAATAAATTTGTTAGTTTCTAAGGTGCCATAAGGACTCCTCGTTGTTTTTTTCAATGAGACAATATTAGTCAATATGGTAGGTAGTGGTCTCTTATCCTGCAAACATTTATGCTTGTGTTGAACTTTTTAGTTGTGAAAGGGAATAAAGATAAACAAAAGTGTATGTACATTTTTGCTTGCTTGGGTCATTATTCATTATAGCAGTTCCTCTGATAATTCATATGCTCTACCAATTTTTAAATCAAAAAGTATAGCTACTTTAGGGTTTTTAGTATTTTTACAAACTTTTCCAAACGTACTGGCAGAACATTACTTAACAACTACTCTCCACATGAGAAGACCCCAACAATGGCAGATGAAAGGCTATCATGTCTTTGCTTGTAAAACACTAAAACTATGTGAAAACTTACAGAGTAAAGTAACCCCACACCATATACTTATCTCAAAACCCCACTACTGCTGGGAAAAACTGAACACTCATATCACTTAGTTAGTTATAATTGTCCATCCAGACAAAATTGCAATAACACAATAAGACAGTAATACAAAAAGGCAGGGAGGAGGAACATGTTAAACCATTTCATAGGTAGACTCTACACTTCCATGTATATCCCAGATATGTTGTCTCTGCCCTTTGTCTGATGATCAGAACATGGATTCAGCTAGTAAATGAGTGCTGGCCATGCTTCGTCAGAAGTGAGAATAGCCAGATTATGGCAAAATACAAATCAGAGCTTTTTACGTGTTTTATTTTTTAAAAATTTGCATCAATTAATAATAATAATTAATAATAATAATTTGAAAAGCAAAATCTGTGCATAGTAATTTGGAGAAATAGATTACCTATATGACTTCCACTCAGAGTGGCACCAGTAGCATGGGAGGCAATGGTTCAGAGATATTCTATCACACAGATAGCTGGTGGCACAAAACCAACAACAAGCTGGTGTATATCTATCCCTCTGTCTGGAGAAATGGAGAGAATGAACCAGAAATCAGTGTGTCAACATTAAGTGCAGGAAGCGTCCAGAAACCAAGATGCTGGGCCTGATACAAATCCATAGACGCCCACACACCATAGACAAGACTCTTTCTTCTGTGAGTCCCTTTGAAATTGGAGAGGTATACTGTTCTAGAACAAATAGTAATATACAAAACACAAACTATCAAGGCAAAAAGACTTCCTGTGTAGGGAATGGATATTCAGTTTTCAAAACTGATTATCTGCTATCTGAATGACATACCTCTATTTCTCAAAGACAATGAATTGCCTTATGGAACTCCATGATAGCCCTGTATGCAATTTAGAAAGCTATCAGGGACAAACCAAATTGCTTTTTTCCTATTTTATTTTTAATCCAAGTAGCAAAACAATTCATTTAAATATGATTTTACCAAGCCATTCTTATGCAGATCTCCTTCTTGGCATATGAAAAAGATTCATTTGTTCCAGGGTTTTTTTCACCATTACAAATGTTTTTAATTCATGTCTGCATATTTCTGGAAGCTACTACTTTCACCCCCAGAAGGGAATACACTTTAATTAAACCTGCCTTGGCATTTTGATGTACTTTTGAAAACATTTTTTCTACTTTCATCTGCAGGTCTCTTAAATGTGAAAAAAAGAGACAAGAACAATAGGTTCCTTTCAAAGAAAAAATAATGTTTTATCCAGCCTGGACAGCTTGATTAGATAAACAATCATTTCTATATTCACAGGGGGTAAAGGAGTAACAATTTCCGAGAGCCATTTAATCTTTTTTTTCATTTTTTCTTTTACAGAGCTTGAAAAATAGTTTATATTTCTGCTCTTTTTGGGTCGTTGTGGATGTTTATCTTGCAAATGCATAGATTTTTTTTAAGCCAGGCCACTTGGCTATAAACAGCCTTGTCAAATGACAGTTGCTTCTCATGACCCAAGTGTGACATTAGAAATCTGAATTCAGCTGGTAATTTCCTGGCAGTGAAATTAGAGGTGAATTACAGTTGACTTTCAGACCTTTAATATATGCTTGAAGTAGAACCTTTTTGTTGTTGTCATTTGGTGGCTAAGAGCTGCTCAGACCAGATAAAGAAATCCTTTTGAGGGCTTAGTATTATACAGAAACAGTCTCTGAGATTTGATTTAATAAGAATCATCGTATTGTGAAACTCTAATTTTAAGAAAAGTTGCTAAAAATATTTATTAAAAAAAAAATAATTTCAAATTAAACCATCGTGATCCTCACACAGCCGTACAGTTGAGTTACTTTGTGGAAGAAAAGTAACTAAAGGGTAGGCTGGGACAAATTTCTTTAAAAAAAATCTGATGTTCTGAAGCTCTTTGTAAAGCTTTCAGGTACCTTACAAACTGGAGCTTTTTGGAAGTCTCAATGATTGATTTGATTTGGACATGGTCGGGTGGAAAAAGAGAGAATGTGAAAGTGGGAGGGGGGACACAAGTTAATATATGGTTATTATTAACTTTGAATATGCTTTCATAGCCTCCAAATCTACTTATTTTTAGTCGGCACAGCTCAACCATTGGAGATAGGTAGAAAAATGGCTTTTGGCTTGAGCATATTGGGAACTAAGCATTCAAAAAACCCAGTGGTTTACCATTTAAATCTGAGATGTTTTTGTTTGCCTGATCAACATACAGGGAAAATTATTTAAAGGTTGGGTCCTTGCAAACAAAGACTCTGAAGTCCTGCAAACACTTACTCATATGACTAATTTTTCCCTGTGAACTCAATGTTACTATTCACATTCATAAAATTACTTGTGTGCTTAGTTGTTTGCAAGGTTGGGACCCCAAACTACGAGAATCTTAAATAGTAATGTGCGCACAAAGAATGTAGGATCAGGCCATTTAATGGTAAGCCACTTTTCTGGGTTTTTTTGCTTATATTTGAATAATTTTAAAAGAGAGAACTTTATTATGTAAATAATAGAACAATGCTTTTGCACTGAATCCTTATACGTAGGCTTAGCAGAATTCAATTTTTATTTTTTAAAACATTTCAACAGATAATATCAAGTTTATTTTTAAGATTTTTAATTTGTATTGATTTAAATTATCGCAGTTGAACAAAATTATGGATTTTAAGAATTTTCTTCAATATAAATTTTCACTGTTCTGGGAATTATGGGGGGCAGGTAATGGTGAGGAAGGGTCAGACCATTACTTAATGGCAGTGTAGCAGATTGAGCACTCACGAGCGTGGCACCTCCTGCTTGTTGTCTGGGAATTAGCTCTTTTCCAGCCCCGAAGCGCCCCCTGCTGGCCGGTGTCTCTTCTGCCTCAGGTCCCATGTCCCTCCCGGACCCCGGTGCCCTTTACCTTGAGGTGCTGCCCCACAGCAGTGCCCCCACACTCTGGGTCTCCCTTCCCAGGGGAACCCCCTCCCCCTATGCCCACCTTGCATCAGTGGCTACTGCCAGTCGTATTCTAGCCCCCGTTCTCTGGAGCAAACTGCAGTCTGTGATGGCCACTCAACACCGGCAAGGGGGTTGGACCAGCTGCCTATCCCCAGGCTGCTTGGGCCTTAACCCAGCTTCTCATGCCCTTCCCCAGCACTGCTCTGCTTCAGGGACCCTGTGCTCCAAGGCAGCTAGGTCCTTCCCACTCTAAAGCTGGAGTGGGACTGATCCAGCTCCTCCCTGAGCCCTTATAACAGGGCCAGGTGTGGCCTGATTGGGTGTGGCCACAGCTCTGGGTGCCTCCCCAATCAGCCTTTAACCTTGTTTTTCCAGGAGCAGGGTAACTGCCCCACTACAGGCAGTAGGCGCTGAGCTTTAAAAAGTTACGCTTTATAACCATTCAAACACAAACTGTCAACATTCTATGTCAAAATATACAAAGTAAATATCTTTAAATCAAACTTAGGCAAAGTAAGAAAACTCTGCTTATATGTAAATTTCAATTATTTTCAATGGACATATTTTTGTCGGTTGTGTTTGTAGAGTGAAATTGATGTTTATCGACATTACCTTTAAAAATTGAGTCCTTCCAAGCTGGGCTAATGTATAAGGGATTTGTAAACCAAAAGCTTTCACACCCTTAATTGAATTAGTGTCTCAAACATGAGAATCAACATAATGTGTGGGGAGGGCTGAAGGAGGGGCTTGCCTTTTTCATATAGATAAAAAAAATCTTAACTTTGAGAATGAAGGCTGTCTGATGGTTTATTACAGAGGTGGCCAACCTGTGGCCCCGGAGCCATATGCGGCTCTTCAAAAGTTAATACGCGGCTCCTTGTATAGGCACCGACTCCAGGACTGGAGCTATAGGTGCCAACTTTCCAATGTGCCAGGGGGTGCTCACTGTTCAACCCCTGGCTCTGCCATAGGCCCTGCCCCCACTCCACCCCTTCCCGCCCCCTCCCCTGAGCCTGCTGGGCCCTCACTCCTCCCCCCCCAAGCTCCTTGCATGCCACGAAACAGCTGATCGGGAGGGAGGGGGAGATGCTGATCAGCAGGGCTGCCGGTGGGTGGGAGGCGCTGGGAGTGGGACAAGGGGGAACTGATGAGGGGCTGCTCATGTATTACTGTGGTTCTTTGGCAATGTACATTTGTAAATTCTGGCTCCTTCTCAAGCTCAGGTTGGCCACCGCTGGTTTACTATATATTTATTTAATGTCTAAAAGATAACTGATTCTGATCTGATTCACATTAGGTGTAATTCCACAGAAGTCAATGGACTTACAATGGAGTATGTGAGAGTGGGACCAGGTATAACAGGGGCTTATATGTCCTGATATAGAGCTGTAAGTGTACAGAATTTTATCATTCCATAATGGTGCACACATATAGTGCAACATTAATATTCTATTGAGTTTCTTTAATATTATTATTCTTTTCTCCTCTTTTTCACAGTCTCCTATTGCTAGCATGCAAATTCCATCTTTACCAGAGCCTCTGAACAACCATTGTCACACAGGTATCTAAATGGGTTCTCATTCTTATCGAAATTCTACTTTATTCAGATTTTGTCATTGTACTTGCTACGAAGAAATGGCATCAAATGTAAATTCTCTCTCCCCCGCTCGGCAGATAGAGAATTCTATGGAATGCAATAAAATGTGAAGTCTTATGTTATTGAAAAATGTTAACAATCAAAGCATAATATCACAAAGGCAGAAAAGAAAAGTTTGTTGACTTTTAAAACATTTTTACACAGTGCAGTTTATCCATTCATTATTTTGAAGGACAGACACACACCCCACCACTGAAACCAATGGAAAATAATGTTGTTGATTGTGAAAACTGAACGGAAAAGGTAATGGGCCAGATTCTTGGCCGTACTACAACTCTGTTGTAGTATACAGCAGCCAGAAAGCCAATGGATCTAACCCTCTGAGAATTCCCATTGTGTAGAGCAAATTTTTGGGTGGTGTAGAACCAGAATAGTGTCATTATGCAGCTCTCACATCCATTCCCTACAGGTAGGGTTGCCAGGCATTGGGTTTTTGACCGGAACTACCGATCGAAAATGGACCCTGGTGGCTCCAGTCTGCACTGCTAACTGGGTTGTTAAAAGTTGGTTGGCAGCAAAGTGAGGCTAAGACAGGCTCCCTGCCTTCTCTGTCTCTGTGTGGCTCCCGGAAGTGGCTGGCATGTCTGACCCCTACGCGCAGGGGCCAGGGAGGCTCCTCGTGCTGCCCCTGCCTCCTGTGCCAGCTCCACAGCTCCCATTGGCTGGGAACCATGGCCAATGGGATCTGCGTGGGTGGTGCCTGTGGGTACGGGCAGCGCATACGGTGCCTGGCCTAGGGGCTGGACATGCCAGCCACTTCCAGGAGCAGCACGGAGCCAAGACAGGCAGGGAGCCTGCTTTAGCCCTGCTGTGCCACTGATCGGGAGCCACCTGAGGTAAGAGCCACTTGGCCGGATCCCACACCCCATACCCTCTGCCCCAGGTCAGAACCTCCTTCCACAGCCTAACTCACTCCCAAACCCCACACTCCCTCCCACATCGCAACCCTTTTCCCCAGCCCTGAGCCACCTCCTGGAGCCTGCACTCCACACTGCATCCCACACCCCAACCCTCTACCCCAGCCCTGAGACCATTCCCACACTCCAAACCCCTCAGCTCCAGCCTGGAACTCCTCCTGTACCCCAAAATCCTCATCCCTGACCTCAGCCCAGAGCCCACACCCCCAACCGGAGCTTACATTCCTTTCTGCACCTCAACCCCCTGCCCCAGCCTAGTGAAAGTGAGGGAGAGCTGGAGTGAATGGGGTGTGAGGCCTCAGAGAAGGGGTAGGGAAGGAAGTGGGGCAAGGGTGTTCAGGTTTGTGCAATTAGAAATTTGGCAACCCTACCTACACCACAGGTGAAATCCCAGGAGACAAATGGGCTTGGCAGGGGTATCTCTAGGCACTAGTAATACCCAAGTGCTAGAACATGCGCTCAGGACTGTAGGCAGCCAGGCATTAGATTAGAACTTGTCTTCAGACTGCTCTAATTTATATTGTGACCCTTCCTCCCCATCTAATGCCCAGAAATGGGAGAAACATAAGGTGACTTTATACCCCGTTTACCTTAGCTTGTGAACTACCTTCAATCTGGAGAAATATCCATGAGATTTACTCGTCCTTCTACTTCTGGTTCTTGTTGGAAATAGGTTGATCTCATATTTTGTGATGCTCTGGCACTTAAGTTCCGCTGAAAAAGCAGCAAGAAGAGGAGAAGTAGAGAGGAAAACTTGTCTAAAGATTTTAGCACCTTAAAATGTTATGATTCATATTCCATTCTAGAAATGGGCTCTGAAAAACTTAAGAAGGAGTTCTTAAGGTTTTCAGAACCAGTTCAGCTGTTCCTAATAATTTATTATTACTACTACTTGATGAAATCAAGTCTGTGCTAATTTTGCTGCTTACAGACATCACAAAACTCGTTACTATTGTTTGGATTATTATTAGGGAAATGTGAAAGGTGGGGGATGGATTTAAGTGATGTGATTTTCCCTTGTTTTTAGAAGAAGTGAATCAGAAGATAAATTGGTTGTTGTACTTAATGCAAACATTTGTTTAACCTTAGTAGAAAGAGAACCTATTATTCTGTAACCTGATCTGACACTCATGAAAGTGTAAATCAATTGTCATGGAAAAAGCTAGCTTTACGCAGTACAAAACATCTCCTAGTGTATGTGCAGTACAAAACATCTCCTCCTACAGTGCCCACCAGTTTGTGATGATTAGTCTTTGCCATCTAGTCATCCCTTGTTAAATCTTTCCCTTCTTAATGTTCCTTTAAGTATAAATATGCAGCTAAAATAACTCCTCAATAGCTAATGATACTTTACAGAAGAGATACACACGTGTATCTTGAGATTAATGAACTAACATCACAAGGTGAATCTGTTATGCATTTTATTTCTTCATGGCAGTAGGTAAAGGGAAAAAAAGCATAAATGGGCTAACACAGCCTTTTTAAAGGTTGGGAGGTTTCACCTATCACATTCAAAAGTGATGATCAAAATGAAAGGCCTCCTTCTGGAAAAAAAATAGTGCTACTAAATGTAGGTACTGAAAACTTAACCTTATAATAACTGTTAAGTCCCCTCCATCTATTTTATTTTTGTTGTTTTTTGCTGGTTCCAGAAAGGATTAACAAGATTCAATGGCTAGAAGTTGAAGCTAGACAAATTTAGATTTAGAAATAAGACACAAATATTTAACAGTCAGTGTGATTAACCAGTGGCACAACTTACCAAGATTGTGGAGGATTCCCCATCACTGGTAATTTTTAAATCAAGATTCATTTTTTTTTTCTCTAAGAGATATGCTCTATTCAACCCCAGCTATTGGACTTGTTGGCCGCTCAAGGGCTCGAGGCGGACAACAATGGTCCGTGGCCCGGTGTGCTTAGCACCAATGAAGACACCGAGGGGAGAAAGCAAGCCAAGTTTATTTCAGAGCTCTGAAATGGCACTAGGAGACCAGCATGTTTCAAATCCAGTGCAACAAATACAAACAACTTTTACCTTTTATACCCCAAACTGGTTGCATACATCTCTTTGTCTGGCTGTTCCTCCTTACCCCTCCCTTCCAGACAACTGTTACAATAAGCTCTACATAAGCTTGTGAGAAAACTTTCCCAGTCTCTGCGACCTTGAGTTAGACATCTGCAAACTAACTACCCCCCCCGTTCCCTGCTCCTTATCTCTATTATTTCTGCTAGTGTGAGTGAAACTGCAGCCATCTGCTAGAAAAGCTGACCAATACATTTCTGCTTCAGCCTGCTACAGAGCCTGTAAGCAGTTAACACAGAAGTAGGTGAGAGTTCACAAGATGGGGTTTGGGGGTTCCAATAGGCCCAGAGCAAAAGAGTTTCATCGACACTTTTGCCTTCCGCTCTCCCGAGTTACCTGGTAGCTATGCCTAGTGGACCCCAACAGACTTGAGTCAGGAATTAATTCATGGAAAACCTATGACTTGTGTTACACAGATCGCCAGAATAGATGATCACAATGGTCCTTCTTACATTAAAATCTATGAATCTATAGAAGAATGGATTTACTTCTACCTGAGGCTCACAGCTTGGTTTCTCTCAGGACACATACCCTGTCTTTACTTACATATTCCAATACTAATTTTTGAAGCAATCTTCTTAGATTATAAAATGTTCAGGGCAGAGGCCATCTTTTTGTTATGTGTACACAGTGGTACCCTGATACATGTTTGGGAGCCTCAAGGCACTGCCACAATAGAAATACATAATCATAAGGTAATGCTGTATCTTCTCTACTTTTATCTGAATTTCTAATTGTTTAGTGCCCTGGTTGGCTATAAATAGTTTTTGTCCATATTCACATGGTTAGTACTAGAGCTGGTCAGAAATTTTGCAACAGAAAAGGATATGTCAGTATTTCTGAAATGAAAAAAAATGTTACGGAAGTTCCATTATGTGGGGAATCTTTTTAAAAATCAAGTTAGTTCTGGATCAACATTTTCTGTGAAATGGAAATTCTAAGTTCTGACTAGCTCTGGTGAATAATTTGTTAGTAATTGTTGAAGCTAGTGCCAATGGTACATGGCTGTTTCCCTAAAACCAGTTGGGTGCCATTTTATTTATTTATTTATTTATTTATTTATTAGGATAGAGTGAACATTTAACTGTGCCTGTGCATGTAGTTTGGCCAGTGCTGTTTTCTGTCAGCTGGCTGTGTGATAGGACATCTGTGAATCATTGTCCCATGTGCTGCTGGTGCTGGTACTCTGTGTGCAAATAATGTGGGCAATCTACCCTCACCCTCAAAGTACTATGGATAGTTGCCTAGATTTTGCCAGAATGCATTTATGCAAATATGGTTAGACAGTATGGTAGGTATGGATGCACAAACAAAGTTAATGCAAGGATACAGTATGTGGGGGGTGGTAAGGAGGGAAAACTTGTTGTGTGGACTCAACTCCATTATGTTTGCTGTTGTAATCAAGTCAAATGTGATTGTCGGGCAAATTATAAAATTAGGGCTGCAATTGTCAGGTAGATTGGCATTAGGTAATTATGTGCAACTCTCATTCAAATATTGGGAGCTTCACAAGCATATCTGAGTGTGGAATTTAGCCTTGGAGTTTTATATGTTCTCTTCCTTGTAGGCATGTTTTCAATTGTGTTGGCAGAATATATGAGCAAAAGTTTGGAGGGGATGGAGTAAGTGTCTTATTGTAGGTGAACTCATTTACTCCTGCTTATACAACTGTAAATAACATGTTTAGATTTACACTGGAAACTAGGTAAAATAGATAATTCAGTAGGTGAATTTGAGTCAGTACCACCACTGGCTCTAAAAGTTGTTAGATTTCTTCAGCTACTGGAATCAGTGAATCAAGGCTCAGTGACCATACTATGACTGTATAAAAATGTAGAGAATCGCACAATTAGCTTTGAATGTGTCCCTAAGACTGACATCTATTGTTTTGTCTCTAAGATATGGTAGCTTAGAGGAGCTTTTCATAGGTATTATATAACTGTGTTATGACTCAGTGATACAATTGAAATATCAATCTTGAGTGTCTCTCACTCTCGCCATTTACCGTAATGACATTCAGATAGCTTCTGAATTTGATTAAAAAGGAATACTCACTACTGTCACTCATGCTGCAGATGGGACCCGCAGATCCATAGCTGGCTCTAAATTATTCCCTGGTGAATAGTTATAACACTTCAGTGCTGATTTCTGGTTTATATGTGAGATTAAGGGTTAAACCAACCTGCTTGGATAAGACCTGAGTGTTCTCTAGCATAAACAATCCTTTTCTTTGTTAGAATTAGATACTAAAAATTGTCTTCTTCTCTGAGCTGGAGGATATTAGTCATGACGAGCAGTATATGGAGGAGCAGAAAAACAAAAATCCTCCTGAATACCGTTGACCCAAAAGCTTTTCTTTTTAAAAACCTTGTAATAATTTCTCCTAAAAATGAAATACTGTTATTGGCAAGTTTTGGCCTTGAGTGTGTTAGTACTGATGTGGGTGGCAATTTTGCAAACACTTCAGGATTAATTACAGGGGGCGTTGGGTCCCACATTCTCATTACTTTGTGTAATATGATAGTGAATTTTGATCTTACCAGCAATGGATAAGTAAGTGGGTTTGTTTTGGTTCTCCGGCAGTTCTGAAAAAAAAAATCAAAAATTCTGAAAAAAATGACAAATGGAAAAAATCCATTTTGGATCAAACAAAACGTGTTGTTTAACTCAAAATGTTTTGTTTCTGGGCATTTTTACAGGGCTAGATTCACAAAATGGTGGAGAGGTAGTGGTTGTGAAACCCTCCCCACCCATTATAACTTTTAACCCAGTCGTAAGGGCACTCATGTGGGACGTGGGGCCCCTAAAATACTTGAATAGTAATTGGGCAAGAGACATAAAAAATGACTCTATAGGTTGGTAGTTTGAACACTCAGTTGGGATGGGGGAGCCCCAAATTCAAGTCTCTGCACCCATTAATATATTTTTAGACAAGGAGGAACAACTTCACGAGGAGAGCTTGAGAAAAATGTTAGGATACTTGGTGCTTAGGATAGTTAGGTTGGATGTGGAAACCCTGGGTTCAAATCTCTACTTCAGTGGGGAATTTGAACCCCAGGTCTTCCACATGAACTAAAATTGTATAAGCTGGATAGCATCAGTAACACTTCCTCTTCCTCCCCATTCCTGGTTTTGGAAATGTAGCCTAAACTCCACTCTTAATCCCCTTCTCTCCTTCCCCACCCCCACCCCCAGGTACAACTATTTGGCAAATTTGTGTCAGATTTGCTAATAGTTTCAGGTTGATGAAAACTGCATTCTTTTTGGGGAATAAACTATTTGTCTGAAAAAGTTTACTCAGCTAAAGTCATATCTGAGAAAAATAGGTAACATCAATGTAATCAAGTTTCTGTTGATCTCTTTGATTGTTTCCTGACATATTTTGAATAATGTCACTTTCAGTCAATCAACCTAAAACCATGGACATTATTACCTGTAGATCTGAAGTAAATTCTTTTCACATCAGCAGATTGCTCTGTTTTTTAACTAGAGACCTGCTTGACACAGTGATTGCACTAGATGAATTAAAATAGATCAGTTGAATACTCTGCA
>NW_020664373.1:1669706-1782911 GCF_002925995.2 Terrapene triunguis
GTTTGACTACATTTATTTCAGAAGCATTTTGGCTGTAGAGCAGTGTATTCTGTCTTGTAACAAATTATTTTATTTGATAAGTCTATATCTAAATTATGCAGAGATAATTTGAATTCACAAATTCAATATTCACCCACCACCAATCTCAAGATAAAATAGTCAATGGTAATTAGATGATTTGATCTGACAGAGTTAAAGCACACACTTAGATCAGCAATTGTGAGCTTCTGTTAGAAGTACTGGTTTCTGAGCATTCACTTATTTAATTTTGATCATGGTACACAGTAAATCTGACCTTCTTAAATAATTACATGTTTGTGTCCTACTTTTGCAGACTGAAGTTCCAGGTTATAGATCGTGCGCATGGGATATGTATAACTACCGCACAGTACAAGAACCTTAAACCTCTGTATTATCCTTCAGTCTGTCATGCTAAACTGTTAATACTTGTAACATATGATTTGCAAGGAAGCTTTTATACAGTGCTTCATATATTACTGGTATAGGGAACAACCATTGTCTAACTATCTGTGAGAGTTTTCAGGATATGTGAAGTAAATACACAATATGCATTATCTTGCTATGTTTCTGAAATGATTTTGTTATACAAGTTTCACATTCATATTTATGTTGGGAAGTATTTACTCTTTTTTAATACGTGGAAGAGTAAGTATAAAATGGCCGGGATTGGCGAACCGTGGCCACTGGGAGCTGCGGGGGGCTCCGCCTGTGAACGTTCAGTGTAAACAAAATGCCTTGCAGCCCGCCAATGGATTACCCCGATGGGCTGCGTGCCAATGGTTGCCAAACCCTGACCTAAGGAGAGCCCCATTGAGAGACCAGCATTGGCACCAGAAACATATGGCTGCAGGTGACACTGCCAGAATGAGCACCAATGGGAACCACTACACTGCTGGGGCACCCCTCACAAAGCAGTCACCATGATCATTATCCTCCACAGATGGGGCCAGGATACTAACACTAGCCACCGCCAGAATATCTGGCCCATGGTGGATCCCTGAAGGACCACCAGCTATCCAACCTTTCCCACACTACTCACAAGATAGTTCCCACACCAGTGCCTCATGGAAGGTTTGTCCAACCTCCTGTTTTTTGGTTCTCAAAAAAAATTGGGGACGGGGGGTGATCTGGCAAATCAAAATGCTGAATTGGTGTTGTAACTGACAGGAATAAGGAATTGATGTGTGGACTCAGACCCAAATACATCAGCCTGCTTTTACCTGTCCTCACCACCATTTCCCAACTTCCATACCTAGCCAGCTGATATGTTGCACAGTACTTCACCAGCAGCCATTGGAATACTTACACTGAACATAGCGCAACCACCCTGTTTCACCCCTTCCACTTGTAGCTTTGTGTGTACATACCTTTCTTAGGATCTGATCTGCTCATCCTTGCAGCTTTTACTGTTCCCACATGTACCCCCATCTATCTGACCCCCTTTGTCTACCTCAGAGCCCCCTGTTGGTCTGATTCAGCATCAGGACCATCAACGTCCAATTCAGCTGCTATTGAAAATGTCACCAAAACCAGCCATGTCCATATATGCAACTGCTGGATCACACTCCCATGATGATAATCCTTATGATCCATCTTCCATGCCCCCTATTTTGGTTTCTCCTCTACCATAATCCCTACAAAAAAGGCAAAGCAAAAGTGAGTGACCCCAATCCCAGCATGTCTTCACCATCAGGCCCCACAACATGATGGAAAGTCCAGCACAGGCTGGGACAGCTCACCACAAGATGTGGAGCACCCAGGCAAAAATTTTTTTTTAAAGTAAAATTGAGCAGTGGTGTTCACACACCCCATACCACCACTCACATGTAACCCCCACTTCCCCCAATTGTTATTTTTTTTGATGGCACCATTTTAATTTTCATTATTATCCAAATGAATCTGCCCAGCATCAATATTTTCAGGATCTGTATGTGGAGGAATGTTTCATCATACCATCTCCTCCATATGCTTCCACCTCTACTTTCCTTGAAGGAGCCCCCTCAACTGGCAGAAAGGGTGAGGGGAAAAAGTAGGGCAAGAGCCCCACCCAGAAGACGAAACCTCCTGCAGTGGGACCACTCCTCCTGCTATAGCCCCACATTGGCTGTGGCTCCTCCCATCCCCGCCGTGCCTTCCACCAGTTCTGGGGACACCCATCTCTCAGCCCCAAGAGCATACACCCAGGTGGCTGCAGCCCCTCTGCCCACAGCCTCATCATATGCCACGCCACCTCCCCTAGTTCCATCCCTAGTGTCCAGGGCCCCTTTCCCACCGTGACCAGGAAGTACGGCATCTTTGCCTCCTGGTGTCCACTTCACCCCACGTGGAGACCTACATGTGGGTCTTGGCATGGGTGGTGGGGCCTATGGCCATAGTGGTGGCCTCCAAGATGTACAAGAAGTTTGTCTTCTTCCTGGCATTGGAGACCACCACTTAGGAGGTGGTGGAGAAAGGCCTTATGCTGCAGGACGCCTATGTTCCTCTTGAGCCCCTGGAGAATCCGGGCATATGGGTGGTCCTTCCCAATGATGCCATTTTGCCTTTCCTCTCCACCCTGGGGAAGCCCTTATCTGTTATCAGCCCTCTTCTGTTGAACTCCACCCTCTGATATGCTGGCAGGTGGAGATCCAGCTGCCACTGGCAGTGTGTGACACAGAGGCACTTGACAGATCCCTTCTGGTGCCTCATCAGAGGGCCCAGTACTGGATGCATTACTCTTTGGGGGAGGCCCAGTGCTTCCTGTGCCGTGTGATGGGGCATGACCGAAAGGACTGCCCTCTGACCCGGCATAGAGGGGCACCTGGGACCCCCTGGTTGGCACCAGTCCTGTCACTGTGGGTGACCCTGGCTGCCCGGTTCATGCAGCCATCCCTCCTCCTTCTTCATCTTCCATCATCTCCACTTGGGCCCTGGGGTTGAGCCGAGTCACCTGCTGCACCTCCAGGCCTGTGGGGAGAGTCTGACTTTGAATCTTGTCAATGTGTAGGCCCCAACATTAGACCCGCAGCGTGTGCACTTCTTTCAGCTGTGCTTGCTGTGCTACCAAAGGGGGGACCTCCGTGACATTAGGAAGTGGCATCCCGTCTCACTCCTCAGCATGGACTACAAGTCATAGTGAAGGCCATCTCACTGTGTCTGGGGTCTGTGCTGGTGGAAATGGTCCAACGCTATGAGACCTACACCATTCTGAGCCATACTATCTTTGACAACCTTTATTTGGTCCAGGACCTCCTTGAGCTTAGATGGAGAGAGAGTCTGTCATTCGTCCTCCTGTCCCTGGACCAGGAGAAGGTGTTTGACAGCGGTGGACCACTGGTATTTCCTGTGCACTCTGCAGGCATTCAGCTTTGGGCCCCAGTTTGTGGGTTTTCTCCAAGTGCTGTACGCTGCTGTGGAGTATCTGGTCAAGCTCAACTGGACCCTGACCAAACTTGTTAGCTTTGGGTGAAGGGTGCATCAAGGCTCTCAGCTGTCAGGCCAGCTGTACACTCTGGTCATCAATCCCTTCTTCTGTCTCCTCCATAGGAAGTTGAGGGAGTTGGTGCCCCATGAGCCAGAGTTGCAGGTGGTCCTGCCAGTGTATGCCAGTGACTTACTCCTCATGGTCCAGGACCCGGGCAACCTGGCATGGCTGGAGGCCTGCCAGGCTATCTACTCAGAGGCCTCCTCCCCCTAGGTCAACCGGGTCAAGAGATCTGGTTGGGGACGGATGGCAGATGAGCTCCCTCTCACCCATGCTTCAGGCCATCTGCTCTATCTGGGTGCTTATCTTTCTGCCACCCACCTACCGTAGAACTGGCAGGATTTGGAGGGTAGGATGGCTGAGCAGCTATAAAGATGGACAGGACTGCTCCGGTGCCTTTCCATGCAGGAGGGGGCACTGGTGTTCAACCAGCTGGTCCTGTCCATGCTCTGGCACCGGCTCAGCACCCTGAGCCCAGCCCCAGCTATCCTGGCCTGGCTCCAGAGGTTGGCTATGGAGTTCTTTTGGCCAGGAGTGCACTGGGTCTCTGCTGAGGTTTTGAGCCTTCCCTTGGAGGAGGGAGGACAGAGCCTAATCTGCCTTCACAGTCAGGTCTTCTGCCTCCAGGCCCTGCAGAGACTCCTTTATGGTGCAGGTAGTCCAGCGTGGAGTGTGTTGGTGCACGCCTTCTTCCTCCACCTCCGAGGGCTCTGATATGACTGACAGCTCTTTTTTCTCTATCTCTACCTCTCCAAGCTGCTTGTCTTCTACCAGGACCTCCTCCATACCTGGAAACTGGTTTCAGCGACCAGGTCCATGGCGGCCACCGAGTGGATCTCCTCACAGAGCCCCTGTTAAACAATCTCCAACTAGGTGTGTGAGTGGTGGAGTCCCCAGCAGGAAACACCTGTATCAGAGCCCTTCTGGACTAGAACTGGAGGGAGTGGGTGGATCCCCTGGCGCTTGGTTGGCACATGGGGTTCTCCATCCCTCATACTCCCCCCAGCACATACTCCACAAGGTGAGGGAAGCCTTATTGCCTGCCTCTCTGGCTTTCCCCACATGCCCCTTACCCCCGGCCCTCCCGACCTTGCTATATGGCCCTTGTCCCATGAGTCCCACCCTCCTGTACCGAGGAAACATCTGTACACACTCATGCTCCACACATTTCATTTCCACACCCTTCCTCTGAGACTAAGTGGCAGTACCTTCTGCTATCTGTGGAGGGTGAGAAACCCTGGTGGGCCAGTCTGTATTCTACTTTGGTTCCACATTCCGCTGCTCCTTCATAGAGCTGTGAGCATGGGTGTGTACTTGGCATGGTTCACCCCATCCTCAACATTTGTCCTTTCTGAAGTGTGAGGGAAACTCTGCCTCACATTTATCTCAAGTGTGCCAGATTGCAGCCCCTTTCCCGGCACCTCCAGAACCTTCTTCTCTCCAGAACCTTCTTCTAAGATTCTTAGAAGAAGGTTCTGGCTGTATTTTTCCCCACAGCTTCTGATTTATGCACAACCTGTCCATGGCCCCACAAAGTCGTGGGACCTTCTCATCAATGTCCTCCTGGTGTTAGTCAAAGAAGCCATTTATAAAACCAAGAGGAGAATGCTGTACAGGGAGGTGCTCTGCAACTCTGGGGCCTATTTCTGTCCTCCGTCCAATCAAGCGTCCAGGAAGAGTTCCTCTGGGCCTCATCCACTGATTCCCTCGTAGGTGACCAGATGTCCCGATTTTATAGTGACAGTCCCGATTTTTGGGTCTTTTTCTTATGTAGGCACCTATTACCTCCGTCCCGATTTTTCACATTTGCTGTCTGGTCATCCTATTCCCTAGACACCTCTGAAGAACAGTGAGCTCTGTTTGGTGTTCTCTGCTTGGTGCCCCCTCCGAATCCTTGCTTATGGCCCTATAACTTGACTCCTGTCTCTGTTTTCTTGTTAGTTGTCTCCTGGATTTATTTGAGCCCCAGGTTCAGTCCCCTTAGGCTGGGGGAGGGACCTTCAGACCCGGGCGGGCCCAGATCTCAATAGGTGAAGGTGCTCAGTACTCACACTCATATCCATGCTGTAAATAAAGCATCCTCTGAGCTCATTAAAGTTATTGCCTGAGGTAACACTAGCTCTATATTTGAGAGGCATTTGTATAATACTTTCTTGAAAGCCTACCCACTTTTCCAGTAAGTGTGCCCCTTTTAAGAAACAATGGTATCTTTTTCTGTTTCAGACCTCACTTAGGCCAGGATACAGTACATGAAGTTCACAGCAAAGACTGTGCACTCTACCCAAAAGTAACCTTTTATTTCCCCCCCGCCCAAAAAAAATTGCCAGGGAACCCAAAAAATCCATTATTCATTCAGATTTAGTTCTAGAGTTTTCAATCAGAGTTTAATCCTGCAGGTCCTGATTCCCATGTATTCCCATCCTTGAACATGCGAGTAATTTTATCGATTTCACATTGGACTACTCCTGTGAGTAAGTGATATTTGGGTGAATATATGTTTGCAGGATTGCATTTGGAGTGACAACTGTAAGTCTGGGTCCATTATTTTCTCTATGTTTCTGTATTTATTTACTTATAGCAAAATCATTAAACTGAATACAAGTTTTGTTAACTAATTTACATCAGTTTATTGTTTCCTTACAACACTGAATAAGATTTAAACTACCATAGTGTTCTCATTCTTTGTGAGCGTTGTAATTTTGCCATATATAAATAATTTTTCAAGATATTAGTGCATCACTGCTCCCACTGAAGTATGTTGTTAATTATAATAATAAACATATAGCTTTGCAGTGTAATAAGTTGCAACATGAGTGACTAGAGCAAAGGTTTCTTTATTTAAGGAGAGATTTTCTGTACTACCACTCTTATGATCTGCAGTCTGAGGATAATGCACAGTGAAAAATAGGTGAATGCATTAATTTGATGTTATCACTTAAACATCATGAAACATACTGCAAATTAATTTTTGAAGGCAAGAATTAAAAAGTGAACACTTCAACAGAGATAATAAGGTATGTTTGCTACATGTCAAAATGTAGAAAATATAAAGTCACAGAAATGACAGCTTTATCTAAGGTGGATGCACACAGGGAAGATGAGATGGGTATGTTAGGTGGGAGGAAGTAGATCAATACTGTACAAATATACAGACAGAGATATGGGTTGCTACAAACAGAGCTGCAATTGAAGAAACACTTGGAAGATTCTAGAGAATAAAAGAGCCAACTAGAACAGCTATATATGAAAACTGAGGGAAACAACAATGGGACATGGGAGCAAATAGTATGAAACAACAAATTACGAAGATAGAAAAGGAAGATGATGTAATGGAGACAAAAATACTCAGTGTACACAAAATATTTGCGTTTACCAATGAGGAAGGGTATTTTTATGTATAGCTAATGACTTGAGACAGGATACAATAAGGAGGAAAAGAATGGTAAGAAATGGGGAGGAATAAAAAGAGGCAGGTTATGGGGCAGGTTTACATAAATGACTTCAGCATCGTTAGAACATTATGATGCATGTAAAATACTGTAGACTAAATTCAGATCTCCTCCCAGTGTAGTGAGTAAGACTGTATGATAGTGTGGGTGCCATATTTTTAATAGTCATAATGATCCTCACTTCCAGTGGAAACCTGGGTCAGTTGTTGAGTCCTGAACTCAGGACTCAACAACTTCCAATGAGAATGTTCCTCCCTGTTGAAACCGCTGAGCACTTCTGAAAATGTGGCTACTTCCAGGGCTGGATTCCAATTAGGCACAGTGAGCACGTGTCATGGGGCGCTGGTGTTCTAGGGGCGTCTTACCTCTCTAAAACTGTGTGCAACATGAAGATCAGCTGTAGGCAGAGGGGTGCTGATGATGCTGTGCCTACAGGCGCATAAGGTGTAAATCCGGCCCTGGCTACTTCCTATTTAGACACCTAAATGAACGGAACATTTAAAAAGATGTCCCCTAAAAAATCCTACATTTTTATGCAGCCTTCTCCTCTTCTAAACATGGGTGAAGTTTTGCAAGGACACTGTTCTGGCCTCCATCCCCCTCCACCCTCTCTCTTCCCACATACAACAGCCAGAAGAAATATTTTTGGAGGGCGACTCCATATCTGATCACTCTTATCCACAATACCTATTGAAGAAATATTTGGTGAAAGACTAGTGCTTCCTCACAGCAACTTGCTTGGCCATAGGATCTGATAGGCTCTCTGAAAATTTCCATTCTGTTTAATTCTTGTGTTTGTATTTTATACACTGCTGTTTGTATTTTATTCTAATGCTGCTTGGGGAAGTGAATAGTATGCATTTGAAGGTCCAGAATATGTAATGGTTCAGGCATTTCTGAGATGTACTATGCACTTTGGACTCCAGTAACTATGGAACAATGGAACCCCTGAAAATCTGGCATTCATTTCAAAATGACCTTAAGCATACTAAAACCTGAAATGCAGTCCTAATAAAAAATAGTACAAGATTTGATCCTAAGATCTAATCACATGAGAATATCTATATGATGTGTAATATAAGGATAACTAGGCCTTTTAGAGGGAGCTGATGGAGATGACATTCATTACTATACCTGCAAAAATTCTCATACCATTAAGTACAAATAATTCCATGCTTACGATACAAATCAGATACAATTTCTCAGATTTCTGCCAGATACTGGTGGAAACAGGATATAATGACATTTAAAATGTAATACATCTAAAATCCCCCTATGGATTTTTGCACATAGGGAAGAATTCTGGATAATAGCGATCAGGTACCCAGTGATCACTAGACAATTGAAGATTATTAAAATCAAATATCATAACATGGCAAAAAGTAGATAGTCTAATTTCTATGAGGTTTTTTATGGTTAATAATGTCTCATAGCACATTTTGAATAGATGCTTATGATACCTGGAAAACAGGAAATTATGTGAGGAAATATCAAAGTTCTGTTATTAATGGCAACAGTTTCTCTATCTTGCTAATAATCAACAGTCTCTACATTAATTACCTGTGTTTAATTAATATATTTGAGTAAACAGTGCAGTGTTATCTTTTGTAAATTTAGTAGAAAGTAATTAAAATATTATTGTTCCAAGCAGTTCCCTTTATTATTGGATTTAGCTATTGACATTAATGGAAACTAATCCTACCCCCAAACTCTATTCCTCATAAAAGATTTAAATGATGTGTTGCCATGGAAGAAATATTTTTCCAATTCCGGAGCTTTATAGCTTACAGGCTTTTGTTAAACCATTTTAAGTCTATTACTCCAAATGTCTTCACTCACACTGCAGTGTTGTCAGAACTGAGAAATAATTCTCCAAATTATCCCAGCTGCTAACCTGCCAAGCCAATTTTTACTCTGCCGTTTCTATTTCTTGGAAAATACAAATAAAATATAAATACTTAACATGTAAGTAACAGCTCAAAAAAAGTTTCAAAATAGACTATCCATAGATAAATATATCTGTGAGGTAGACTAGCATTTCAGCAGTTTGCTTCAGCCTGACAATATTGTAATGAAACAGCATGCTTGGCAGGATGGGATTGTAATGACTGCTAACTGTATGGTCTTTCTCTTTCAAAAGAATGAAATGTATTTAGAACTTGAAATATAGAGCTGTTCTATCAATTCACCTTACTAGTAACTATCTGAAGATATTTACATATTTTGCATGGCATTAAGACTTCTATAAGTTGTAATCTTGGTTTTCTCAGGATGTCTCCTCATCTCAGCCCTCTCGAGTGTATCTATGTCCATCAGCAGGGTAAGACTGACCAGCTGTTTCAGTCACATAAAAGTATTATACATTTATGACTGCTGCTTATTATAGTAAACATGAAAGTTTGCCTATTAATCTCTTCTGCTTCCTTTATTCAGTGGTGTAGCAAAGCCCCAGAGAATACTGATGTAAGAATAAGTAAGGGCCCCCTTCCTGATTTCAAATTCTGCCTCCCTCTAACTCTCTCACAGCCCCAGTCCAGTCCTCCAGTTCCCCACCTGCTGCCTAGATTTAAATTATTTAAATAAAGTTTCAGGAAAAGGGGGGAGGGGGAAGGCGCTTCAAATTGAATTGCTAAGCTAGTTATGCAAACAAGGTCAAAATGTTAAGAAATAGAAGAGAGACAAGGTGGATGAGGTAATATCTTTTATTGGGTGAGAGAGACAAGTTTTTGAGAGCTCTTCTTCAAGTCTGGGAAACATACTGAGATTGTCTCAGCTAAATACAGATTGTTTAGCCTAAGTGGTTAACACATATATCAAGGGATCATTCAAGATGAACTAGCCCATTAACATCTCTCTGATCACAGGGAGGAAAGGAAGAAAGGAAGGGAGGGGGATGGAAAGCAGCTGGTGGGGTTGTAAATGGGTTATAGATTGTTGTAATAAGCCATCAGTCCAGTGCATCCATTCAATACATGAGTTTTAATATCTAGTAAAGTGATGAAGTTAAGCTTCCAGGCTCATCTTTTGAAGTGTTTTGCAGGTTTCCTTTGAGGATGGGGACTGAGAGGTCAGATATAAAGTGATAGCTTTGTGAAAAGTGTTCACTCACAGGTGATATGGTGTTCTTGTCTTTTCTCACTTTCCTGTGCGAAGAGTGTAGTGATTGTCTGGTTTCACCCACATAGTTGTTATTAGGGCATTTAGTGCACTGGATGAGGCACACCACATGTTTTGATAGGCATGTGTAGGACCCATGGATCTTGAACAGTGTGTGGTGTGTGTGTGTGTGGGTGGGGGAGGTTGATCATTTTTAGCAGTGTAGATATGTCTGCAGGTTTTTCATTTACTTTTTCTGGCAGTGTTTCTTTGACTTGGTGTGTCCTGGTCTGTGGGGAGCTTGTTTCTGATGATGAGCTTGGAGAGATTGAGGGGTTGTTTGAAGGCCGGTAGATATATCTCCACTGCGACAATGATCTATATTGAATGCCAGTGACTAGCAGCAGCAATTGAAGCCAGAGATACCTGAGTTCTATAGTGAGTTGGGCTCCCATAACCTTGTGGGCCCTGGCACCACTGCACCAGTTGCATCATTAAAGCTATGCCACTACCTTTATTCTATTTATTGTATCTACCTTTTGGCACTCATATGCTGAGAATATGATTTTTTTTTGTTGCAGCAACCATCTTTTTTAAACCCTGTGTGTGCAGGAGGAAGTTTTCAAAGGCCCAAATAGCAGTTAAATGCCTAACTCCTATTGACTTTCAATAGCAGTTAGACACCTAACCTTCATTTTGGCCTTTGAAACTCATCACAATGCCTATCCCTGATCAGGGCCCCTAGATGTTACCACAATACAAATAAAAATAATAAATTTTCAACTGCAACTGTTCACACCAGAAACATTTTTATGTTCAGCCAATCTGGGACCTCTGGATCAGATCCTCAGCTGGTGTAAACTGACATAGATCCATTGTAGTCAAGTGAGAATCTGACCCTGTTTATGACAAATCTCACTGAAGCACCAATCTTTGCTTCTAATATTTGCAAAGAGTTAAAAAATCCTCATGTATTCATCGTATATATTTGAATAACAAATGTGAAGAAACTGAAATGGTCTAGAGATAGCAAAACAGTAGAAAAAAGATGTTATACATGTTATATAAATAATTCTTTGCAAATGATTCATTCAACTTCAGTGTAGGATCCACTACAAATATTTGGAGGGGATATCAAATACCTGAACTAATTTCACTGAGTTCAACATAGTTGTGTTTCAGGTATTTCTACATGCAGCACATATTTGCTGGGTATATATTGTAAGTACTGATAGGTTGCCCCCTCTGTATTAACTAATCAACAAATATAAATTTTAAAAAGCAGACCCTTATGGAAAACTTCTTTGGAATATGACAGGCCCCTTACACACCCTTCTGGCTTGACTTTGCTGTTTGTAGTCCCAAGCATGTAAGTCTTTGCAAGATCATGCTTTGCATATGTATCCTGCAATGGATAGCGTGAAGAAGTAAGCAAGTGCACTATCAATGACAAGGTCGTGGCCTAAAATTGAATTTCAATTCTCTTTTATTTCAAGCTTGTATTGTATGCTAATAAAATGCACATTAGACAACTTTCAGTTAGTTTCCCTTATCCAACCTCCTTTTCATATGTGTGAAAAAGTAATGGCATTGCCGTCTCTTCATACGTAGCATTTCCAATTAATTGTTATATTAATTTTCTTAAATTTATGAATTTATGGGTATACAGTAATATGTGATAATGCAATTTAAGACTCCATCACAATGTATATGCAGCATCGGGCATGTAGGGCAGGTTGAGGGGAACATCACCTGGCAGGAAAAAATGTTGGGGAGGACATATCCTCCCACTGGTTGTGCCTCTGGTTCCATCTGCCTGTTTCAACATGATGCAGAAAGAGGCTGGGGAACATTCTCAGTCTGAAGGTTCACTGATACTGGAGGGCACGCTCAGTGCAGACAAAATGTTCACAGTTTTTAGCAGGAAGCCTCCAGCAAACTCTGCTGATCATAATACAGATTATAGATTAAAATGGTGATTTTTGACATTTTATAGTTCAGTCAAATCCAAGTGTATTTTTACAGGCACATATATAAAAAAGGCACTTTTCTAACCTTAGGTCATGACCTTGTCATATTTCAAGTCTGTAGGCAAACCATAGAGGCTTAAGAGTTCCTCAAAAATCCAGTTTATATTTAAGGAAAAGCCCATACAGATTCCTTGTTCACTTCAAAAAGACTCCATGCAGGTACAAGGGTCTGTGCTGGTTAGTACCCAGTCCTGCATTCCTTCTACATCTAAATTCCCACTTACATAAGTGGGAATGTAGGGTATGCGAGGAATATGGGACCAGGATCTAAAATTATTATTATACTTTAAATGTTATTTTCTTCTGATACAGCATAGCTGTGTTTCAAATTCATAAATTTCAGTTATAAGATAAGTTATCTCCTTTTTTAACTGGAACAACAAGAAAAGTCTTTTTTGATAAACTATAATTGTAGGTTTTTTTTGAGTTGTAGCTTTCACAATATAGTATGAACTACTTTGTTACAACTACAATAAAAGTCCTCTTTTTGTAACACTCCCTGGAAAAAAAATATAAAGAAAAATATCCTTTTGGAAGCACAAGAATCAAACGTATTGGATTAAGAGTAATTTTTTTTTAACTCAGCAGAAAAGGATACTAAAGTTATGAGATTGCTGCATTGTTTGCTATACTTAAAAAATTATCAAAAAAATTCCAAAAGCTCTTTTACTGTTAGCGTGAGAGTAAATGATTTGTGATAAGAGTCTACATTTGCCCTAGAAAACTTTAAAGGATTTAAAGCCAGAAAGCCATACCACATAAATAGGAAATTGCATTGTTTCTTGATAACCAGATTATTAATAAAGACTGCACATAAAAAAAAATCTTCATATCATCCAAAGTATTTAGAAATTATGTTTATTTATTTATTTATATACTTGGTTTCATTAAGCAAGCATAACAACATTTCCAGCAACATAGTCTTTATTGGAACTTGAAATACACATATTTTACTTTGTATATCCAGTGAAAAACAGACCTGGAGTATCATTTAAGTCTGGTTTTACTGAAAACCTCACACATTGTAACTTACGCAAAGCTATCTAAAAGATGTCCATTCTGACTGGATTTTTTATTTAATCTCAAATTGATTCTTAGCTTCACTTACATTCAGATTGAAGAAAGTACAAACGTGAGTAGGACATGAACCTTTGGAAATTGATTCTGTCATTTTTTGCACAAGTGTAGCTGTCAGGGACTAGTATGCATGTTCAGTCTTTTAGGACATGGAAAGCCATAAATGCAGTGAAAAGGGAAGCCCACTGAAAGTATGTATACCCAGAATTTTGTAGAACACTGGTTGCTAGCAGCTTTCTCACTAGAGCTGGTTGAAACTTTTCACAAAGAAAAAAAAATCCTGAAGAAAATGATTTTTCTTTTAGTCAAAATGCTTCTACAAAATTCTTCTGGGAATCAAAGACAAAACAAATCGTTCTGTAAGGCAAAAAAAATTGACTACATGTCTTTGTCCAACTGCCCCCCTCCCCCTCAAAAATGGTTTTCAGTTGCCAAAACCCACAAATTTCAAAAAATATCAGTTGCTGAAATTCAACTAGTTTTTGTTTTTTCATTCCCTCTCCCCCCAAGAAGGGAAATGTGGAAATGTGGAAATGTCCATTTTTACAAATATAAAAAAATCAGTTGACAAATTTTTGAACAAAAAAATATTATCATATAACACACTGCTTGGGATCCCTAGAGCTGTGAACCCGTATGTTACCTCGTTGCCTCAGCAAGGGCAAGTTTTGCTGGATATTAGACTTTGTGTCAGTTCCCTGCAACACCAGTCTTTCTCCCTCACCAGCAAACACCTCAAGACTCCCTCAGCCCAAACCTCACCTAGCAGGTAACAGTCAATGAACTCCAGTCCCCAAGCTCTTCAGAGATGTTTCTCTGAATCCATAGCCCCTACCATTGTCCATTTACAGAAGATATTGACTTTGCTGCTCTGATAAACTAATAAACTGTGACATAGTGATTCTTTAACTTGGTAAATACACCTTTCCCCTGAAACACCAGCACTCTGTTTATAGAAAAAGTAAAACAAGTTTGTTAAGGGAAGAGCATGGGTTAATTGATACCACATAAAATAGGTTAAGGTAGAGATGGTTATAAGCAAATAAAAGTGAAAACATGCATCTGGCAAGATAGTGTCTTTGTTCAAGATGGTTTCTCTCATCCCTCCACCCCCCCCCCCAGTCCCCTTTCCAGCTTTTTACTGGCTAGCCTGGCCAGGACCCAACACAGACATCAAATTGCTTGGTTTCTTTGGCTCCTTAGGGTGAAGGATAAAGATGGAGTCTTTCTCTGCCCTTATAGACCAAAAGGGATGTCTTGTCTTACAAGTCAGGAAGGCCTTCCGGGGATTCAGTCTCTTGTGTCTCTCTGGGATGCAGAAGCCATGTTAATTCTCTGTCTCTTGAATTCAGGACCAGGATAATCCCTGCTGGTTTATCTTGATGGCTTTGTTTAGGGGTAATATGTAAATTGAGATAAACTTACATTGCTAGGCCACACCTGTTTATCACCATTACCTAGGCTAGGCTGTCTAGTCTTAAACATGTTCTCATCATGTAATATAGAGGGAATTCATAACTTCACATATACCTTTAGCACATGCATTTTACAATGGTAGTGCAATTGTTGTTAGCTTTTATATTATGTGTCACAAGGCATATTATTGCAATATTGTGTAGGGTGTGAATATAGGGGAGGCTTGAGTCACGGACTGCCTATACTTTCCATACCATAGTGGAAGGGAACATTGAGGATGAAGTAAAGGAAGGGGCAAAATATTATCAGAATGTCTGTGACTATGCATATGGTTAAAAGAAGAAACTATGCAGGGGAAGGAGGCAGTCTGCACACTCTACTGCAGCTCTGTGGCTGAGGTAGCATTTGTTTGAAAGCCTTTGTAGATGCTCTATGATCTGGCTTTTGTGGGGGGGTGGAAAGCCCCAAGATGATATTTTCTGCCAAGTCCATTTGCTCAGCATTCCCACAGAGGTTGAGAATTTGGCTCAGAATGTTAATAGACATTTAATGGGCATTTATGCATCTCTGCTGCTATTTAACAACAGTCATTGCACAGTGGCAGTGGCTCTGCAATTGAAATAGTCAATGCACAGCACCAGGTGAGTCCCCACTTAGCTGATTCTTTTGGGTTTCTGCTGTCAATTTCTGCTGTGATAAATTCAAGCTGGAGAGTGTATTTGCTATCCAACTGACAGTGGGTATGTACCTAATGACACTCTTTTTTTAAAACTAAGATATAGTTTCAATGGCTTAGAAACATCCTCATTAGAAAAAAAATTAACATGTATTCTCAGCCACTAAAAATTATGATTCTTTTTCACAGTTCATAAAGTATTGCTATTTAGAGTCCTTGGCACTAGCTATTTAGTATGTTGATTATTTATCTTTTATGTTTATTATTATTTTTAACTCTTCCCTATAAATTATAGTGACAGTCTGAAGAAATGGAGGGGTGGATGGAATTGTACTGTATTGTTAGAGCCTTAGCACCATCCTCTGTGATCACTAAATATGAAGTATTTGAAGAAATAGAGAGAAAATATTGTTAGCTCTTCAAGTCTTCATACAGTCCAGAAGTCCTGTCCTGCAGGGGAATTCCATGGAATAACATGGTCCTGTTTAAAAAAATAAACAAATAAACAAGAAAACAACAACAAAACTACTCCCGCCCTACAGAAGAGGAAGAATTAAGTTTCTCAACTGTATGTGTTTGGATAGCCCCTAGCACATCGTGGATGATACCCTAATAAAAATGATAAATAATAGCACTGGGACACATCCTTCCCTGATGTAATTCCACTGAAATCAGTAGATGTACATGATGTGAATTTGTCCCACTATGAATTGTTTTATTTCATTAATTAAATTTTTTATCCTCCCCTTGTCCCCTTAGCCACATCATATTAGCTGATAAATTTAGTCTTGGAAGTGAAAATTATACACTGGAGACCCCTATGTTCCATTCACAATCTACTATTTATAAATCATACCCTACCTATGGGTCAATTCTTCTTCTTTCCAGATAATTTTCAGAACTTTATGTCTAGCACAGGTGTATAATATGATGGTGTGCTATCTTTTGGAGCCAAGATACAAGATATCACTCGAAAAGTGGATAGGCTTTTGAAGTCGATGGGAAAGGATCCATTGGTGATGGTTCATATCAGCACTAATGATAATGCATTGTGGGATATCTTGCACATGTAGATGACTTGAGGGAACTCAGAAGCATGCTGAAGAAGAACATCCAAACAATCTTCTCTGAGATCATTTCCATCCCACAAGCAAAGGAAGACAAACAAGAGGAATTAGAGTTGCTCATTTATGAACATAAATTTGATCTAGCTGGTATTACTGAAATCTGGTGGGATGATTCACATGACTGCAATGTTAAAATCAATAGTTATAACCTATTTAGGGAGGATTGAATGGGCAAAAGCAGAGAGGAAGTGGCATTCTATGTCAAAAATGGCATTACCTCTTTCCAAGTCACTGATAACTTGGTGAAAATGATCTTGAATGCTTATGGATCAATGTACTAACAGGTAAAGCAAAAGATGGGGTACAGTTCCTGTCTGCTACAGCCCACCAAATCACAATAGAGAACAGGAAGAGCAGCTCCTTACATACCTATCTATAATGTATGGGCGGAAAGCTGTATGATCATGTGGGACTTTAATTTGAGTGACATACACTAGAGGTCTCATACTGCTAGTACTGAAACATCCTTGGAATGTCTAAATATTATTGATAACAATTTTTGAACTTAAAAAGTGTTGCAGCCAACACAGGTAAATTCTATATTAGATGTCATCTTGACAGAAAAAGAGATCACAGAACTAAAACATAATGGTAGCTTAAGGCACAAGTGATCATGACTTGATGACATTTATAATGGATAAACAGAATAAAGTTCAGACCAGTAATCTATATTTAACCCTTCTGCCAGGTGGAACCAGCAGCAACCAGGGCCAGGTTCCGTTTCAACAATATAACACAGAACCAGCTCGAGCCCACATCCAGTATCCAGGGAAAATTATACAATAACCCTTGGTGCCTCTGAGAGGCAATTTTTTCCCACTTGCAAGCACATAGTCTGAGTGTAGAAAAGAAACTTTTAATGAAGAAGGAAAGTCACCTGACATTAATTATGGAAAATGCCACAAGCAGGATTCATAATCATAAAACTGTGAGCAGGACACCCAGCCCAGAGTGCATGGGACAGTGCCTTCTGCCTCATGTTCTTAAGTTTTATAACCAAAAGTTCTGTTTTTGTGCCCCTGTGCTCCTGCACCATACCCCACTCAGAGTGGTTGTCCTTGTTGAGTGAGGACCCAGGATTGAGAAGTGCATCAGTGTGAGTCCACCTCCCACCCGGGGAAGGTGCTTGCTCTGGCTAGCTGCCCTGCCCAACTGGGGTTCCTTTCCACTGGCTACCCTACCAGCTGCTTATTCTGTCAATTACCTTCTGCTACCACCTGCTTCTATGTTGTGACCTCTGCAGGTCAGTCTCTTAGTGATTGTCAGCTCTTAGTGACTTTCAGCAGGCTGGGCAAAAATGCTATCCCATCACAAGTGATTTCAGTTCTCCTTTAAGCACTTAAAGTAATAAAGGCTCCTATTGGAGACTATTTAGCTGTATCTTTGAAAGGTGGGAAAAAACAGGTTAAACCAGACCCTTAGGAAGACTCCACATCTCCTGGCTGGGACAGCTGTCTCCACCCCCCTCCTACTTTCACAGGGCTCTGGCATTTGAGTCCCTGGCTTAGCGAGGACCTTTCAGCTGAGGGTGACCCCCTCATTTGGGCTAGGTTAAGCACAATTCTGCTCCTCTTTATTCATACAATAAAGATAATAACATTGATAACAACATTTCACTATCCCTGCATTCAGTACTAAAGTGATTTGTAACCCAACACCAGCAAAAAGTAATCACTTTGAGTAACACCGCTCTATCTGCTGCATATCTAAGCAGAGTAGGTGTGTTCATGTAAATACAGTTTGCTCCTGAAGTCTCTCTCCCTCCCAGATAGCTGTCAGGGGAGAGTTCATTCAGACCCTGCTTACATATATACTTGGAGCCATTTTCACAAAGCTGAAAACAGTTATGAGCCAAATCAGCTGGAAGAATTTTATCAGGAAAATGTGAAATATAATTGGGAATTGTTTAAGAACACTTACTAGATGCCCAAAAAACCACAATCAAGGTAGAAGGCTATATTGGTTTAAAACATTATCTGGTTTAGAGGGGAAGTGAAGGCAGCTATACAAAATAAAATAATATATATATTATTCCCTCAGAAGAGAGGGAAAGTTGGAAGCTAGGAATTGTAGACAATTTATAATGGAAGCACAGTTAACAAGGAGAAAATCTATGACTTGCAAAGTTAAGGACCAGAAGGAGTTTTGAAAGTATATTAAATACAAAAAATAATGCTGAAAATGGCATTAGTCCATTACTACATAAAAAACAGTAGAATTACCAATAATAATGCAGAAAAGGACGAGGTATTCAGTAAATACTTCTGATCTGTATTTGGGATAAAACAGATGATATAGTCATATCTAACTAACACTCTTTCCATTCCACCAATATAACCCTCTCGCCCCCTTACCATTAGAGGCCTGGGAAACTTACAAGATTGGATCCCAAAAGCATTGCTTCTCCATTTCCAGGTGACATTCCCTTAAGCAGAGAGGAGGCTGGAGGGAAAGAATTAAAGCAGCAGCCCCAGATATCCCAAATGAGGGAGTTCTAATTGTTCTTTACCCCAGAAACCAGATGCCTGGGAAAAATGGGTGTAAGTTGAAAGGGAACAGAGAGATGGGGTGGAGAGGGCCAGCAAAGGAATGAACATCCAGTTCCCCTCACAGATTAACTGTTTTTTTCAAATTTTCCCAATTATCAGTTGGGAAACTCCATGACATTATGTTCCCCAGGACCTACCACACCATAGCATGGAAGTGACTGTGCAACAAGCAGTTCAGCTGGCTACCTCATCTGCCACAGCCTACAGCCTGGTTCTTGGAAGTTACCTCAGCCAGGAGGAAAAGGAGAAATTTTGTATCTCCTTCACTGTGAGGATGATTCAGATGATCCCTTGGAGCTGAAAATTGATCTCAGTCACTCGGGAATTATTTCAGCTAGTGCATGGGACCCACTGCCCCTATTTTTGGTGGGGGGAAGATTATACTGAAGAAATCATTTGGAGTGAAAAAGTAGCTGGAGCTGGATTAAATGAAGTGTACAGGCACAGCACAGGCTGGGCTCTATTGAAACAAGAGTGTTTCCAGACAGGCTGTTGTCACAGTAACTGAGGGGCTCAGGATGACATGCAGTAGCCATTGAACTTGAGCTGTATCCATGCATTGTGAGCTAAAGCCCTGCCTTTAGAAAAATCTGAGAATGGTCAGTAGGAATGTTGTAATAATCTCCCTCTGTCAAGGGGGATTGATACTTTTGGGAAATTTACCTTGAGTAGTACAGCTACTTTAGAGGTGCTCTAATTATTTTTGGGCGACCTTTCTCCCTGCTCCCTCTCATGTAAGCTGGAATCTGGGGGGCCCTGCCCCTCTGGAGGGTCTGAGTCCCTCTTTCTTACTTCCCCCTATGTGATCTGGAATCTGGGTTGATCCCTGCCTTTTTGTCACGAGAGCTGTGAACAAATATGTTTGGTGCATAACACAGGCTGACAAGCACTGACACTGTGAGAACATCCACTGAGACAGGCTGTAGTCATTTTCATGGGGTGTTCCTATTTGTCTGAGAACATCTCACTGAGATAAATAGGCCACTTCACACTTCTCTGAGCCTCCCATGCAGCCGTTGAATGTGTTAGGACTCCTCCCCCATACACTAGGCCCAGATTTGGGATGAAGATTCTTCATCTCCACTTTCCTGCCCCTTCCTGGTACCTGAACTTCTCACAGACCCCACTATTTTTCCCACCCACTCATAACCCCTCCAAGCTTAGCAAGTGGCAAGGAGCGGGGTGACTCAGAGCAATGGGAATGTTGGAGAAGTTGGCGCAGTGGTAGGGTAGTCTGAGTAGTTGGGTGAATAGGGGATTGGAGCAGTGAGAGGGAGTGTTGGAACAGTGCAGGAAAGAATGGGATGAAAGGTGGGGGCTGTAATTCTATTAATGTACTGCTTGTTTCACTTGTGTTTTCATATGGAGCTCTACTCCTCTCTTCTGCAAGTCCCCTCCCAATGGAGCTATCCTGTAGGACCTAGGTTCCCCGTGCTGGGTTCCTCCTGCCCCAGAATCAGATGAACTCTCACACACACACACATTAACAGAGAAAGTCTGAGTGGACCAAGTCAATCAGCACTCTTGAGCTGACCCCTTATATGTCCCTGGACTCAGTGGGCTGGGTCAAGCAGGATTTCCAAGCTGCCACCCTTATATGCCACAGATACTGCACTGGAATAGAGTAAGCCTGAGCAGGCTGGGTCAAACAGCACTTCCAGGCTGTCACCGTTATATGCTCCTGGACTCAGCGGACTGGGTCGAGCAGCACTTCCAAGTTGCCACCTTCGTATGTCACAGGTTCAGCACGTTCCTATCCCCACTTTCACATTACAATTGTACTGGTAGTAACCCACTTGATGAGCAAATCCCACAGTATTTTTGGGTGCTACAGGGATCTTTAGCTTAGGTAAGAGGAGCGTTGTTGCAGAGTAAATGGGGAAGCCAAAAACAAAAAAGAGTAAAGTTCAGAGAGAGAGAGAGAGGAGCAACCAGCTTAACCATAAAAGTTATTTATTGAATAATAGTGATAACCACACAAGGAGAGCCTAAACAAACAAAACAGTTACATTATTAAAGATTACAAAAGTCATATATAGAAAACTATACCTGATCAAACAAGTCAGGGTTAGAAAGTTATACCCGAGGTAGAAAAGAAAACACAGAGAGAGAGAGAGAGAGAGAGAGAGAGAGAGAGAGAGTCGGGGTTCCCAGTTGATGGTGGTAGCTCAGGGTCCTGAGTGCTGGAGACAGGCAAAGCCCCCAGCAGGATCAGTCAGGAGAAGATGAAATCCCAGTGGAACTGATGCAGAGTTGAATCCAGGCATCAGAGCACTTACTTGAGCATGGGTAGGGTTTTTTGTAGGGAAACAACAATGGTTCAAGGGAGAACACTAGATCTGTTTATGGGTAAACTGATGACTCAAGGATTTTCTTTAGGCTAGACAATAGGAGCTGATCATTCCTGGCTATGGGTGGTGTTCCTTCCAGGGATTTCACAATGCAATTAGGCAGCTTCAGTATTTTGGATATCAATCAAAGATTCATTACTAGAATTGATCTGATAACTGCTGAGCTGGGTGTGTGCAGGCATGAGTTCATTAACATCTGGAGCAGAGAAACCCCCATGATGCAATGCTTCCCTGCTTTTTTGGTCCCAGAGATCAGTGCAGTTATTGTCTTGGAATCTCTGTTCTCCATTCTGTATGCTAATGGAGATGCCACCTTGTCCCATCTTTGATGCAGATGAGGCATGGGGAGTTGCCTTAATCCTGTCACCCTTGTCAGGAGGGGTTTAGGTGTGTCTCCCACCACATTTTATTGCTTTCTGTAAGTCTTTTCTCTGATCGGTTTTGGGTCAAGCAGAAGCTGGGGGGGCACACGGGGGGTGTCCTTCATGAGTCAGACAGGCTGGATACTGCACCCTGGTTTCACAAGAACACAGAGCTGACTGGTATCATTAGGTGCCTCCATGCTTTTGAAATCCCACTAGGTGTCTGATTACCTTTAAAAACTTGGCCCTAAGTGACTTGCCCAAGGTCACACAAAAAGCCTGGGCAGGGAACTGAACTCTGTCTCCCAATTATTGGGTCCTAAACCCTGGACCATCCTTCCTCTCATGTCTTCTACAATGTCTGTCTCCCATCAAAAAATGACCCCAGTGACTCCATGCTTGGCCCTTCACTGTTCCTGCATCCTTTACCTGTGAGTCTTCCAAGATCATTTATGCAGGCGACAGAACCTTTTTGTAACTCACTCCCACAGCCTCCTATTAACATTCCATGTGCCAGGCATGCTTCTTTAGCCTGGCCTTTATTCATAACAGCACATGATCATAATTTATTAAAACCCACATGCAAGTGTCTCTCTGGAGAGAGGCCTAGAGATGAAACCTCACATGACACATACTAGTCACATCACTTAATGCATCATCATACAGAACAGATACCAAGGTGATGGGTGTGGGATAAGTGTCTGGATAGATTAGAACAGAAGGATCAGAAATGGCTTATTTTATCAAGGGTATTTTCACAAGGAAAGGAGCTAGAATGTATTTTTGTTTCCTCCCTTGTTTGTTTAAGGGATTTAATGATTCTGTAATAAAATCTTTTTGATGGCTTTTATTAGCAGGTCTCTGGTGATTCCTTCTACTCCATGTATAAACAAAGAAATATTCATTTTGCCCATTCCCAGTCAAATCTAATTTATGCAATTGGATTTTAAGATACAGTAGGATCATGGGTTCATGTCTCCATCAGACAGGAAATATATGAATGTTCCAAGGGGTTAATACAAAATGGTAAATCAGACATCCAGATATAGCTATCCATCTCTCTCTCTCTCTCTCTTTATAAACAGATATATGCATATATAACTAGAAAGGTGACAGAGGAAGGAATACAAAATGGTGTGGTATAAAGGTTTAATTGACATGATTTTAGTATTTACATTTCCAGAACTTTCCATATTCCACATACAATTCCTGTTTTTTTTTCAGTGAAGAATGGAAAATTATCATGTCTTTTTTTTTTTTTGCTTCCATTTTCTGACCAGTTCTAATACAGACAGACATATACTGTAATTACTAGAGATACTGCCCAGGATTCAATGTTGCTAAGAAAACTAAGTCTGTTGCACAAATAGCTTGACAGCTTGCATTTAAAAATGTCAAGTTCTGGCTTCACAAAAACTTGCCGTTTCTAAGTCCATGGAGCCCAACAAGTTTTAACAATAACCTTAAGTTTCCTGTTTACCTCAGGAACAAACTTTGCAGTTATCTTCATTATAACTCCAGAAAAGCTGCTTGAAATGCACAATTACTGCTTTGTCATCCATAAGCGCTATATTTGTAGCAAAATTATTGAAGCTGTATGGTCTGTTGGCCACATAAGGGCTCTTGGGCAGCTTGTGGAACCATCTCCACTGAGAATATTGTGGTTCAGTTTCTAGCATGACTAATATGAGGTTGGGAAATGTGCCAAGCAATAGACACTTGAGGGGGGGAGGAGAAGAGAAGAGAAAGCTAGAAAGAGCCCAGAGGGAGAAGTTCCAAGCAACTGAATACCACTGAGCCAGCAGAGCTTCACTGGAACAACATTTGACATTTGCAGGGCTGTAATGCTAGAAAGCCTGCGGCGGCACTGAAGTCCTGTTGCACTAAGGGGCATCACCACAGGAAAGCAAACAAAGAAACCCATGGGAGGGAAGTTGAAATATGGACATAAAATGAACATCCCTGGCACATTGGCCTTAATGTTGTACAGAGAGGTAAAGCTGTAAAGGAAGGGGAGAGGATGTGAAGGATGTTTGTTTTTCTTGTAAAGAAAATGCAAGGAATTTCAGGTAACGAAAAAGCCGATGACCTTTTAGAGAAAAAGCTAAACCCAGCAAGTCACCCTTGCTGTGAATTTCACTCTACAGCATCATTTTATGCCAGTAAACAGCTGCCAGTAGCTGGCGCTCTAAGTTTGTCCTTACATAATAATAATAATAATAATAATAATAATAATAAATAAGACAGATTGCTGTTAGAATCACTATATTCCGTATGCAGTAAGGTCACCTGTGCAGCTAGAGAGGATGCCATGCAATTTCTCTCTCTAAATTACCCTGGCGCATATCAAATACAACTCTCCTCTTCACAGGAATGATAATTTATAGCAAGCTGCCGGACTCAATGTCAGAAGGGTCAGGCTGGTGCTAGCCTAATATGAACTACCTTTGTTTGCTTTCTTTCTCTTTTCCTCCTTTTTTTGGTATGTGCTATAGATACATTGTCTACCTTGGGAAAACAGATCCTTATTTATAGTGCTGCAACGATATTAAGGCTGTTAAACTGAGTGAATTCTTTAAGGCTCATGGCCAAAAAAGCTGACAAAGCGCTCTTTGTCTTCCCCTCTCTCTCTCTCTCTCTCTCTCTCTCTCTCTCTCTCAAAAAATGCAGCTTTTGTTCTAGAAGATGATAAAAACTGCAGCATTGAGCACTGACAGTAATTGTCTGTCTCTGGCGTATGGCATGAGAAATGAATTATATGATCCTCTGACAACTGGCTTACTGCATGGCTGGGAGGTAGCATTAAATGCTGTAGGATTCCAGAGGAGTAAACGGTTGCTCACTGCAATGCAGGTATCTGAATGAATTATCCTGCTTTCAGTATGCAGTCGGTAACCGTGTTCTTACATGCGAAGCTGGCCAAGGTTATAGTGCCATGCAGTGCATTGTTTCATAAGAGAAATCTGTAACTTGGAACATTACATGAATGCAATTTGTATGGTGTGGGCTGTTTTAGGGACTTAAACAGAGTGCAATCTCCTGTGCAGTAGTTACAAAATACCATATCATGTTCCCTTCTCTAGGCAACTCACCACATTTAATACAATAGACTCATAGCTGTGTTCAGCAAGCCCATGCTGTCCTTTTACCAGACAACTCAGTACTTCTCTATATGTATAAGGCAAGGTATGATAAAACCCATATACTGTACTGCATGTGAGATGTGTACATGATTTTTTTTCTAATTTTGTCTTTTGCATATTTATGCTATGGGACATGCAGCTGTATCCTCACTGGCAGCCACATTTAAAGCAGTTTTAAATTAACATACCAGTGAAATCCCCACCCCCGGTTTAGTTCTCTGCAGCTTAAATCTTTTGGTGTGTTTCGGTTTACAGCAAAGAGCTTTCTTGTCCAATGGCAAAAGATGACAATATATAAAATTAAGTCATAATATATGAACGTATAAGTTACTATCTCCATCTGGGGAAAATGACAAGGGAAAACACAAAGAACCTGTAATATGCAAAGTCATATTATGCTGGGGAGAGAAGTAAGAGAAGAAAATAATTTATTGAATTAAAGAATCCTATTACAGTTATTGTCACTTTTACATGATTTGCTTTCTTAAGAGGGCCAAATTCAGTACTAATGAAAGAGCAGTATACTGGGAAATTTGGGGGGTTAATATGTAAACTCCTTGAGGCAGGGACCATCTTTTGGTTCTGTGTTTATACACCACCTAGCACAATGGGGTTCTTGTCCATAACTAGGGCCCCTAAGTGCTTTGTAATACAAATAATAATACTAATAATTCCAATTGCGTATTTTCAAGAAGTCAGTGCATGTTTTTGTGTTGTTTAACTTCATAATTTCCTTAGGTTCAGAATAGTATTCCTGATTCTAGGAGGAAAGATGGCATCTATGAAGGAACAGCTTTTCATATTTTGTATTTTGTATCTGTATTTCTGATGTTTCAAAATTACTGTAAGGCTTGACCTTGAAGGAAAGGAAATGTTCTGCACTGACTTATTTTAATGTTCACACAGGCTTGGGGCTCCCCAAAATGTTCCTGCCGATGTGTCATATATATCAAGCCATTTCACTTGACAATCTTTTCATTGGGCTGTCCAGTATTGGTATGAGACAGCATGATAGCAGTACACACCTATTTCTTAACCTGTTTATTATTTATAGCAATGGTGTTAGTGAATGCCTCGCTGACATTTTGCAGTGTGTGTGTGTGTGTGTGTGTGTGTGTGTGTGTGTGTGAATTATTTCCATAAATCTATTCTGGAACCATGAAAGTTTTGAAATCAATGCAAACTTTTTTTTTTTTTTGGTCAGCTATTACAGTGTGTCATGTGAGATGTCACACCCAGTTCAAGTAGTCATATCAAGGGACGGGTATGTCTCATAACTGAATTAAACAGGAAGACAGAACACATTACTGAAAAGAAAATGATGAAAAACTCTGATCTGTCTTAGACAGGGACCTCAGGCAGTAACAAAAATAGCTTCTGAAGTGTGCCACTGGCAACGAACACTGCTGAGTTCATTGTTTGTGGAAAGGATATTACTGATAATAAAACCAAAGTGAACACTGAGAGTTGTCTGCAGAGCCATGGCACAGAACAGTCCGAAAGGGAGGAGAAAATATGACCATGAAAAATGATCAGGTAAAAAGAAGTGTGTGTACATTAGTAGTTTTTTCCACGATTGCTAACACCAGTTAAGCTTCACCAGTTGTAGGAATAGTAGAAGTATAAGTCTACTGAAACCACCAGCATTTTTATGACAGTATCTACCCCTCCTCAGAGTAGATCTAAATGACATGGTGGTAAAATTCTGGTTGCTAGTGGTGCCTTGTCTACAGTAGTACTACCACTTGTCAAATTGCCATGGTGGGTAATTTTTTGTTGCATAGGAACATAAGAATTGTCGTACTGGATCATCCCCAAGATTTGTCCTAGTCCTGTATCCTGTCTCTAAGAGTGATCCATACCAAATAGTTCAGCTGAAGTTATCAGAACTGCACAGCAGTCCCATGTGGGAAAATCTTCCTCCACTACTGTAGGTCTGGTCTTGTTCTCTAATAATTTGAGATTCGTTTAAACCCCGAAGCATGAGATTTAATATCTCTTCACAGATTTTTGTTAACAATAATAATTATGTCTCTGGATATACGTACTTGGTATCTATATAAACATCAAATCTCTTTTTCAAAGTTTCAGTTCTTGGCCTCAACAACTTTCTGTGGCAATGAGTTCCACAGTCCAATTGCACATTTTGTGCAAAAGTATATTTTAATCAGTTTTGAATTGCCGTATTTTAATTCTAGGAAAGTGGAAGTGCAAATAAGGCCAAAGAGAGATTTGTTTTGGGTAAATTGACTTGACTTTGATATAAAGACCCTTTAAAAAGTTAACTTTTACCACACAGTGATATGACATATCTAAGGGCTGGTCTACACCCAGCCGCTAGTTCGGCGGCTGGGGATCGAAGTTCTGGGTTCGACTTATCGCGTCTGGTCTGGACGCGATAAGTCGAACCAGGAAGTGCTCGCCGTCGACTGCTGTACTCCAGCTCGGCGAGAGGAGTACCGCGGAGTCAACGAGGAGCCTGCCTGCCGCGTGTGGACCGCGTCTGAACCGCGGTAAGTTCGAACTAAGGTATGTCGACTTCAGCTACGTTATTCATGTAGCTGAAGTTGCGTACCTTAGTTCGACTTGGGGGGTTAGTGTAGACCAGGCCTAAGATATGACAGTTATTTCTAGGTAAAGGGAAAATCTACACTATCTCAATTCAGTGGCATCCACAGCCATGCATATGTACCATTGGCAGTGGCACTGTTTGTGGGGCAGGGCAAAAGGAAGTTTGCCCTGGGTGCTCTATTTGACAGGGACCTCAAAGTGGCATTTGAACTGGTGTGCAGGGTTGCAGCATCACTCGGGTTTAGCCCAGTGGTCTCATTGGCAGATAGGCCACTGGGCCAAACCTGAGTGATTCTGCAACTCCATGTGCCAGGAGTAGGGAGCTGGACCCGGCCCCACAAGACAGGAGCTGAGCCTCCACTGTGGGATTAGTGCAGTTCCGCTGTGTGTACCATGTGAAAAAAAATCGGAGGGTGCTCCCCCCTCTCAGATAGCACTATTGTAACTATTGACAAATGCTGATTTTTTTAAACAATGTGCACATGCTATTGGCCTTATAAAGATTGTAAGGGGGGCTATCATGGTAACTGAAGAAATTAAAAGCTCTTGAACAGTAGGTGTATGAAGTTTTCCCAGGGATGTGTTTGTAAAGAGCTCTTCAGGGTCTATGAAGAATGGGTATTCACAGAAGTAGGCTGAATCTTGATGTTTCAATAATTCCTCACATTTATTTTAATAATTACAATGAAATGCAGTTGAACATTAAAAAAAAAAATCCTATTTTAAAAGTTTTGTTTATACTATCATTCTAAAGATGGTAGGATCACCTTTTCATTCTGATGAAATGGCTGAAGAACCACAACCTGCCCCTGTGACCAGCTTTCCCTCATTTCTGTTAGTGAGTGAAATCTCATTTTATAAAGTGATTTTCCCATAATACTTTGCCCAAAAGGGAGAGGAAAACAAAAACTTTCTTCCAATGTTTGTTCTGTGGAGACTTTATTGAGTCTTAATTGACCTCACTACACAGAATGCTCTTCAGGATCTGAGACCTTTTACCCACCCTGCAAACCACTCAGGTTGTGTGAGATATTGTATCTTCTGAGAAATGGGAGAAAATAATTTAAAACTCATAGTGGCATGACTTTACCACCCAGTAATAGTGCTATTAGCATGAGATGTCCAATTGACCCGAAACTGAAATATATTTATATAATCTACGGTTAAAGCGTGTGTGAAATTTCAGGCCAAAATGTCTGGGAGCAAATTCAGGATTCAAGTTGAAACTGTCTTCAGAAATAGACCCCAATCCTGCTCTGTATCTGAGTAACTATACCCATAGAGTTAGTAACTGGGCATCTAATGCCCCGATGAGCAGGAGCTCATACATGTAGTTGTTTAAGGGGGCAAAATATAGATGCAGTTATTTATGGTCACAAAATTCTGACCACAAAATAAGAAACTCTGAAAAATATGGATCCAAGAACACTGTGTAACAAAGACTCCCTCAATGCTCTATGTTACACTGTACGTTTTTAATAATGTTCAATATAAATGTGCTGAACTCTCTTCTCCATGCATAAATTGAGATTGTGCATTACGCGATAGTACCAGCAATTATTGTTCCTATTGAGGAAAAAAAGCGCCCTATGGCCATGCCATCAACTAGCTCTGATCCATTCAAGTCAATAGAATTGTTGTTAATTACTTCAATTGTTCTAAGATGAAGCTCATAGTGGCATGACTTTACCACCCAGTAATAGTGCTATTAGCATGTCTCATTCTCCACTGTACTTCCAAATTTCAACAGCTGTGAATATGTCTTTCTCATTGAAGAAGTGTAGGCGTTTTTTTTTTTCCATTATGAAAAACTAAAACTTTTCCATTGTGGATAAATAATGAAATAGTGATTGGAGCAGGCAGACTGGATCCTGGGCCTCCCAAGTGCGGGCCCTAACCACTGGACTACAGTCATTCTCACTTTCTCTGACCTAATGACTGTTCTACTGTAGATAGATACTAAAATAGTCATTAGGCCAGTCAGAGGGGGGGGGGGGGAATGACACTGTGTAGCACAGTGGCTAAGGCCCCCGCCTTCAGGGTTCAGTCTTTCATTATTTATCCACAGTGGAATATCTTTACCAGGAGAGATTGAGGGAGCCCCACATTAGCATATCCTATATCTCAGTGGTTAAAGCACTCTCCTGAGAGGTGAGAGACCCCTGTTCAAATCCTTTGTTCCCCTCTGGCAGGGGGGGCGGGGATTGAACCTGGTCTCCTAAGCTGGGGTAAAAGTTACAAGGCGGGAGGACTCACCATCACCAAGTGCTCCAATCACTGGGATAAGAGTTATAAAATGCATATCACCACTACCACCTCCTCTGGCCAGGTTTTGAATGGGACTTGATCCAGTAAGCACTTCTGAGTATGACTATTAGATTTGGCCCTGCTCAATACTTAGGTAGCCAAACACCATTCTTTCCCCACCTGGGAGACAGGTATCTGGATGCCTAGAGCGAGGCAGCTGTCTGCATGCTCAGAGGAAGAAACATAAATGCTGAAAGAACTTTTACTCTGAAAACGTAGGTTTCACACGAGTTTAGGTGCCAACAGCATTTAGTGGGAGTTTTGTAGACCACAGTGGAGCCAAAACTGGGACTTAGGTGCCTAAGCTGCTTTGTCGATCTGGTCCATAGTGTTTAGAAATTAACTAGAATCCCTTTAAATGGCTTGTGAGCCCTCCAACCCTCCCTGTAACAGGCCTTGCATGATGTGCATAATTAGTAAACGTGATTATTTGGATCTTTGTCTGGGTGGATTCTTTACACCACTAATGTAAAATAAGAGACACAATAGGATTTCATTAGATATGTGGAGTGTTTTAATATTTCCCTTGAACTTGAAACACATTTACCAGGGAAAATGTCTGATTTCCTAGTTACCGTTGTGCAACAAAAAGTTTATTCATATTTCAATAAAAGTTATTTTAAAATCATAGTATTGTGAAGCAAAGTATATTGTGAGTTTTATGCTTTCTGAAACTTGGAAGTCACAAATATGCTCCATACAACAAAAAGATGAAAGCAATTTTTGTTTCTTTCTTGCCTTTCAGGTGTGATTATTTATTAAATGACTAAATAGCTCAAAAGCTTCTCTCTTTCACCAACAGAAGTTGGTCCAATAAAAGATATTACCTCATTCACCTTGTCCATCTAAGCAGCATGATGTCAGTTTTCTTCATCAGAAAGTGAGCAGTGCTGGTTCTTTTTAATTTGTTTCACAGAAAAAGTCATTTCAAAAGTCAAAAGGGTAAGAGTCAATACCTTGTTTATGTTTTTTAATTTTGAAATCCTTTCCCTGATAAAAAGATAATCAGTCTATGTGCAAACATTGACCTGCCTGTTCATTAACTTTTATACATTCAAGATTTATTTTCCCTTTACATCCGAAATACTGTACAAGAAGCAGCCAGATAAGAAGTTAACTAATTCACTATTATACAAGGTCAGCATGTTTTGTTAGGTTTTTTGCTTGTCTCACTCCAATAACAATAAAACTAGAGTGATAATCTTAGATTTTAGACAACAGCCTCTTTGTAGAAAAAGAGATGGGACACAACCCATAATCCATGTCCAAGTATTCTAGAACTTTGAGAACATGTTCATCCAAAGCATGATATGGATTCAAATGTTGTAGCTCTGTTCTTGGGACTTGCAACTGTAACAAAGGCAGTTTATACCAATAATCAGTCTACATTTCAATGCATTCTCGATACAAGAGGAAACATACACTAAACTGGCTTTGACATATGAGAAGAAGGTCAGTTCAAAAATAAAGTGAAAACAATGTATTGGCCTTCTATGGTGTATTTTTTATTAGTTCTTACTTTCAGTCCCTTGAATTGATTGATCATTGCAGCGTTAGGTGGTAATAAGAATCTATACCAATAGTTAGTCAAGCTTATCCTCACAAAGGAGAACATATGATTCAGATATTATTTTCCTATTCTATTTTATTAGAAACTTACTCTTGCCATTAGAGCACATTATGGAAAAAAATGCATTGCAGATGTAGCACTGATTTTGGTGAAACAGATGTTTGGGAATGTCAGTGCTGAAACTCTAATTATAATTAAATGCTGTTATAAATGCAGTTCTCTATAAAGACTTTGCAGCAATTAAAATCTATTTTAAAAATATTTACCTTTTCTTGTATAAAATGTTCAGTATTTTTGTTTTTTAAAATTAGACTGGGCTGCTGTGTCCTGAAAAGTTTAAAGAGCTTATTCTGGAGTTATATTTGGTTTATACATTCAGGGCCGGCTCCAGCAAGAGGGACTGAGGGACCCGCCGCCGAATTGCCGCCGAAGAGCCGGACGTGCCACCCCCTTTTCGTTGGCCGCCCCAAGCACCTGCTTGGTGTGCTGGTGCCTGGAGCTGGCCCTGTATACATTTACATACAAGCTTAAGACAGTGAGTCTGCAATCATACTCACATTAGTGTAATTCAGGAGTGTAACATGGGCTACTGCGTCCCAAGCACTCCCTCATGGACAGAAGTCAGTCTACAGCACCCTGCCTCTGTTTTCCCCATCTTCAGGAACTTATAAGAACTCACTCACTTCAAAGGTAGTTCAAACAATCCCCTCCTGGGGTCCAGTTTATGGAGTCTTCAGATGCACACTGCGCCACTCGGCCCCAACCCCAGTTCAATGGCTCTCTCTTATAATCCAAAATAACACAAAGTCTTTCAAAAATAGAACACAAAATCAGCCTTCATTCCAGCTTCAGATGGGCACAGCCCCACCTCCCTGAGGGACTGTTTCTGCTGCCAGGCACCTCCTGCCTGGAGTATGCCATTCTTCACAGACCTTTAAAGCTTGGTCTTTGCAGTCTCTCCAAGGCCACCAGGCCTGGAGAATTTTCCTCACTCTCTCCTGCTTCTTGAGCTCTTCCCTGCTGACTCAGGCCCCTAAAGGAGCCTTCTTGTTCCCTGTAGTGTCTACAAACATAGCTGCAGTTTCCAGGTTGGTTTAGCCCAGTGGTGGGCAACCTGCCGTCCGCGGGCCACACGCAGGCCATCAGGGTAATATGCTGGTGGGCCGTGAGACAGTTTGTTTATATTTGCACAGCTGCCCGCAGCTCTTAGTGGCCGTGATTCCCCGTTCCCGGCCAATGGGAGCTGTGGGAAGCGGTGCAGGCTGCGGGGATGTGCTGGCCACTGCTTCCCGCTGCTCCCATTTGCTGGGAACTTTTGACTATTAGCTTCTAATAGGTGTTTGAAAAATTAATGTGTCCCAATATCAGAATTTCATCTGGAATTCAGACAAATATCTACTTGAAGACCAATATGGAACACCTGCGCTCTATCAATTTAATTCTAATCTAATCTCCAAGGGTGGAAATAAAGAGTAACCTCCATTTAAGTCATTGGAATCAGCCATGTAAAACAGGAGTAAATCTGAGCAGGTTCAGACCCATTGTTTTTAACTTCTTTGAGTATTACAATGATAGAGCCTGATTCAGCAGTGAACTGTTTGTTCGTAGGCAGGTTGCTATGCCTGCATAGAGCCCCATTGACCTCCATTGCAGGATCAGGTTCATTAAGAACATAAGTACAGCCATATGGGGTCAGATCAAATATCCATCTAGCCCAGTATCTTGTCTTCTGACAGTGACCAATGCCAGGTGCTTCAGAGGGAATGAACAGAACTCATAATCATCAAGTGATCCAGCCCCTGCTGCCCATTCCCAGATTCTGGCAAACAGGCAAATTGAGTTTATCGGATATACAGCTAGCTATATCATGACAAAATTACTGTAAGCCAATTTGCTTAAAAACTTTCATATTCCATGAGGTTGTTAAAGGCATGACCTTTGTTCCTTCCAAGTTATCCCCAAGTGCATCACTCAGTAAGCAAGTTGAGACCATGATCTCTCCACAAGCTCTGTGTAAATAAATGTGTTCATTTCAAACAATATATTATTTAGAATACTTTCAGGGATTCTGCAAATTAAGCTAATTGCTTACCAGATGAGATGTCACTGATTCAACAACTTGTGATTCATACCATCATTTTGATATGACTCTGGTAAATTTTTCTCATTTTCCAGTGGTTCATAAGCACAACAAAGATCTGAATGCTCATTAGGCTTGTGCCATCTCTAAAGGGAATTGAAAACTTGCAGTATTAGAAATACACATCCATCTACAGAAATACTACATTGCACAATACATCTTCTTACCCTTATAAATTTCAGTCTTTGATGGTTCATGCTAGGCTGTTGTTCTTCATCTTTATGAACAATTAAAAAACAATTTTAAGAAAATGAAGAAAAATCAAGTACTGTCATACCCATTCACTGTATGATTCATCATATGATCTAATCTATTATACAGCCTACCCACCTATCATATGAAAATCAATATTGTATACAAGTGATTTATAAATAGAGAGCTAAGGGCCTAATTCTAATCTTTATTTCAGTGACATTACTTCTGATTTACAGCAGGATAAATGAGATCAGAACCAGGGCCATAGACGGGTATAAGATTTGTGGGTGGGTAAAAATACATATTTAATTATTTGTAATCTATCAAGCACTGTGATCTAAACTGCATTTAATCTATATGGATAAAATTCACTCCTGCTTAGAGTGTCAGGGCGAGCTCCTCCTGGGGCCAGCTGGTGAGGGTGGGGGGAAGGCAGAATGTGCCCCTCCAAAAAGGGTCAAATTTAAATTCCTGTGCACACCCCTGGTGGAGCAGAGGGACAAGAAGTATGGTCTAGTGGTAAGGGCCTATGACTTGAGAGACTTGGGTTCAAGTCCCTGCTCTACCACAGACTTCCTGTACTATGTTGGACAAGTCACTTAGTCTGCCTGTATATAATTCCCTAGCCATAAAAAAATGGGAATAATAGAACTCCCTTAACTCATGGGGTGTTCTGAGGATAAATATATTAAAGATGGCAATGTGCTCAGACACTATGGTGATGAGGACCCTGCAACTACCTTACATAGAAACTCTCAAAATAAGGATTTGGTGGGACTTAAGTAGTACATAGTCTGTGTGCTGTCCCACCGTACAGGGGTGAATTTCACTCTATATGATTTGGTAGCTGAAATAATATAAAATAGTGTATTCTCTTTTAAATTATCTATTCGATCCTAACAGTATTGTATCAAATGAAATGGTGCCATGATACAGAACAATGCTTTAGAAAACACAGAACATGTGGAAAAGGGTAAAAGATGATGAACTAATCAAATGGCAATAGCCTGAATATTAAAGTCACATTCTTTTGAGAACACAACCCCTCTGTGCGTACATACACACCCTATTTTAATGCACTCAGAAAATGTTGGGGTTTGGTTTCACATAAAGGTATAGAAATGACTTAACAAACCCTGAAAGTGTTAAACTGAGTTGGAAAATGTTTTTTCTTCCACACAGTAAGGTGAAGTAATGTTCCAAGATTTAGGTAGTTGGGGTTGGAATTTTGTGTGAGGAATGTATCCATTTCCATGGCAGAACACATGGTCTCTGACAAACCATGTCACACTTTCCTTACTAGGTGTGCAATGGCCACTCCTGAAGGACAGAATTCCTATTTGCTCTCACCAACACTAGGTTTTAATCATGCTATCTAAGTCATTTTTCTGCCTTCAGTTACACCTCTGCAACACTCCTGAAATCAAGGGTTACACAAATGTCCGGAAGTGCAGAACTTGTCCTTATATTTTTATTAATAATGTAATGAGGTATTGATTTACCAGTACACATAAAAATAAAAGGAATAATGCCTATCATCATGTATCCTGCACATTACTTGAACAGCATATACAGTGTAGATGAAATAATTATTTTGTAATTTATGCAGCATAAGAACAGGTAATCCCACTATAACACAACGCTCATTGTAATACTGAAAAAGCAATTCGTCTTGTACTTTCCTTAACTCCCTTGCTGAGTCCTATAATCATATATTCACCTACTTATTTTCATCTGAACCATCAGATACAGTAAAAGTCCATGGTTAATTTGATTATACTATGTTTTGATTCATGTCCAAAATTCACTAAAGTGTTACTTTAATAAAGTTATTACAATGGATCTCCATAATTTTGGGGAAAGAAACTGTAGGAAGGAGCCAGCCAGAGACTGAAACTGGCAGGGCAGCTTCACAAAGCAATTCAAGTACGTATTGCTTCATTTGTGAAGGAAGGGGGTAACATGAGGGCCAGCTGATGCCACCCATCTTCACCATTACTCCCCAGATCAATAGCTGGGCAGGGGAGACATTGCTCTAGGAGCACTAGGATCTATGTGGTGTCCCCCCTTCCCTCCAGCCATGTAGTCATTGGGAAAGAAATTAAAGGGAGGAGCCAGTCAGACACTGAAGCTGGCACAGCAGTTGCTTAAGCAGGGACTGAAAGACACTGATCGTGTCTTCAGTCTGCTTTCTGCAGTTTTCACCCTGAACATTGTCCACTGTGCTGATTGGCTATCTGCTCTTACCCCTCCACCCCATTCCACATCATCACTAATCTCCTCCCTTCTTTTATCTTTCTATCTAGTTAATCCTATTATAACCCCATTAAAAAGTTTTAAATAACAAAATTAAAATCACAGAACTAATAAGATGTTTGCTGCCACCCCACTGTTTACCAGGACTGGATTTACACCTTAACACCTTATGCGCCTCTAGGCACATCGACAACAGCACTCCCCCTCCACGCCCCCCCCCCCAATCTGACCTTTGTGTTGCACACAGTTTTAGAGAGGTAAGGTTTTAGGAAATGCGGGCAACCATAGACATGTTCCTACTGTGCCTAATTGGCAATCCGGCCCTGCTGTTTACACTGTTTGTATCTTATACCCCTTTTCCCATCCTTTGTCTACCTCAGCTATTTAGAATGTAAGTTCTTTGGGCAAACACTGTCTCTTATTCCATGTTTGTACTTAAAATGGGGCCCTGTTCTCAGTTGGTCCCTAGGCACTGCCGCAACCTGATAAATAATCATAATTATTTTAAACTCTATTTTCTTAAATCAGTATCATCATGATTCTTAACATATAAAGGCACATTTATATATGAATAAAGGAAAACTGTTCTGTTCTAGTATCAGTATGCTGTCCTCTATAAAATAACAACAGGAGTGGCTTTGTAAAAATATTCCAAAAATTATAATATTTGTTTTAGTCTATTAACTGTCATGTGCTTTCTTGAGATTCTTCAGCCTATGAGATGGCTATGGGAACATTGATTTTATTTTTATTTGAACAGCTGGAATTGTTTGTAAAAATTCACAGTTAAACAGAAGACTTTGAACTTATTTCAGTCTAAAAATGAGTTACTTGAAATTGATTGAATGTATGTGTTTTAAAGTTTTGGAATGGTACATGCACTTTGTGGTGGTACTGAATTAATCTACAAAATAAGTCAAAACTGATCACAACTGTGAGCTATAGAAAAGTAGAAAGTTACTGTAAACAGGGAGAATGGAGTATGTTTTTCAGTGAGAGATGGAAAGCATCAGTCCTAAAGACTTCCAGGGTGAAATCCTGGAGCCACTCAAGTTAATGGGAGTTTTGACATTGACTTCACCCAGATTAGGGTTTCACCACTAGTGTCTAAAAAATGTTTATGGTACACTCTACACTCAGCTTGGTGTTCACATGGAGCACATTGTTTGGACTGTAAACCCTACTTGCACTTCAATGCCTATTGTTCAAATGAGTATCAAGGTGTCTGGATTGGCTATCAGGCATTCCTTAAAGCACACATTTGTTATTTGTGTGTTTGGTTAGTTTTACATAAATTCATTTGTCAAGCAGCCAAATTTTTAGTTCGCTGTTGGTTCATAAAGAGTCTACATTTTAGATTTGCAGAACAGTTGCTGTTGTCAAAACTTGAAGTACTAGATAATGTTAATGAGGGTTGGGTGCACATATAAAAATTCAGGCTGTCGATTAATCACAATTAATTGCAGTTTTAATCACACTGTTAAACAACAGAATACCAATTGAAATTTATTAAATATTTTGGAAGTTTTTCTACATTTTCATATATATTGTATTCTGTGTTGTAATTGAAATCAAAGTATATATTATTTTTATCACAAATATTTGCACTGTAAAAATGATAAACAAAAGAAATAGTATTTTTCAGTTCATCTCATACAAGTACAGTAGTTCAATCTCTTTGTCATGAAAGTGCAACTTACAAATGTAGATTTGTTTTGTTACATAACTGCACTCAAAAACAAAACAATATAAAATTTCAGAGCCTACAAGTGCACTCAGTCCTACTTCTTGTTCAGCCAACTGCTAAGAGAAAAAGGTTGTTTACATTTACAGGAGATAATGCTGCCTGCTTCTTATTTACAATGTCACCAGAAAGTGATAACAGGCTTTTGCATGGCATTTTTGTAGCCAGCATTGCAAGGTATTTACGTGCCAGATATGCTAAACATTTATATGCCCCTCGGCCACCATTCCAGAGGACATGCTTCCATGCTGATGACACTCATTTAAAAAATAATATGTTAATAAAATTTGTGTCTGAACTCCTTTGGGGAGAATTGTATGTCCCCTGCTCTGTTTTATCTGCATTCTGCCATATATTTCATGGTATAGGAGTCTCGGATGATGACCTAGCACATGTTGTTCATTTTAAGAACACTTTCACTGCAGCTTTCACAAAATACAAAGAAGGTACCAATGTGAGATTTCTAAAGATGTCTACAGCACTCGACCCCAGGTTTAAGAATCTGAAGTTCCTTCCAAAATCTGAGAGGGACAAGGTGTGGCGCATGCTTTCAGAAGTTTTAAAAGAGCAACACTCTGATGCGAAAACTACAGAACCCGAACCACCAAAAAAAAAAAAATCAACTTTCTGGCATCTGACTCAGATAATGAAAATGAACATGTGTCGGTCTGCGATGCTTTGCATTGTTATCGCGCAGAACCCGTCATCAGCATGGACGCATGTCCCCTGGAATAGTGGTTGAAACATGAAGAGACATATGAATCTTTAGTGCATCTGGCATGTAAATATCTTGCCACACCGGCTACAACCATGAGAATGCCTGATCTCACTTTCAGGTGACACTGTGTACAAGAAGTGGACAGCACTATCTCCTACAAATGTAAATAAACTTGTGTGTCTGAGCGATTGGCTGAACAAGAAGTAGGACTGAGTGGACTTGCAGGGTCTAAAATTTTTACATTCTGTATTTGTAAGTTCAAATTTCATGATAAAGAGATTGCACTATAGTACTTGTATTAGGTGAATTGAAAAATACTATTTCTTTTGGGGTTTTTCCAGTGCAAATACTTGCAATCAAAAATAAATATAAAGTGAGCACTGTACACTTTGTATTCTGTGTTGTAATTGAAATCAATATATTTGAAAATGTAGAAAACATCCAAAATACTTAAATAAATGGTATGCTATTATTATTTAACAGTGCGATTAATCGCACGATTAATCGTGATTAATTTTTTTAATCGCTTGACAGCCCTAATAAAAATACATATACATATAAATACAGGGTAATAAAATATATATCTATCCTCGGTTAATAATATTCCTTCAGTATTAGTGAAATGTTCCATTCATTCAGAAATAAAAAGTTCCAAAGATCACCAGTGAAAAATGATAGGAAAGGGACTTGCTGGACCGATATGTACCAGTAAATTGAAGTTTCTCTATGAAAAGTGACTATAAACAATGGCATAATGAGGTTCCATGTTAAGTGTCTGTCAATGACCTTCAGATCAAACATTATTAAGTTAATATGTAAAAGGATATTTATATTAATTGTCAGTCTGAAGCGGAGGAGTGTAGGCGAATGTATGTTCTTCCATGCATCACCAATACTCATGCATCATTAAAAATAATAAAGGTTCTGTAGGCCCAATCATACTTTTATTTACACTTGTGCAGCCCAATTATTTTCAATATATTTGCATAATTGTCAAGTGACTGATTCTGTAACTTGGATTTAGTAAATTATTCTGTTGATGATGTGTAAAGAGGAAGGATATCCAGCTCATGCTCTCAAATCTATGGTACTTGTGCAGGTTTAAAAGGAGTAAAAAAAAAAATACAATTTATTTTAGTGACATAGGGCCAGATTTTTAGAGGTCTCTGGCCAGCTAAAGATGAAGATAAGTGCCTAACATGATTTTCAAAAGCACCTGCCTAGACTCCTCTTACTGATTTCAGTGGGAGTTAGGTGCTTAGTGGGGATTTCAAAAACTCCTATCTACAACTTTAGGCACCTAAATACCATTAAAAACTGGCCTCAAGAGCTAGGTCCTGTGAATGTATCACCCTGGGCACTCAGTGGGCTCTGCCTGGGCAAAGATGTGCCCAAGTGATCTACTTTCAGGCTCTAGCCCCAACACAAGCAGATATAATTCTGAACACACATGGGGAGCATATCTGCTAAGTAAGAAAGTTCCATTTTTACATTGTCTACTTTTAGTTCAGAGTGGAACTGTTCTTTAATGAGCAGTACAGCTCATTATTTCCCTTATGTTCCTCATGTTGCAGTGCAGGAAGCCAACAATTCTCTCTGTCCAACTTTACAGAAAAGGAGCCAGAAGTCACTAAATAATGTGCCAGCCAGTATAACACAAGTCATATGTGTTTGAAATTGACACTCTAATAATGGACAGAGCTGGAATTATGCTATTGTAGAAGTTCAAGAGGAGCTTTTGAAATATGCTTTTTGGTTTGTTTTGGTTTGGTTTGGTTTGTTCATGAAATGTCACTATTCCAAGTGTATTCTTTCCATATTAATAGAATAGAAAATAATTAGCATTTTAATGATCAAAAAATAACAAATTATAGAAGTTCAAATTAATTCTCTAAATTTGTGGGGGGGCAGTTCTCATTTCTTCTTAACTTCAAATTACCTCATTTATATAACTTCAGACTGCATAGTATTAAATTGTATTTTTTATTCTACCAGCCACAGTACTAATATTTCCAAAATAAATCTGCCTATGGTACTTAAGTAATTATTGAATCAGTTGCAAATTCCTTTCTTAAAAACACACTATTTTATATTTGTTTGATATTATATTCTAGAAAATGAAAAAAATGCATGCATTACCAGTTTCTTTTTTTCTGTTTACAATAGTATAAATTTCAAATAACTACATTGAAGTCAGTGGATTTATTGCATGTGCAGAAGTGTAACTAAGAGCAGAATTTGACTCTTTGTGTTTTTGGATGAAGCCCACCCTTTTCTATGGTTTTTGGTATAACTCTGTATCACTTAGTTCAGAGCACATTAAGCCCCCATGATATTGAATTAAATCACTGACAGCTAACCAGATTCTAGATAGTTTATTCCTCTGTACTGGTAATTATAGTATTGTAATAATATAATACTTCACACCTATTTTGGATAAAGTTCTCAAAGCATCTTACAAATATTTATTCTTTCTCACAACACCCTGTGAGGTAAGTAAAGGTCATTTAGCACAGGAAATGAAGAGGAATTCTATATTGTGATCATCTAGTATGACCTGCTCTATAACATTATTCCCCAAAATAATTCCTGGCACATATCTTTAAAAAAAAAAAATCTTGATTTATAAGTTGTCAGTGATGGAGAATTTACCATGACCCGTGGTAAATTGTTCCAACTGTTAATTACTCTCACTGTTAAAAAACTGAAACAAAATGATAATTTAGAGACTGATGTTTCAACCACTTATATGCACAGTAACCTTACTTGCATGACTAGCCCCACTGAAGTCAATAGGATTGCTCACAGTAGTAAGCACTATACCAAGGAAGAGGTATTTGTTAGATTAGGACATTACTTAAGAGTTGGATTTTGGACAAGAAAGTAGGATTACTAGTCTTACTCTTACAAATTGTGCCCTTCAATTTTTGTGACCCAATTCTCAACTCTACCACACAACTTTTATGTTCCCGTCCCAGCTTCTCTTCCCTACTAGCATAGGATAGGTGTTTCAAGTACAGATTGTTGCCATTTTTCATAATAAAAACTTTTCCAATCAAAATTTGCTTTTTTTTAAAAAAAAAAGCAGTGTCAGGAAAACTTTTCAAGTTTTTGAAATGTTCTGATATTCTATCAAAATCAATCATTTCTGTATTTATGTTCTTGCTCTTTTTTCCTCCTCTTTTCTTTTTCTCCACCATTTTGCCTTTTGTTGTAGTAGAATGAATGAGGTCTAGTTTATTTTTCTTCACTTTTAACTTCATGTAACTTTTTCAGATCTTCTATTTTGGAAAATTTACAGGGAAATTCCATTTTCCAGAAAGCTCTGCTGAGAATAGACAGCTCCCGTTGTCTTCAGCTGCAGTTGTTGATTCCCAGCACTGCTGAAAATTTCTTTAAGAGTATAGGTATGGATTTTAGAAACTTTACTTTGGCACACAAGTTGGTAAAATTTTGCTGTTAATTCAAAATAATGAATTTAAATAGTGATTTTCAAATCACAGTGAAACATTCTTGAGGCAAGGATACATTTCAGAGCAGTCCACCGTGCTTTAGCTGATCAGTTGCCACTGACATTAATAGGAGTTATACAGTTAAATCCCTGTGCACAACTTTGAAAATTTACTATTAATCACATCACTCTTTGCACAGTAGGAACACTCCAGATCAGCTGATTTATATTAAGATTGCACAGCTCACTTTAAATATTAATCCTCTTCTATCAGGCACTATATAGAGACCGTCCCTTGGACAATTGTTTGCTATGAAACCCCAAATTTATTCATATTAGCTTAATCTTATTGGAATGTCAGGAAAAAGTGGCATGTGCCTTAAAACAAGCAGAAGAAACCAAAGATACTTTATATTTTGCTTGTTTCATATTAACAATAGTCTCATATGATATAAAGTTTATTCACTGGCTTTTGCAGTTAATTTAGTCAAGTGACATTTCAATTTATTGTTTTGTACATTACAAATGAAGGTGCTCACTCAGGGTAAATCTGCACTGCATAGCAAGCCTGAGAACTTATACCTGCAGACCCATATTTCCAAACTCCTTCTTGAGCATCCACACTGCATTGCTATGTGAGCCTCAGAACTGTGCCAATGTGTCCGTACTGTGCTATGCAGACACAAATTGGATGCTGTGGTTTTGGGGGTGTATCCTAGGGTTCTTAATGCCCTTGATAGCTGTAGCTGCCCTAGGGTTTGGATCATGGTGTATTGTGGGAGAACTTGTCTGTCCATCTTGACTGGAAGTTCTCTTAGCCCACCAAGATATCCAGTGAAGCCATTTCTGAGTCTGTGCACTCCCTGTAACATGGATCGAGCACCAGTGGAAGAACTCCTCCAGCTCATGCTTTCCCTGGTATTTCAGGATTCTGGCAGAGCATCGATGAGATGCTCACAGACATTTTGGCAGTGCATTTGTCCTACCAGAAGCAACTCTCAGAAGGGGGCACTATTGGACCGGCACTATTGGAGCAGGGCCAAAAGGACAGAGTGGCAGGTTCCCATCATCATGTGGACCTGGGATGATCAGCAGTGGCTACAGAATTTTCACATGCAGAAGCACAGGTTCCTGGAGACCTGTGAGCAGTTTGCCCCAACCCTCCAGTATCAGGACTCATGCATGAGGGTGGCCAGGCCAGTTGAGAAGCAAGTTATTATAGCCAGCTCAAAGCTGGCTACCTCAGACTACTACAGGTCTGTGGCTAACAAGCTTCGTGAGGCCAAGTCAACTGTGGAGTTGTTGTGGCAGAAGTTTGTGAGGCAATCAGGACTGTGGTTTACCCAAAAGTGGTGGGCATAAAAAGTGTCCCTGAAATAATTGTTGGCTTTGAGAGAATAGGTTTCCAAAGCTGTGCTGGGGCTTTCAATGGCACTCATGTGCCCAGAGTTTCTCCTCCACAAGGAACACATAATTTATTTGGCATATGAAATCTGGTCAATCCAAGCCACAGCATTCTTATCAATGATGTTTAAGGCATGAAGACCTACAGGAAGCTGGGTTATTTTGCAGTCCTCAACAATATGTGTCATGGTTTGTGGGCTGTCTACGTTGACAGAATGGACTGTCTTTAAAACGCCACTGAAATTCTGCTGCAGCACAAATGTCGGGTACAAAACTGGTTCACAAGGGTCCAAGGGGGACAATGAATCGGCATTCATGATGTGTCCCCCATAAGTACTCAGTTGCTGCTTATCTGTGGTCTGGAGAAATGGATAATCTAACTAGCAGATCAAAATCAAACTCGGTCAACCAGTCAAACAGGTTCTGGACAGCGATTTTCTAGTCATTGGTCCGGCATGTAATGTCCTCCAACTGAATGTTGAAGGGTTGTCTGCTTCCAAGTGGGAACTTCTTGGTGTTCTGGCAAAGGAAATTCTAGATGACATAATTTGTCTACAAAAAATTCACATTGCACTGAATGAAGCACGTCAATTTAAGGAGTACATAAACCGTAAAGTGTACTACTCCATCATTATGCAGGCCCTAGTTAATCACAGAGGCAGCTTCATGGACACCAACATCAGATGTTTTTGATGGGTACATGACAGGATTCTCTAGAGATTGTGACTTTACCGTCATTGACAAGTTGGGGCATTATTCCCTTCAAATGACATTGTTATAAATGGAGTCCCCGCCCCCACTGTTATTCTAGGGGCCCCACATACCCCTTTCTGCCATAGCTTAGGAAATCATACTATAAACTCAGAAGGCCTGAAAAAAGAAGTTTCAATTACATGCAAAGTAAATGTAGGATGATGGTGGAATGTGAAAAGGTGAATCATTGTTCTAGGACTGGATTGCTGGAATGGTACACATAACCAGAAAGTGTACCTATCATTATTGGGGCAGGATTTGTACGTGCAAGGAAAACCAGGAATGCTTTCTGCGCCTGCATGAGTTTTCAGGGTGACATGGATGAGGGGGAATGACATAATATAGCTATGCTTTATAAAAAACTATTGATGTACCTCACTCAATTTATGGATTACTGTGATGAACTTTTGTGAATTTTGTTATGCATTTTATATAAAAAAAAAAAAAACTATTAATTTATCTCAACACACAGCTAATGGATTACTGTGATGTAGTATATTTCTACTGATAATACAATCTGATCATACAACCTTGTTTGCAGATTGAACACTTTATTTTAAACATGGTTGTACATAAGACGTATCAATTTAACAGACCAGCTGACATCAAGATGTAAAAGACAGTTAACCAAACAATACATATTAAGAAACTAAATGAAAAAAGTTCAAAATGGCCAAACTGCATACACTATCACCATATCAGTTTCACTGTTTCTGTGACTGTGTCCTCCGCTGTGTTCCAGTTTTCCCTGGCCCTTCAACAACATTTTGCACACATGGGCTGTGGTAGAACAGGAGGAGAGGAACATAGAGGATATATTTGACTGTTTCATGTTCTGCCCATTGCTTGGCCATGGACCAGCCAACCCCAGAATTTTCAAAAGTCTGCATAGGCTGCAAGACATGGTAGCATGGAGGGGACTTAGCATGTGGAGCAGGAGCTGGAAACTGCAGCCTGGTGGCCATGAAAGTGAGCAACCTCTTGAACAACTCCTTCTGCTGCTCTCTGTCATCTTTGCTCAACCTTCACGCTAGCTCCAGAAACCGCACTACTTTTCTCATGCTGGGCAGCATGTCCTCTTCCTTGACTTCTTTCCTTCTTGTCTGTCTAATAAGACAGGTATTCATTGGGTTTGCCCAAAATGCCCTGCATCATTTCATCCCTGACTCTCTTCCTTCTTGTACGCTGGTTGAGAGTCCACTCCCCCAGGTTCCTGGTTCCCTCTCTCTACCCAGCAGAGGTGGAAGGGCCTGCCAAGGAAAATGAAAGAGCACATTATTGTTTGACCAGAAGGGGGAAAAAACAGCCATTTTCCAGGGACTGTGTCACTTCAGGTCAATTATCATTTGATTTGATTTTATGCAGACAAAATTCATTGCCCTGTGCAGAAGCTCCTAGAAGACATGCTTCAAGCCAACACACATATCATGGTAAGATGCATGTACCAAAATAAATTAAAATCATTTCAAAATCTCCACAGTCTTTCCCCTGGGAGGGAGGGGTTGCTATGAAGGATCTTGTTACTAGCTATGATTCTATAATCCTTTCCGGCAGGGCAAGCTCTAGAGGCCATAATTGTTCTGGAGATGCCTGAATGGAAGAATGAGCTTTTATTTCAGACCAGCAGCAGGGAGACATGCATTTATGTTAAGGAGATTTTTTTGGTGTCCGGTCACTGATCAGCATATCTATAAATGGAGGAGGTTTGTGAGCTACAGAGGCAGCTCTAATAAATATGCCCTGCCATGGAATGCAATTTAACATCTGGATTCCTACTCCATGAAAAGTTCACATTCAGCACCTCCCCAGGATAGGATGACAATTCATGGCAAAATCAATAAGATGCTGATTTAGGATGAAGCCAAATACAGCCTCCTTACAAGTATCCTGCATTCCTGCACAGACACAACTAGCAATCCTGGATTAAGTACATCCTCCATTATCATTTTGACTAATAATATAGGCACTGTAAACTAAATACTACTTCGACTCATAATGCTAATCACATCCTCTGCTACCATTTTGGCTGAAAATACAGGCAGCCCAGGACAGTTCAGCTATGCTGGAAGGATGGTCTGGCATGGCAGATTTCTAAGCTGTGTTGTACTTGCAGGAAAGTGAATGTAAGTTTCACAAGTCTAATACCTCTAACCCATCTTTCTAATAGTAAGCATGTATCTAGTAAACATTTAATGCTAAGGGATTGTTTAAATTTTTTCCCATTTCCTGCCATCCGTTTTGACTCCTACTTGGTGTTGGGTAGGGGAGAGGGCTGCTAGGGAAATAGCATGGCTTCTGCTCTCAATGGAAACACACTACAACCCACAGCTTGTAATAATACTGTCATTGGACATAACCCAGATTCCCTCCTATTCATACATTTATAACAAAAAGTATGGTGGTCAAAACATACCGGGCTCCAGCTCTGTCACTTCAACTGCTGCTGGTTCAGTTGTGGGCTGCTCCCCTGGGCTGTCTCCAAATAGGCTCTCTGAATATGAACCATGGGTGTGCTGTAGCTGGTCAGGCTGCATAGCCTGATTTATGACTGATGTCAACACCAGAATTACTTTGGCTGATTGATCTGGTGGCTGCAGGTTCTCCAGCAGTGCATCTTACTGTGATGCTGTAAATTTGCCAACTACACTCAACAGATTGCCATGCAGCACTGTGAACTCTGTGCTTGCCACCATTCCCAGCACCCAATCAAATGCTTCGTAGAAGAGGCAAGTATATGGGGAGTTCCTTGAGGTGTGGTTGTCATCCCTGATTTTGTGGTTGTCAGTCTTGAGCCACTTAGCTTGCTCCCAGCATTTTCAGAGTTATGATGGGTCCCTAATGCAGCCAGCCTCTCCAAGATACATTTGTTAACATACTCATTTCTTGAGTTCTTGTTGAAGTCAAATATCCTGTTTTCCTCATGCTACAGTGTTAGCAGAATCCCGCTGTGTTCTTCTCACCAGATAGCAGAGTCCTTGATGTAGGCCTTCTTAGTTCTGTCCATACAATAGGTTTAACTTATTTTCAGCTGAGTAATCTTCATGTAAATGAAGGGTTAATGCCAAGAAGCTGTATTTGAATGAGGAGGTTGCTTCCAGTTTCTGGGAATCAAATGGAAAGACTGGGGGTGAAACAGTTGGGAAACACAGATCTGGGGGTGAAACGGTTGGAAAACACAGATCACTGAAATGATTGCTGGGCAGAAGGGAGTAGAAACAAACCAAAACAGTCATTTTTTCCCAACATTGTTTGTGAAAAACAATCCTATTTTATAGCTCTCCACTCGTGTATGTAAATGTTCAGAAGGAACTTTATAATTCAATTACCTGTACCTGCAGGAAACTATAGTCACATAAATAAAGTATTTATTGTTTCATAAAGATAAATCTAACACCTGCAGCAATTAATTGAAACTGCAAGAGAACATTAAGAAACTAAGAACATTAAAAGCCTGAAAGATAGAGGTCAGGAATATAGGTTAGGATTACCTTAGCTGCCTAGCTACAATTCAAATACCCAGAAGGTAATAGGGTAATTTGATCTTCTTGGTACTTTAAAAATTTAGATCAGGTGTTCGGTGCCTGAGGAAAGTACCTGTTGTATGCCTTGGGTTGCACAATCTATTCTCTCATCAGCAATATAGTCATATTTTGTCATCAGGCAGTAGGAAGTAGATAAAAAAGGCAAAATATTAAAACAGAATATACAAAGGAGGTCAACAAGGAGAAGACCCATATTTTTAATTGATCTCCAAAGAAGAAGGAGTAAATTGACTTAGTTCGTATTTTTCAGGAAACTGCAGCTCTTCCACCTTTTCATGATCTCTGTATGTATAAATATCTTCTTTCTGTGTGTTCCATTCTATGCATCCGATGAAGTGGGCTGTAGCCCACGAAAGCTTATGCTCAAATAAATTTGTTAGTCTCTAAGGTGCCACAAGTACTCCTGTTCTTTTTAAGGGTGTAATGTCATATAGTTGGAATGGCTTACATGATTAGGTTCTGTACCTGGTGATCAGTCATATGAAGGACACTGACAGCAATCTTAACAAACTCTAAATTTTAAACATAGTAATATAAACATGCACACCACAGACACGCAAGTTCATTATCCCCATGTATACATATTCATTAACCCTATTTCAATTCTATATCCTATACCAGGGATCGGCAACCTTTGGCACACGGCCTGCCAGGCTAAGCCCCCTGGCGGGCCGGGCCGGTTTGGTTACTTGCCGCATCTGCAGATTCGGCTGATCGCGGCTCCCACAGGCCGCGGTTTGCTGCTCCAGGCTGTGGGAAGCGGCGTGGGCCGAGGGATATATTGGCTGCAGCTTCCGGTAGCCCCCATTGGTCTGGAGTAGTGAACCGCGGCCAGTGAGAGCTGCGATCAGCCAAACCTGCAGATGTGGCAGGTAAACAAACCGTCCTGGCCCGCCAGGGGGCTTACCCTGACGGGCCACGTGCCAAACGTTGCCGATCCCTGTGCTATGGTATGGCTGGTATGCTTACTTTACTCTCTGCAGGCTTCTCTCTTCCTCTGCCCTGTCAGAGTCCCAGCAGCCTTGCTGCTGTTGCTGCCACCCTACAGTTGCTTCTGCTGCTGCTTCTGATTTCTTTGCTCTTTTAGACTTCTTCTGATCTCTTCTGGTTCTCCTTCTTCTCTTGATCCTATCTTGAATAATTTTTACCTGTTAACTCTCTGCCTTATATACAGTTTTTGCCCTGTTCCAGTTGGCTTAGTTTTCAATCCTAGCATTAGCATACCTATCATCCAATCACCTTCAGACACTCTCTGATTGATCCATACTTATAGGTCAATCATAACTGTTAAATATATGGTGACCCTCACATGTTTTTGGACTGAGTACACCTGACTTACCCCTCCCTGCAGTTTGAAGTGACCTTCACCTGACCTCAGTTCCCACCCTGCCTACCAAAACATTAGTAATTGGCTGAAATGTTTAGAACTGCCATCTCACCGTCCTTGTCTGTGTGCTAAAATTGATCGCACACTTTAAATTACTTTGAAACTATAAATAGGGCCCTACCAATTTCACAGCCATGAAATCTGGTCTTTTATCCTATACTATACAGATTTAACAGGAAAGACCAGTGTTTCTCAAACTGAGGGTCCCGACCCAAAAAGGGGCTGCAACATTATTGTAAGGGGGTTGTGGTATTGCCATCCTTACTTCTGGACTATCTTCAATGCTGGGTGGCTGGAGAGTGGTGGCTGCTGGCTAAGGGCCTATTTCTGCAGGCAGCAGCACAGAAGTAAGGGTAGCAATACCATACCATCCCATCCTTATTTCTGCAATGCACTGGCGGTGGTGCTGCCTTCTGAGCTGGGTTCCCAGCCAGCAGCTGCTCCTCTTTGGCCATGAAGCTCTGAAGGCAATGCCATGTAGAATATCAGGGTTGGAAGGGACCTCAGGAGGTCATCTAGAGTCCAACCCCCTGCTCAAAGGGGGCCCAATCCCCAAACAGATTTTTGCCCTAGATCCCTAAATGGCCCCCTTAAGGATTGAACTCGCAACCCTGGGTTTAGCAGGCCAATGCTCAAACCACTGAGCTATCCCTCCCCAAGTGAACAACAGCACAGAAGTAACCATAGCTTAGTGGTTTGAGCTATTATCTACCCTGGAAATTCTGAATAACTAGGGACAATGAGGAAATAAAGAACCGTCAAAGACCTATGTGGGTTATGCAAACCTGTGCAAATGAATAAATTGGGTTATATGGATCCTATGCTGTTAAGAGAATTGGTTCACAAACCTACAGTACTACTTACAATTATTTTTGAATAGTCATGAGACCTGGGGAGTTACCAGAAAACAGAGCAAGTAGATGTAGTACTCACTTTCAAAAGTAGAAGGAAGAGTGATCCTGGTAATTAAACTACAATATCTATCTATCCTTAGTACAATAATAGAGCCAGTATTAAGGAAAAAAATCTGATATTTGAAGGAAAATGTTAATGTGAGCAAATAAACAATGTGAGTTTATAAAGAAAAAAATACTGCCAGACATACTTGATTTTTTTTTAATAGTTGCAAAATTAGGTCCTCTTCTCGCAGCTGCCCATATGCAAGTGTACCTGTGCCCCCCACAAATTGCTCGATTAAAGTCATGATAAAAAAGGGGGAAGAGATAGCGGGGTTTCTTCTGCAAATACTAGTGAGGAGAAATATCTAATGCAAAAGGAAATAGAGAGTTTATGACCATGAGCAAAATATGGAGTGGTGGCTGGAGAGAGAGAGGGAAAGGGATAAGATTCACCTTGGCGTATGAGGAGTCAATGCAATTGTGGATGACTAAATCTGAAACATAGATATTTCATGAGAAAGAGACACCTGAAAAGCAAAAACCCTTTGTAAGCAACTTACAGATAGGTTTGCAACATGAAAAGGCATCAACAAAGTCAAATAAACACCAACCTGAATAGACAATGGTCTCATATCAGTCTTTCTCTATATGGTTTTATTGCAATCAGAATTCTGAATTATTTTCTCTCACCATACTACCAGAACGTTATGGACAAACTATAAGGAGTTCAGAGACAAGCTTAATTGTTATAGTGGGGTTGGTAATACTGCCTATTGTTAAGGTTGCCTGGCACTGCCGGTTATACAACACTCTTTTCAGTTGCTTAGAACTTTACCAAACTTTAACCAGCTGGGATGAAATGTTCCATGTCAGGTGTTTGGCTCAAACAGTTTTTATTTTATTTTATTTTATTTTATTTTATTTATTTATTGTTTGTTTTTAATTTCAGCCAAAATGGCTCAGCCATTTACAGGAATGTGGGTAGGGAAAATATATTGTTTTGTCCATGTTAAAACTTTTTCTTTAAAAATCTGTAGCTCCCCTGTGTTTTGGAGCAGGGACTTGAACTTGGCAGGGGCATCAAACTGGAGTCAGGAATTTGCTTTTTGCTATTGCCATAAAAACATCTACATTTTGGCCAGTTATAAGTATTTGAAAAACTGCAGTAGAGACTTCAGAGATTTTAGCAAATATATTCCCTGATGATTCAATATGCACTGGGTATGCTCTAACTTGGGGCTTCTCAGGACTTTCCCTATAATTGCAGCTCTGAGCTGATCCAGGCCATCTGGGTCTTGTTCTGGGCACTGAACTGAGAGCAGGTAACCTGACTTTCCTGTTCTCTAAATGAACACCCCCCCACCTACCTGCACACCTTGATGAGGAAGCTGCCTGAATTGAATTCATAAGGGGAAAAGAATAGGATCCGCAAGGGGAATAGGGAGTAAATTGGGACAAGAAGCCTCAGAAGGTGAAACTGAGACTGGATACTCTAAAGGGGGTGAGACAGAATCTTGAAGTGGGAGTTGGCTGAACAAGGAGACTGAGCCTGGGAGTTGGGGGGGGACGGGACGACTGTGATTGACTGGGCAAAGTGACTGTTAGTGGGAATCCGGGAAAGAAATTGGTGTGGGGTGGGGAGAGAACCAGAAGGTATTGATGGGAAAAACTGAGATCCTATGAGGAGCCGGGAGAAGACTCAGACTGGTTAGGTAAGGAGACTCAGATTGTAAACCAGTGGGATGGAGGGGGAAAGGAGATAAGGAATACAGATCTGATGAGGAGCTGGAGTATGCAGGAGAACTGAGACAAGTGGGGGGGGGGGCACAGAGATTGGATGAGGAACCTGTAGAAGGAGATTGGAACTAGCAGCCTCTGGCAAGGGGCTGGACAGATGTGGGGGTCCTGTGTACTAGGGTGATGCATGTCTTGTTTGTTTCCTGTATGAAACAAGTGAAGTGTTGCCCTGCAAGGGTGCACCAGCAGTATACATACATTGAAAATTGCGCTCTAGTCATTGCTAGTCCATTGATGAATGTTTATTTTCAGCTAGAAGGAGAATATTTTTAGGAACCACATGCAAATTAGGCTAACTATTTTTCTTGGTAGCATGCGTGATCTCTCCTGCTTTTCTCTTGAGGACAGGGACATATTTGCACCAATATTTCCATCAGCTGTATCCTTGTGAAAAGGGACAGGCTGACAGGAGATGAGAGAGCTTGATTTCTCTGCATAGGAGACAGGAATCCTTATGGCTTAGTAAGCAGCATTATAAATTTCCTCAAAGGAATCCAGGAATAGGAACAATAATAAGACCTTCTTAAGGTTATAAGCACCATTCTTGAAATACATTGTTTTTGAACAAATGTCTCTAGTTGCTTCCCAGATTATACTACTAATGTACTTGTTCCCCACTATTTTCCTAGTAGTCAGCCCCACACAGTTCCCTGGTCTCAAACTTCCCTGAAAGGTCAGATCTCAGGAGAATATAAGACTGATGGTGGCACCTGGTTCTGTGCCATTATATCTAAGATGAGGCTTTTTGCCTCTAATATGACCTACATTGATAGAATAGAGCCTGTGCAAGCTCCTGTAGCCCTCCTTATTCCCTGACGAGTATATAGGGTCCAAAAAGGACCCTAATGGAGTCAAATAGATTAAAAATGTTAAATGGTTGGCAGGCCTCAAAATGCACTTGTAAGCAGGGAATCTCATCAATCAGGTGTTTCTAGGCCCTGTGATATTTAACATTTTATCATGGATCTGGAAGAAAGCATAAAATCATCACTGATAAAGTTTGCAGATGACACACAGATCGGGGAGCAGTAAATAATGAAGAAGGCAGGTCACTGATTAAGTGTGATCTAGATTGCTTTGCAAGATGGGTGCAAGCAAACAATATGCATATTAATACTGTCAGATATAAAGTCCTGCAACTAGGAACAAAGAATGTATGTGTTATTTATAGGCTTGGGGACTCTATCTTGGGAAGCAGTGATACTGACAAAGAGTTGTGGGACATGGTGGATAATCAGTTGAACTTGAGCTCCCAGTATGACACTGTGGCCAAAAGGACTAATGTGAACTTTGGATGTATAAACAGGGGAATCTCAAGCAGGATGGTTATATTACCCCTATGTATTTTTCACTTGTGTGATCGTTGTTGGAATACTGTCTAGCTCTGGTGTCCACACTTCAAGAAAGATGTTGATAAATTAGAGAGGGTTCAGAGAAGAGCTACAAGTAGAGTAAAGGATTTAAAAAAAAAAACACCTCATGCCTTATATTGATAAACACAAGGAGCTCAGTCTCCTCATTTTAAGAAAAGGAAGGTTAAGGGGTGATTTGATTACAGGCTGTAGGTATCTATGTGGGGAACAAATATTTGGTAATGGAGAGTTCCAACTAGCAGAGAAAGATATAACACTATCCAAGGGCTGGAAGCTGAAGCTAGATAAATTTAGACTGGAAATAAGGTATGCATTTTTAACAGTGAGAGTATTTAACCAGTGGAAATATTTACCACATCTTGTGGGGGATTCCTTCATCACTCGCAATTTTTAAATCAAGACTGAATGTTTTTTTCTAAAAGATATGCTCTAATTCAAATAGGACTTCCCTAAATTAATTCTTATTGCCTGTGTTGTGAGAACACAGATGGGCTTTCTGCTGTATACAGAGTCAATGGGCCTCATATTCCTCCTGCCTTTCTTCTCTGTAAGCAAAACCTGGCCACAGTGTGTATGTTGTGGCTGGATTGCCAGACAGCCTCAGATTGTTGCTAACTGTCTGCTGCTTTGAATCTGGATGTTCTGTGTAATGTGACTGTTCTTACAATGCAATGCAGGACAGCTGGTTACCTGTGCCCAAGTGCCCTTGATTCAGAGTGCCATGGTGGGGGCATTTTCTTGTCCACATCTGCAGCCTCCGGCAGGCACAAATTTTTGCAATCTAAGAACGTGTGTGCTACCTTCCTTAGAATACTCAGTTTGTGAAATTACCACTTTAACCCTGTTATTCCAGATGCATTGGCCTGATATAGTGGTATAAGTCCATTAAAAAATTAACCCTTGACAAATAACTCTGTTTAAGTATCGACAGGAGTACAAATAAACATAGCAAAGTGTCTAATATCACATTAGATCCAAATACTACCGTCCTTTTAATGAAGATAAATAATATGCTAAAATGTAACAATACACACAACCTACCCAAAATTGTGAGTGTAACTTATCTATTTTTACATGAGTATTAATCAAATTAACAAGATTTAAGTATGAAGGATCACTGTGATTAAATGTCATTCAATAAGAAACATGATGTTATTAAATGTAATTGTTATTAAAGGTATATTTAATGGACTTCCTCGTAGCCCTCTTAAAGCATTTTTCACAATAAGATCTAAATACCAGTTCATGAAATAATTATAGTATTTTCCAAGTAATGCTGTTGCAATCTGTCTTTTTTCCTCCTCTCTTTACTAATCAGGTTTTTGATTTAGCACCTGTCTCTTGTTGGTTAAGTTTCAGCTATTTTAAAACCTGCATGACAGAATGCTAGGCAATCTTATTTCAACACAATAATAGAAAGAGACCTCAGCTAAATAGTGAAATGAATCCTTCATTGACTTGTGCAGTATCAGTGTTTATGAATTCCACCAGTAGCCAGTTTGGAAAACAAATATCTATACCTGTATAGATTCCATTTATATCCAACAGTTGTCTGCCAAAATAAGTCAATATGGAGTTCTCTTTCACCTTGCAACATGCAAATGAGTCAATTTAGTCTTTTCTTGATGAAGGTTCAATATGCTTCAAGCAACAATAAATATTTTAGAAGCTTTAAACTAACATAGACATGGACACATAGACATGCCTATAGACATATGAAAGAGAAAAGGTTTTCATGCTTAGTAGTGCATATGCACTGCTAAAATTACTCTAGGGATCTGGGAGATTAAAAAAAAATAAAGTGGTGTTCTTGTCCTCAAAACTGAGGACAAGAAAAAACAGCGCACAAAATACCCCCCCGCCCCCAAAATCAAAAGAAAGAAATTCCAATCTGGCAATTAATATAATTATCATTCAAACCAAAATCCCTTACAAGGTCATTTATGGATCAGAGTTCAATTGTACTGACTGTGCCTCCACTTCCTGTCTCTTGCTACTTTTCTGGGATGCCTATCAGCTTGATATCTGAGGATCTGATCCTATTTTCAAATGAGTCAAAACTCCTGTTGACTTCAGTGGTACAGGATCAAGTTTTAACTGTTAACCATCAATTTCTGAAACACACCTAATGTGCTGAAAAGGGTATTTTTTTCTTTCTGCTTTCTGTAGGAGAATTGAGATAAAGGCTTAGAACGGTTCTTGTTAGTTGGGGTAGAAGCATAATAACAAACAGTGGACTTTCATCCATTGAAGGCAATAAGAGTTCTACCATTGTCTTCAGCAAGAGAAGGATCTGAGCTAAAACCTATTAGCAAATGCAGGTATGCCTCCCCTGTATACTTCTATAAAAACTTAGGTCTGATCCAAAGCCGATTGAAGTCAGTAGGAGTATGACTAGAGGAACCTCACTACTGACTTCAATAGGCTTTGGATTCGGTCATTATCCCTCAGTGTCTTCCCATATGTTGCATGTCATAGATAAAAAATCATGAATTATTTTATTTACTGATGGCCGAAGAAAAATACATACTTTGTTGGTTTATAATTGTGTGCCAAGAAAGGCAAATGTACTGCTGACTGCATGCAGTATTCAGAACATGTGCTATAGCATTCATGTGTGCACACTGACAGTAAGAAAGTAGGATCTGTCATAAACAATTATTGAATAAATATACAGTGGCATCTAAGATGAGCTAGAATAAGGTGAATAAATAGTCAGGAAACAGTCTATAGAGCAAATTATATAAATAATTGTATGTATGTGTGTCTCTACTGGAGACCTTTATGTGCAATATGATATATAGATAAATGTAAAAGTATGTATAAATGGGGAAGGGTGGAGCGCATAAGAGAGAGTTCCATTCTGAAAGTTTTCTCTCATAAGAAAATATGAAAATCAAAATACTCTTTAGCACATGTAACCAAGTTCCTTTGAACTGAACACATCTTTAATTTCCAGAAGACTGTTTTGTATCTGCTAGTATCCTACATCCTATTAAAATTAACACTTTTTCATCATTTCACATCATAAGTCACTTTACCATTAGATCAAAAATTAACTTGTTGTACTGCTTTACAACAAAAGACAATTTAACAGATTTTTTTTTTTAGAAATTACATATGAACTGATAAATGGTGTAGTATTCCCAAACTTCAGCCTGATGTAATACAAATTACCAGTTGTATAATCCTATGGAAATGGCGGCAGTGTATGTTACAAAGGGTTGCATGCAATAAAAAAGGGTACATACTGTACGTACACTAAATTTCTAGAGTTGACTTATGATCTGTCAGGTACAGTACCAAATAAGATTCATAATGACTACACACATTTTATAGGATATGATACCAGAAACAACAGAAAAGTAAATTTTGTCTGGCTTGATGGCGAAACCCTGAATTTTAGTTAATATTTGTGCCTGAACTTCATTATATAAAAATACAGTATACTCCCTGTGACGTTGCACTCCATGATTTTATGAAAATATGCTAATAAGTGTGAATATAATGTAACTGGAATATGCTTCATGCAAAAGGTCTCTTGTAAAGTATCTTTACGAAGCTTATAATCTGAGTGTTCATCCTGTTTGTATGAATGTATCATTCTTGTATGTGAAATTAGAAATATGAAATATAACTGAGGTTCTATTGTAATTATGCAAAGTGTGGACTATTAATGGTGGTTTAGAATCTTGATGGCTTCCATCAACTAGGACAATTGACTGTAGATGGCTCTGTTTACTTGCAAGTCTTCCTGTGAGTCTGGCAGGGAAGAATGAAGGCTTGGGGTCTCACAGGACATATGACATGTAACTGGGTGCTTTTCCATTTAGAAGGAGGGGTAGGGACTCAAAGGGACAAAAGGTTCCCACCTTGTGCCAAAGATATATAAGGGTGGGGGGGACAGAACAAAGGGGTCTGCAGTCATGAGAAATCCCCTAGCTACCACCTGAGCTGGAACAAGGACTGTACCAGGGAAAGGATTGGGCCCAGACTAGAAAGGTGTCTAGTCTGTGAAAAAAGCTTATTTGAACATCTCTGAGGATGAGGTTTCATCTGTAATCAGTTTCTTACTGTATTAGGCTTAGACTTCTGTGTTTTTTGTTTTATTTTGATTGGTAATTTACTTTGTTCTGTATGTTATTACTTGGAACCACGTAAATCCTACTTTTTGTATTTAATAAAATCACATTTTTGTTATAAATTAACCCAGAGTAAGTAATTTCTGGGGGAGCAAACAGTTGTGCATGTCTTTCTATCAGTGTTATAGAGGGCGGACAATTTATGAGTTTACCCTGTATAAGCTTTATACAGAGTAAAATGGATTCATTTGGGGTTTGGATCCCATTGGGAACTGGGTATCTGGGTGCTAGAGACAGGAGCACTTCTTAAGCTGTTTCCGGTTAAGACTGCAGCTTTTGGGGGATGTGGTTCAGACCTGGGTCTGTGTTTGCAGCAGGCTAGCATGTCTGGCTCAACAAGGCAGGGTTCTGAAGTCCCAAGCTGCCAGGGAAAATGGGCTCAGAGGTAGTCTCAGCACATCAGGTGGCAGTCCCAAGGGCGTTTCTGTGACCCAACCTGTCACACTCCCATTCAATGAAAAAACATGGGGGACACAGATTTTATTTGGATAATTGGGAGTTTCATAGAATATCAAGGTGGGAAGGGACCTCAGGAGGTCATTTAGTCCAACCCGCTGCTCAAAGCAGGACCAATCCCCAGGCAGATTTCTACCCCAAATCCCTAAGTGGCCCCCTCAAGGATTGAGCTCACAATCCTGGGTTTAGCAGGCCAATGCTCAAACCACTGAGCCATCCCTCCCTGGATAATAGAGGGGACAGCCTGTCATCCCAATCCCTCCAGCACTCTATATTCTATGTAAGTTCATGGTACACCACATCTTGAATACTGTGTGCAGATGTGGTTGCCCCATCTAAAAAAAGTTATATTGGAATTAGAAAAATTTCAAAAAAGGGTAACGATAATGATTAGGGGCATGGAACAGCATCTGTCTGAGGAGAGATTAATAAGACTGGGACTTTTCAGCTTGGAAAAGAGACAACTAAGGGGGGATATGATACAGGTCCATAAAATCATGACTGGTGTGGAAAAAGTAAATAAGGAAGTGTTATTTACTCCTTCTCATAACACAAGAACTAGGGAGCACCAAATGCAACTAATAGGCAGCAAGTTTAAAACAAACAAAAGGAAGTATTTCTTCACACAATGCACAGTCAACCTATGGAACTCCTTTTGGATATTGTGAAGGCCAAGACTATAGCAAGGTTCAAAAAAGAACTAGATAAGTTCATGGAGGATAGGTCAATCAATGGCTATTAGCCAAGATGGGCAGGGATGGTGTCCCTAGTCTCAGTTTTGCCAGAAGCTGGGAATGGGCGAGAGGGGATTGATTACTTGATGATTACCTGTTCTGTTCATTCCCTCTGGGGCACCTGGTATTGGCCACTGTCGGAAGACAGGATACTGGGCTAGATGGACCTTTGGTCTGACCCAGTCTGGCTGTTCTTATTTCTTATGTTCTTATGCTCTCCCTTGCAGTCAGTAATAGCTGGACAGGGTCTAGACTTCACTATTGTCACTATGCATGTGCACTAATAGCAAGGCAGCAAACTCCTCCAGTGTCTGCTCAGAACACATGTGCCCCAGCTCCTGTGGGCTGTGTGGGGAGCAGCATGGAGGCCATGATGAAGAAGGAACTGGGTACCTCAGTTCTGCATCAGCCAATGCCAGAACTACAACACTGACCAGGTGAAGAGCAACTCCCTTAGAGATGTGGGGAGGGGTCAAGGGAAGGGGATGTGCATACTAGTAGCTGGGTATGGGTGACGGTGTTTCACAGGGTGGGGTGGTTACATGCTGGCAGCTTCACTGGGGGGTTGCATGCAGGCAGTTGTTTTGTGGATGGGGACAAGAAAGGGATTCAGATAATGTGTAGGTTCAGATAATAAGGTATCAGATAAATGGGAGTATACTGTAGTCAGTTTTCTATACCTATTTTATAATAGTATATGGAGATATTCTATCTCCTAGAACTGGAAGGGACCCTGAAAGGTCATCAAGTCTAGCCCCCTGCCTTCACTAGCAGGACCAAGTACTGATTTTGCCCCAGATCCCTAAGTGGCCCTCTCAAGGATTGAACTCACAACCGTAGGTTTAGCAAGCCAATGCTCAAACCACTGAGCTATCCCTCCCCTTGTAAGGCTGGAACAGGCATTATTATTATTTATTATTTGTATTACCATAGCACCTAAGAGCTACAATCATGTACTAGGGCCCCAGTGTGCCAGGTGCTGTACAAACAGTACAGAAAGATGGTCTCTGCCCCAAAGACCTTACAATATAAGAATAAGACAAGAGACAACAGATGGAGACAGACAGAGTGGGGAGAACAAGGAAACAGTGAGATAATGTTGATCAGCCTAAAAGGCTGTGGCCTTGGCACTACAACATTGTCAAATTTTTTTTGTAGGTATCATGAAAAAGAAGAGTTTTAATGTGTATTTTAAACGAGAATAATGATGTAACTTTGCAAATGTTTATGAAAGCTCCCTGCAAGCATGAGGAGCAGCATGAGAAAAAATATGAAAGTGGTTGTTTGAAAATGTAATAAATGGGTAATGCAGGTTGGCATCACTGGCCAGTCAGAAATGGGAGTTGACATAATTATAGTGAATGAGAGATGATAGGCGTGAAGGCCAAATGGAGTGGATTGCAGATGTCCTTGCTTCACTATATAGGTGTGGTCAACAGAGACATTCAGTAATACTTCATAGGTCATGAAGCACCATGTAAGTGAAAATAAACAGCTTATGTTTGATGTGATAGAGAAGTGGTAGCCAGTGGAAGGATTCAGAGTGGTGATCTGGTCAAATCAATGGGCTATAAAATGGTCTTTGCAATAACATTGTGAATTTATATGACTGGGCAGGATTGCATTTGTCAAGGGCTGAAAGAAGGATATTGCAATAATAGAAATGCAAGATAGTCAAGAGTTTTAGCTATGGGAATGCACAGGAGAGGCCATATCTTAGAGATGTTATGCAGATTGAATCGGCAAGCCTGGCATTGTTTTGCCCATGTTAAAAAATTCTGGCAGCTTTGGAGCAGATCCTTGAAACTTGGCAGGAGGAGGCCGTTGTGTCAGGGATGTGCCTTTTTCTACCCCATGAAAATCCTCCCAAATTTGCTCATGTTATAAGTCTTTGTAAAATCTCAGTTTGCACATGCTCCGCAGACACTTGCTAAGGGTACGTCGACACTACCCGCCGAATCGGCATGTAGTGATCGATCTATCAGGGATTGATTTATCGCCTCTCATCTAGACACGATAAATTGATCCCCAAATGTGCTCCCCGTCGACTCCAGAACTCCACCGCTGCGAGAGGCGGAAGCGGAGTCGACGGGGGAGTGACGGCCATCAATCCTGGGCCACGAGGACGCGAAGTAAGTCGATCTAAGATATGTCAACTTCAGCTATGCTATTCTCGTAGCTGAAGTTGCATATCTTAGATCGATTACCCCCCCCCCCCCACGGTGTAGACCAGGGCTATGATTGTATATGTTAAGCTGGATTCTCCCTGCAGTTGTAGCACTGGGCTGCTGAAGGCCTTGTTGGGGTCAGGACTGGACATCAGAACCAAGAGCATGGAGATTGTTTCTCCCGTGCTCTCAATGACACCTCCCCCCCTCAGCCTCCCTACTGGGCCCAGGCATTGGGAAGGCAGAAGCTGCTTGATTCACCTTCAGAAGGAGTAGATTGTGACTAGGAGTCTGGGGGTAGAGACTGGGACTAGAGGTTGGAAGGCAGGGAGGGAGGGAAACTGGGACTGAGTATTGGGAATGAGTAGGATATTAGGACTGGCTGGGCAAGGATACTGAGCTGGGGGGAGCAGAGGAGACTGACTGGAAGCTGACAAAGTAAATGAGCTAGTGGGTATGGGGGACACTGAGATAGGATGAGGAATGAGATGGGGAGACTGGGACTGGCAGGGCAAGGAGACTACAACTGGGAACCAGTGGGTAGGGGAAAAGGACTGGGAGGGGAGGGGACTTAGATCTGAGGAGGACCAAGGGTTTGTGGAGAGAACTAGCACTGGCAGGGCATCCTGTACACTGAATGATTCAGGATCCTGATCATGTAATTATAGCCTGTATCATAATGCATACACACAGGGGGCCAAATTAAGGTTGCAGAGGTGGATAGCCTTATAAAGCCATCTGGCTGTGATGTTTTTAAGCTCAGGAAATTAGTTTTCTACTCTGGTTCCCAATACACTAGGAATTGCCAGTAGTACAGTAATAATTCCTGCACTATATGTATTTAATTTGTGAGGAATTTATATCTTTTTTATTCTGATTTATCACTTGCTTCCTATATTAATTCAATTGCCAGATCATGTACACTTCATTTATTTAATATCTATAAAATCTCTACCTACACCCCCAGCAGGAATTAGTCATTTCCCACCTTGATTACTGTAAAGGCCACCTACACTTCACTCTCTACTATTTGGTTAAAATTTATTGAACATTTTTGCTTATACATTAGGTCCTTGGGTTGAGACTGAACTGGAGATGTGCCGCAAAATTCCATAGTCAGCTTTGAAATTCTCAACCCTGTCCTGTAGTCCTTACTCAAACAAAACTCCCATTAAAGCAATTTACCAATTGAATGATTAGTTACCTAATTTAATTTGACATCTAACACTTCAGAGATTGTGAAAAATATAGGGCCAGATTTCAAAACTGCCTGAGCATTATGTATGTAAAATGTATGCAAAACTAAGCCCGAAATTATGTGCACTTTACCACAATTGTGTGACCTCCTCAGATATTTAAATGGCCAGTTATGAATCTAATTTGACCATACAATTTGCAAATGTGCACTATACAATTGTGAAAAGGCAAAATATTCTTTCTGGTGTTGGTCCATGCCTAGATAAACTTTAATCTTCACCCTATCCTCAGTGCTTTGTGTTCCCATTTCTTCTTTCCTTGTTTTCTTTTTATTTATATGGTTATAGACTCTTTTAATTTCCTTAACAAGGTCCAATTCTACTTGGCTTTTGGCTGTTCCCACTTTTCCCCTACACTTTCTAATCTCCACAAGGTAGCTTTTCTTGCTGATCCATCCCACCTTCCTTTCTTTGTAGTCTCTTTTCCCCCCCCCTCTTAATAACCTGTTGGAGATGCTTATTCATCCAGTTTGGTCTGCAACCCTTCACTATTAATTTCTTCCCCTTGCTTGGGATACTGGTTTTGGATAGCCTCTGCAACTTTGTTTAAGTATTTTTTTTAAAGTGACCCTTTTGAAATCAAGGACTTTAGTTGAAGACGTATTTTTGTGTGCCCTGCTATTTAGTTTAAACTGAATTAACTCATGGTCACTTAAACCTGGGTTGTCCCCTACAACAAGTTCTTCTATGAAGTCCTCTCTGCTTATCAATACTAAATTTAAAATGGTATCACCACTTGTTGGTTCAGTGACTCTTTGATGAAGAAATCAATCAGGAATATCTGGGCCCTATAGTTATAAGCAGTACTTGTCCTCCAATCTATATCGGTTAAACTTCGTCTCCCATAATCACACAATTCCCATGGAGTATTTATAGTAACTAAACTTTAGAGAACAGCTGTTGCCTAGATTGAAAGCTCTTTGGGACAGGAACTGTCTTTTTGTTCTGTTTGTATAGCACCTAGCACAACAGGGTCCTGGTCCAGGACTAGGGGTTCCTAGGTGCTATGATAATTAAAACAATAAATAATAGATTCCCAAATAATCCCAAACCACAGCTATTCAATGGGGGAGAGAGCAGTTATGGAATGGAAGTGAAATGCTGAGAAAATAATAATGCTAAAAGCGATTGATGGGTTCAAAGATCTCCAATTTCAAGCATCCCTTTTGAAGACAGGACTGAATGTATCATGAGATACAATGTGAAAATACAGGATTATAATAGGGCAGTATAAAAAGACAAAATCCAACTGAAATGAGGATGGGTTTGGGGTTCCAGTGATCATCAGAGGTTCCAGTGATCGTCAGGTCTGTGGAATTATGCTAGATCTGGATAGAAATTTTTTGCACAGACCCTTTTCATCAAACCTTTACTGCCATAGGGATCCAATACTGATTTTGTGTGCTGCCTTTTGGGGATGTAGTGGCCTAAGTGCCATAGCCTCAGCTTGGTGGAATTGGCTAGTTGAGAGTCTAATGTGACTGCTCTTCTTTAGGGAGATACTGTGGAGGGCCTCTATCCTTACCATCCAATTATAATGTTATGCTGTACTGAGGAAAATGCCTGAAGTTAGGAATATTGACTATGTAACAATTACAACTTTGTGTATATTTGGTGAATGCCCAACAGACAGTAGGCAATCAGCCTGAATGGGCCATTAGGAAAGACAATAGAATGGTTCTTTGAAGATGCTGATCTCTCAACTTCCCAGAGTTCCTTCCTGTGGATGTTACAAATAAACCTTGTCTCATGGTGGCTTTAACACTGCAAGGTCATGTGATAACGTCACCTGGTACGGAGTACCACCTTGGACACTGCTGGTATTTTTCCACTGGAAACAAAGGATTCCCGCCTTATGTAAATCCTATTTAAGGCTGGGAAGTGAGTCAATCAGGACTCTTCTCCACTGCCTCCCCACGAAGGAAGACTGCTGAAAGCACCTGAAGAAACAAAGGAACTAAGCTGGGAAAAGGCAAGGGCTAAGTCCAGGCTGAGACAGGGGTCTAGCCTGTGAAGAGAAATAACTCTGCAACCTGCCTAAATCAACATTTAGGCTCAGAAATTACTATTTGTAACCTGGTTCTTTAGTGAATTAAGCCTAGGTTACGTGTTTTGTTTTATTTGCTCAGTAATCTGCTTTGTTCTGTTTGCTATCCCTTATAATCACTTAAAATTTACCTTTTATAGTTAATAAACTTATTTTTTGTTTATTCCAAAATCCAGTTTGTGCATTTCATAACTGAGGGTGGGGGAAAGAGTTGTGCATATCTCCCTCCACATTGAGGGAGGGGGCAATTTTTATGAGTTTACGCTATATAGCAGCGCAAGACAATATAATTTTGGATTTACACTCCAGAGGGTGTGTGCACAGGAGAGCTGGGCATCCCTCTAGCTGAGCCCTCCCACAGAGAGCTGATCGCAGGCACTGTGTGATTCTACAGCTGGGTGTGTCCCTACCTGTCGGTGTACTGGGAAGGGGCTTGATAGCCGGTCACAGCAACACAGAGTAAGGGAAACCCAGTGGGCTCAGTGGGACCCTAACACATCTGGTGGCACTCTGAAAGAGGGGAGGGGTGTCCAACCCATCACAGCTGCCATTATAATTATAGGCACAGGCTGGGACATGCAATCAGTCTTAGCTAAATGGTGAGGTTGCATAAAATGTCAGGTCAAAACTAGAGGTTGCCAATTTTACATGTCAGAGTCATGACATGTAAAGTTTTAGACATTGACATTTGATAAATGATATTTGATATATCAGCTTCTGTGGCTTGAATTATTGCTGTCAATCATAGACTGAGCTACAGGGCTGTTATACAGGACCAAACTTATGTGCACTGATGCCCTAGGTCTTAAATCCTTTGGATATCACCGTCAAAATCTGGCCAAATCCTGCTCTGGATGGAGACAACTCTGATGTGAGTGGACCCAACTGCTGGATCCCAACTGCTCCTAAATAACTGGGCCTGGACAGAGCTGGGTCACTTTCCCAGCTCTGCATCCCTAAGGTACAGTGCCAGATCAGACCCTGAGTCTATCACCCTTCTTTGGTAAGTAGGGCTCTGCCATCAGCCCCCTTAGACTCTAAAACCAGTGCCACAGCCCTCCCAAACCCCAAGTTGCTTATATACATTCCCTCAGATTTCTGTCTTGCTATGGGCAGTCTGAGCTTCTCAATTAACCCCATTCAGGGACAGCTTGGCAGGAAGGCAAGGAAGATAGGCTTGGCAAAGGAATTTCTTAACCACTATCACTTTTACGCTTAAAGCACCAGAATTACAGATCTTGGAAAAATGACAAACAGTTCTGAAGCACTTCACTGGCCTAATCCCAGTCTGACTTAACTCCTGTGAGTCCAACATCTGGTCTGTGTCTCAGGTTAAGCAGAGTCCCTCCTGACTTCTCTCTCTATATCCTGGTCTTCCATTACATGGCAGAGGATGGCCCCTCTTCTCAGAGAATATCGACCCTTAAATATAGTCTGACACTATTTTTCCATGTTCCCATAATAGGGAACTCCAGCTGTTATACGGGCAAGTTTCAGGTGAAGAAAACCATTTGTCTCCAGAAAGGGGCCAGTCACTGAGAGTCATTCAAAGTTGATGGCTCTCTCATTGATAGTCCTTTTCTCGGGTGTCCCTCACCCTGGCCCAGCAGGATAGTGTCTGGAAAAGAATGGCCTTGACAAGATCAGGCTGGCATTATATGATTGAAAACAGAAATTGGCAGTTAGTCCACAAAATGGGAGACAGGGTGCAAAAATGGAAGTCACAAAACAAAATGTAGTTCACAATTTTATACCGACATATTTCCTTCAGTCACAGTTGCATATGCCAAAATATAATAAAATATATAGGGACAGCAGCATTGTCTTTCCCTTTTTGTTATTTCTTCATTCTTTTATTATGAGAGGGGTAGCCGTGTTAGTCTGGATCTGTAAAAAGCAACAGAGGGTCCTGTGGCACCTTTAAGACTAACAGATGTAATGGAGCATCAGCTTTCGTGGGTGAATGCCCACTTCGTCAGATGCATGGGCATTCACCCAAGAAAACTTATGCTCCATTACGTCTGTTAGTCTTAAAGGTGCCACAGGACCCTCTGTTGATCCTTTTATTATCTGTTTTTCATTTCTTTTTCAACTCTGTTTTTTCTGACCCTTTTCTCCCTTTTTGTCTCTGTTCTACTCTTTAGTCTCCATCTCTTGGGTCCCCTGCCCCATTTTCTTAATCCCTTTTTCTTTCTTCAGATACATACAGTAACACACACACATTCTTTCAGTCTCTCTTTTGAATAGTGCTGGAAGTAGAAACAATGTGTGTGCATCTTCAAGGCTGGAGCATCAAAATCCTGTCTCTTCTGTTAAAATGAGGAATACTGGGATGGCAAAAGTGGGGGCCCAATTGAATTCTACGAGATTTTAGTAGCATGAAAAGCGACCCCGCATTGCCAAAAAGTGAAAATGGACAGACCTGTTAGGTATCTGTTGGAGACAGAGCTACAGACTGCATTTGGGTTTTATCCTCTGAATGTATTTGTCATTACTGCCCATTCCTGATCCAGTGGCAGGTTACTACATAGCACAATGGCATCTAAGCCAATTTTCTTCTTTTTCCCAAGGTCAGGCACAGTTTTTTGTCATCACTTTTTGATGTGAAGATTCATTATTTTAAGGCCAGAAGGGACCATTACAATTATCTACTCTGACCTCCAGCATAACACAGGCCAAAGAATTTCATCCAGAGATCCCTGCATCACACTCATAACGTGTGTGTGTGCTACAGCATATCTCCTAAAAGACATCCAGTCTTGAATGAATTGCCTTCACTGTTAAATTGTGTGCCTTTATTTCTAGTCTGAATTCTTCTATATTCCTGATCATTTGAGGAAATATCTTTCTCGTGTCATGTCAGAGATATGAATAGTCGATTATTTGGCAATCTTTATTTGCCATTCAGGAAACAAGGTCAACTTCTTCACAATCTTCCCTCTCTGGCCAATTTCCACCAACAACCATCTAATTGTTTTCTTGTTTCCTTATTATCCTCACATGAGGGTTGCATAACAAAATCTCTGTGATGATTTTGGCACCGTTGGTGCCCCTCAATATTGTGTTTGATTATTATAATTAAAATAGCTCCTATGAACAAACATTTTCAATTCTGGCAGTTTCCATCATGCCACAGAGATTGACAGACTGTACTGAATCAAACAATGCCAATGAGAAATACAATATAGCTCAAATGGAACTATATAAGTATTGAATAAAATATTCTCCATTCATTGTTTTATAAAATTAAAGTTGTGGATAGCAATTTTGGGTTGTATGCTCCATATGAAATTTAGCAGAGTTGTCAAACTATCTAAAATAAATAGATGGTGTACTTTGCTCTGTGGGCCATGAATTATACAGGAGGCAATTTTAAAAATTACTTCTATCATTGGTGGAGTTGGCACAAACACATTTTGACAGGTCAATGTATGTGACTGCAGATGCATGATTTTATCACTAGAGTGTTATATAATCTATAATGAGAGCAGCACAAAAAAGAAACAATACTCCAAATGGAGGAGAGAGTTGCATCTGAGTACAGTAAATCCTACTACAACTACTAATGTCATGGAAACATAAATGGGAGCTACCCAAATCTAAACATTATATTAATTAAAATAAAGTAGCATATCATTCTCAGAATAAACCAGAATAATGGGGTTCAACATTTAATGCTGCTGAGGAGAAAATTCCTTGCATGCTGCGTATATCAAAAGTGTCTTGAAAAGGGTCTCTTGAAAAGGGTGTCATGTTGCTAAATGACTCTGGATTATTTTGAAGTTGCTTATCTTCGGATTTATTTAGTTTCTTTTTCTTGACCAAAAAAAGATATAAAGTTATCACTCTATTTTTCTTATAGTAAAATACACCTCTACCCTGATATAACACTGTCCTCGGGAGCCAAACAATCTTACCGCGTTATAGGTGAAACTGCGTTATATTGAACTTGCTTTGATCCAGCGAAGTGCGCAGCTCCGCCCCCCCAGAGCGCTGCTTTACCGCGTTATATCTGAATTCGTGTTATATCGGGTCACGTTTTATCAGGATAGAGGTGTATATCGGCTAGAAGACATAGTGGTTTATAGCTAATATCCAAAATATTAAAGCAGGACTTAAAATATAACACCACAGTATCTTGAGACTATACGCTATTTAGAGTAGAGAATGTATTTCATACTGCTTCTGTGTTTTTACACAGCACATGGTGGCCTTAACACTGATTTTATTCTATCTGGAGCAGAGTGCAAGCCTGGCCTCCATACCATAAAAAATATTTTATGGCATACTAAAAAAAAAATAACTTTTTTTTAAAGAGCAGAGGTGAGTCAGAATGCAGGAGATTTTACAGATCGCTGGATTGGGAACAGGAATTGCCCTATGTCCAAAATAAGACACACTTTCTTCTTGTATGAAGGCCAAAGGTCAAACACTTCCTGAATGAGAGCTGTTGTAAGGGTAGGATTGCACTGCAAAATAAGGTGTATACTTAACTCATGCTAATATGTAGGGGACCCTGGGTTGAACCTGAGCTGCTAATTTGAGTTAGCTATAGCAGTTTATGTAACATGAGTGCAGAACACACCTGTTCTGCAGTATGTATACCCTACGTTACACCAGCTACAGTTTAGGTACTGCCTTGGTGGCCATGGTAAACTGGACTACAATGTGGTTCACCTCCAAACGCCTCTATCCTGCATCTTACCCAGAAATGTCCCCTACCCTGATATTTTATTTTATTTACTTTTTTACTTTCATTATAGCTTTAGTGAGATAATACTACTGATTTCCCTATTCACCACTTGGGAGGAAACTCATGTCCAGCTGTCAAAACTCCCACTTCAGTTCATCAACCACTATTACCTCCCATTTTCAAAAGCTTGAGGTATTTGCCTTGGATGTGAATAGCTGTCCACTTAGAAGTGGATTATGACCACTTATGCAGATGGCACTTCAGCAAGCAAGTGTACCAAGAGTCTAATTACTTCCAAAAATAAAGGATATAGCAGAAACATATGGCCCAACAGTTCAGCCTTCTAAAAGAAGCTTCAGGCTATAGCTTCATGCACATATTAAAGCATAAAAGTGAGTTACATAATCACTGGGGTTATGAGAACAGACTTTTATTGGTATACTGCATATTGTTAAAAAGTATGAGTAACTAACACTAAGGCTATTTCAGACTTCTGATTGTTATAACGGTACCCATTTTTTTGCTCTTATGGTTTATTACATCATTTGAATTACTCATTATTCTAAGTAGACTATTCTAATTAAGAAAGTTATCTCCCTGTCTGACACTAATGCAAAGATCATTGGTTTACATATTTCAGATTACAGATCAGACCCAGACTGGACTTTCCTCCTTCCTCCTCATACCTTGAGATGTTCTGCTGTTGGCATTGGATATTCTATGCAGTGACATGATATAAAACTTTTTAAAGGTAGAGAAAAATCTTTCACATTTTAAAATGCATTTCACTTTGGAACTAGTGTGGTTCAAATATGCAGCATAGAAAGGTTTTAAATTATTGAGGCACTCAAGACATTTTTATAAGCACTTAAGTTTGAAAGTGATCAGAGTTCTGGCCTCATGTAGTATAAAGTGATTTGAAATTACTGGATCACTTTACTATTTTAGGAAAGTTTTAGTTCTCCAAATCAAAATCTGTTTTTTTATAGATAATAAACTATGATGATAGTTCAAATGTTGGATCACCCAGCAGTGGATGAACTCCTACATCTCTAGTCAGACTACAGAACCTTATTGGTCTAACGCAATGGGCCATTGACTTGCTTTTCCTACTAACGCTTGCTTTAGCATGGTTAGCCAGCTCTTTGATCTCACTTAGAAATCCTGTTCTGACCTTTTTAAGGAATAGAAAGAACAAAAGATTTAGTAAATAGTCTCAATCTGCATCTTTTCCCTCTCTCATTGTTATCATTATTCCATTTTTTTTTTTGGCCAAACGAATAACACATTTTATTTTGACATTACCTATCTGTCATAGCACATTACAAACAGCAACAGGAAGGGGTGAAATAAACAATGGACATTAGTCCTTTCAATTAGCTCACACGGTGTGAGTGCCATTGTTCCTGGCCCTATGTACAAATCCAGGCTTCTTAAGTTTCCATATCACTCTCCTTCTCTATCCACCAGAAGCCAGGAGTCTCAAATACTGCTATCCATACATGCACATATCTTCCTAGTCTTCAGTGAATATGAATGGCTTGGATAGTTTGTCGGGAAAGTTAACAGATATCTCCAAGTGTCATCTCTTGTGAAAGGATTTTGTATACTTTAGTGTATTTCTTTGTTGTTTTTTTTTTTTCTGGAATAGTAGCTGTATTGCATTTTTGAGTGAAGTAACTCATTTTAGTTACAAAGTTAATTACACTCCATGTGAATTTGGAATATCTAGGCTTTTACTGCTGCAAATTATTTACATCAGAAATAAAGATTCATGTAAGTGAGCTATAAAGTTAGTTCAACAGAGGAACTAATGACACAACATTTAAAGTTGCATGCATTAATCTGTTTGTTTGGGGGGGAGATATCTATCATGTATTGTCCCACATTTGGGTTTTGGTAGATTGAGACAATAGCACAGAAAAGAAAGCCTTTATAGATATGCCTGTCAAAGTCCTCCAGAAACCTCTGAAGTTTTTCATAAAGTGACATGATTACACAGAATGCTGCATAACCTACTTTGTGATGTGTTGTACCTTCAGAGATGACATTTGCTGGCACTGATTTTCTCAAGCAGACGAAATATTATTCACTGAAATTTGAGTAACAGGAAAGTTAAGCAAAAAAAGAAAGTGATATTTCTCTTTGTCAGCATTCACTGAAGAGTAATACAAGGTTTTTATCAATACATTTTTGCTTGAGGGGTATTAGTTTGATTTTTCAATCCATTATTCATCTCCTCCAAGTTGTTACCCCATCATCTGAGTATGAATTCTGGATATAAAGGGTCCAATCTTTGAAGTCCCAATTTTTCAAAAGTTCAGGGATGCATGCACATAGGTATGTGGTGGTAAAACTTGATCTTATGCATGTTCATGGACAGCAGCCACAAAGAGCATGAACACTGCCAATATGAATTAGCTTAGACACTGAGATATTTACATGAATTTTTTTGGAGTATTCACCCTTCTCAAAAGGGTGCTGAACACTCTGGCCTTGACCCAGCAAAGCAAAGGCTTAACTTTAAGTACATGTGTAGCCCCATTGGCTTCAATGGGACTGTGCACATGCTTTTAGTTGGATTGGGGTTAGAATGCTTAACACCTTGCAAGATTGAATCCATGCTTATTTCTGGTCATTTTAGGGCATAGATCATGGAGATGTACAAAATCAGAGTTTTTGAAATTCAATATCTTTGATGTCATTGCATAGCTTGTGGGGGGATTTCTTTTCTGCACTACCACATAGGTCTCCTCAGTTCATAGCCCTGTATATTGAAAACAACATCAGGCCAAAAAGAACTCAGTACAAACCAGCTGAAAAATAGTGCAATCAGAAAGGGCTTGTCTACATGGTGCCTTACTATGCATCAGCAGGGGCATAAGTTCTAATGTGCACACCACACCAGCATGTAGTGCACTAATTGGCCTGTATGGACCTTTCTAGTGCACACTATATTAGTGTAGTATAGTCCTGTTTGAAACTTTTCGTGTGCACCAGCAGGGTCCGCACAGACCAATTAGTGTGCAACATGCTGGTATGCATTAGAATTCACTCCCCCACTGGTGCACATTAAGGTGTCTTGTACATAAGCACAAAGATGTCATTCCCATCAGTCTAGTCAGGCATTGACAAAAGGTTCAGTAATGTTTCTGGCTAGGATGGATGCTTTATCCCTGCCATACTACCGATGTCATTGGCCACCCTTCTGATGTCATTAGCATGACTGCTACTCCTAAAGTCAGTGCTTAATGCTAAATAACAACAGCACATTGGCTAAGGATACCACTGTGCTCCATCCACTGAAGGAGGGGTGAATTAGAAGTAGAGCACAGGGGATGAGCATGGTAGCTGGTCTGCTAACCAAATAGCAGGCATTAAACAAATAAGTAGTCCTTCACTACCATTCACATTCTGTAAAATTATATACACCCAATCAGAGGCGCTGACTTTCTAATGAGCCGAGGAGTACTCGACCCCCACTCTGCCCCGATCCCGCCCCCCTCCACCTTTTCCCACCCCCGCTCCACCCCAACCCCACCTCTTCCCGCCCCATTCTGCCCCCTCCCCCAAGTGTGCCCTGCCCTCAAATCCTCCCCCTCCCCCTAGTGCCTCCTGCATGCTGTGGAACAGCTGATCGCGGCAGGCGGGGAGGAGCTGGGAGGGAGCGGGAGAAGATGATCGGGGGCTGCAGGTAGGTACTCAGCACCTACCATTTTTTCCCCATGGGTGCTCCAGCCCCAGAGCACCCATGGAGTCGGCACCAATGCACACAATACTTACAGTCCTACCCAGCCTGTTTTTTAATCCGCTCCCTCAGGCTTTCTTGATATTCTGCCTGGAGGGGAAATGCTGTTCACCTGCAGTCCACCATGGCATCTGGCAAGTAACTTTAATTCTTATGACCCACTGCATCCCTGAAGTAAAACATATCATTTAATTGAAGAAAAAAAAACTATTACAAATAAAAGCAATGAAATGCGCTCGGGTGTAAAAAAGCATAATCCGTCACTAAAGGGAAATACAATTAACTGTCAAAACAAATCTCAGTTTTAATGAAAAGTTTGTATTTAGAATATCAGTGGGAACCTACAGAAGCAAAATTTGTTAATGGAGAAAGCAATGAAAGTTCTGCATTAATTTTTTTTTATGTGATTGGCATTATATGGTCAGACAAAAGTTTTGACAAAATGAGACCAAGATTTTCCAAAGTGGCTCATTGTTCTGTATGTTTACTTTGAGATATCTTAATGGGGCCTGATTTTCAAGATGCCTTAGTCTAGGAACCCAAAACTTGAGGCACCAAAAATCACTAATCAATCTTGAAAACCTTGACCTCCAGTTTGATGCATTCTTGAGTAGAGAGGAGTTAAACTGGTCTTAGTTATATAACGCCTCCATTGGTTGGCTTGCTTTTGCAAAACCAAATGTGGGTTGGCTTGGATTTCTCCTATTTATCCAATCCTTTAATCCCTCACCATCATCAGAAACAAAACAATAGGGAAACTCCGGTAAATGGTTCAGATTTTATTTAGCCTCTCTCTGATTTTAGAATATTATATATATTTTCATGCTATGTTTCCAGTGTACCGTTGTATACGTGAAGGCCTAGGACTGAAATAACCATCTTCACATCACCTCTGTACTTTAAGAATCACCTCATATTCTAGAATCAACACACCAGCATTATCCAGTGATATTCATTCTTTCAAGTGCAGGTTTCAGAAGTGGCATTTGTGGGAGTGCCAAAAACAGCAATAGGGATGAGTATGGCATATGTGACAGTTTATCTATTGATTAAATCTTTTGCTGAATCTATTTGGGTTATTTGCTTGACATTATATTCAGCATCTACATAGTTCTACATCTATCTATCTGCTGTTTCCTCTACTTCTTTTCCCTTCAGCTGGCCTCAGGGAGAGGGTACTAGGTAGAGATCATGTTCTTGTCCTGTTTGCTAGCCTTAGTGACAAGCTGGATCCATAGAGACATTCTTCTTGCTTCTGTTCCCTAGTCAAACTGCATCTATCACCTGCTTCTTAAATGCTACATCTCCCTCTTTCTATAACACAAAACTGGCTGCCAAAGCCACAATAGAGCCATGCTCTATTTTCATTATGACATATGATTCACATAAGTTAATTTACATGTACTATATATATGTTAGTTTAAAATTATTTCTTTATTAAAATATAAGTTTGGAGCAATTACGTAGTTAAAATATCCTATTAGTTAATAGCTGATCCAAACTCATAAAGGCAATAAAGATTTGCCAAACTGTACAGATTTTACCTTTCCTTCCTTCTTAGCTTTTGAAATATCCATGGTAATATGTCACAATCTCGGAAGTGTCTACAATACGTTATCATCTACAGCAATATAATATTTTGCTTAGCTAACATTAAGGCTTTACAAAAATCATAGATTTTTGTCCAGTTGCTCAGTTATTCCCAGGAAGTAGCAAACTAGACCTAGTTAGCCGTTTTGATCATGCAGAGTATACAAGCAAATTCAAACCTGTAACTGGAAATGATACCCGATGAGAGAGACAGAGAGTGAAGATTTCATATATGTGGTATCTAGGGCAATCTATTGGTCCTTAGGGATGATCTTATTCAATACATGCAGGGTAGTACCTGCATATGCAGAAGTTACACGTTCTGTGAGCCTGATGCAGTGTTGAGAACAGAACAGTAGAAGATAGCAGTCACTGTTGCCCATTTCTTTCGGATACTGGAGACTGTAGAAAGCAGAATCTTTGAATGAAGCTGAGGTGAGAAGAAGGGCCCTGTAATTTTCAAAGTGCACAAGGATGGCCTGACAAATTGACTGCTAGTTTACTGGAGATAGGGTAGATTTTGTAATGTCCAGTCTGGATAGAAAAAGTTGTATCCCAGCCCCTTTTATTGATGCAACCTAACAAATCCTAACCTGCTTCAGTGTCCATACATAGAGATGGTAAAGAAGAGGTGGCCACAACAGCAAGTAAATATTTAGGGTGATTATCTCCAAAAAGAACCCAAAAATGAAATGTTACATCCCTTCCTGGTGTCAAAGAGACCCATCAGCTCCACATAGCTTGTTCACCTACAAGCCAGGGAACTCTGACCACTTCCAGCTTGAAGCAGAGGCGAGCAGTTTCCAATTACTTTCTTATCAGCTGAACAGTTTAAAGCACTGTATTGTTGAACATCACCTGGTAAATAAGGCAATGATGACCATGTTCTCAGAAGTGCTGGGTATCTATAAACTCTGTCACCTTCAGTTGGAATTGTGGATGCTCAGCAACTCTGACAAGGAGGCCCTCTGGTACAGTGTTTCCCATTAGTGCACGTCTAACAACCTTTGCCTGCTATAGCTAGACTACGTCTCAATATATAATGTATAGTATGTCCCAAAACAATTATTCATGAGTTAGTGTTGACAAGTAAGTGGGTTGGTATATTACTTTTATTTTGCAAGCTCATTAAAAAGTATTTTTTACATTCCAGATGAAAATTAATAACAGGAGAAGCACAGATGATACTTATTCCCATTGTAGTGATGATAATAAATAAATACATAAATAAATAAAACCAAGGTGCAAAGCCTAGTCTATCAGTTTTGTAAGAAGCTTTATTCCACAAATCAATAAAATTATGCTTGCATCTTGACAGGACAAATCAATAGTAATGAAAACTATATAGTCAGAATTTCATGAGGGCATTATAATGCATTGTGGAGGAGGAAAAAGTCCTCTTTTACTTACAGAGCTAAAAAGCTTTAGCAGCTTATGCCTCTGTGCTACTCCTTGTTTAATTTACTTTGTGGGATGGCTGAACAATTGACTTCAAACACTTCAGGTGTAACCAGGTCACTTCAGTTAGTGTAATCATGGAAATTAATTTAGTCTCTGGCTTAATCCAGTTTTACGTTTCTAACACCTGTCATATATTATCAAGTTCCAAAGAAGTTTATGTGCAGGGAGTGAGCAAATAACTTTGATTTTTTACATTTCAATGAGCTCCGTCATTATATTTTTTTGAGGTGAGAAGGATATTGAAGAGACAATGTAATGTTTCATACACTATACTTAAACTGTGCTCTGAGTCAGCCAATTGGACTGCACAGTATAGAGAGTAGAATGAAATTCAGTACAACTGTATTTAATGTAACATCCTCCTTTTAATAAATGAAAAAAAAACATAATAAATGTTTAATATTTGGAATGGAGTCACTTAACCTAATTACCATACAAAAGAGGTAAAAGATCAGATGGAAGAAAATATGTTCTGAAATGGCTTTTTTGGGGAGTTCAGCTACATTGTTGTCAGCTGTTACCTAAGTCAAAATACTTTTCGGAGAAAGGCCGAAGGTTTGAGAAGTCTGATATATAACCCAGAGACAAGCAGAGTCAATGCTTAATGTTCTGATTCTATGAGGTGCTAAAAAAGCCCTCTATCAAAGTCAAAACAAGTAGCACTTCAGAAGAATCAGGGCTCTGATTCACATCCCATGGAAGTTAACAAAAAGACTCACATTGGATTTTAGACCAGGCCTTCAGTACATCCTTTCACTTCACTGAAATCCATAGTTTAGCCACAAATGCCATAGGTTTCCTTTCCCATTAAATAAAATGAGGTGTACTAATTACTATTTCAAACCTATTGGGTGGGGGAGCAGTGATGGATGAACCTTTTTAGGCTTTGTGGCTTGAATTGGGCAGGAAGAGCATTCAAATATATAGACACACTGACTCTCCATAATTGGACAAGGTATCTTGAGAAAAGAGGTTTTCTTAAGAGACATGTGGTACTTTTTACTTCCAGGTGGGGTGTTCTTGCTCTATTCTGATCCTTCCACTTCCAGACTCAGTTGGCACATAAAAATTAAAACAAACACACATACACACTGAAAATTAGGGATGGAAAAACTTTTCAAAGTTTCATTTCGTTTAGTTCTTCATTTCAATGTCATTTCAGGTTTGGTTCCTGTCTTGGGGCAATAGTTCAGGAGAGAGTGGGGTTTTATTAATTAGAACTAGTTCACCTACCCTTAAGAACAAGATAATTTGAGGGGATGCTTCAGGTGATAGAGGTTTCAAATTACATCCAAGTCATATCTATTTAGATATCTTTTCAGCTTATTGCCCCCTCTTCCTAATTCCTTGATAAAATAGATGTGATCAATCCATGCTATTTAAGTAATGTTTATCTCATTTCTTAGTCCAAAAACTGTTGTTTAGCCTATGACTGCTTCATGGCTATACTGCAAATGCACCTCAGACTGCCATGTTACCACCCGCTAGCATTTACAGATTGTCACTCTACCACTTCTCCCTGATATACCAGCATTCTCAGCTTAACCAGTTCCTGCTCCTCCCGGAAGCAACTTCATTTTGGGGGTTGAGGTTAGGAAGGTGTTTCCCCTAGCTCCATGCTTCTCTCTTTTCCCCAACTCTTACAAAGAAGGACAATACCTCCTCTGCTTCACCATTACTGAAATGGGGACAAGGAGATTTCTTTTTTTTACTTGTGGAAGCAGGGGAGGAGACTAAAGAAATGTGCAGTATCTGCTGCTAATTATCTTGGTCACCAATCGTGATTCTCACATCACAGTACTTCTGAAATTTTTCCCTCCACCAGAACTGAAGGGAGTCTCATTATTTTACCAGAACTAAGGGCTGTTAACAATTGCAGGTCAGGAGCATGAATGGTAGAAGTAAAGAATCAAACATTGAAAGCTACAGCATAGTATCATGCCCCTCCACCCCCCAACATCTTAATCCTTTCTATTATTTTGTATCAAAAATTCCTTTTGTGGTGAAGGTAATTTAATTCATTCCACCATGGCCTACAACTTAAACTTTAATCATCAGTGATCACAGCAGCTGGTAAGCTGATCTGTGTGTTGGCCAGGGGTGCCTGCCAAAGGTGGCAGCCTGTGGGTGCTGTCAGCTGGAAAGTGAAATCAAACTATAGGAATTGTAGGTATCCATGAACTGTCTATTCACCTTTTATAAAAACCCTGTAAGAAAAACATCCAGACTTCCCAGCAGGAAGAAATATAGAAAACAGTAGCTGGCATGATAGATAAGAGTGAATAAATGCATGAAAACTTGCTGACTCTTCTGGAACAGAAGCCTAATGCTAAATTTAAATAATTGCTATTGGGATTTGGGGAAATCCCATTTAAGATCAAAACCAAAATATATAGACTAAACTTGGGCAGGTCCCTTTAACATTTCAGATCACTAATTCAATTCTTCTGTGCTAGGATATTACATTTTCATGTCTTCTTTTTTCTTCTCTCTTTCATTTGTTATCATTTGATTGCGTGAATGGGATAGAATGTGAATGACAAGGGAAATAATTAGAACTGTGAAATTTCCATAGAGAAATCAGTTACACCAGGTTTTGTTACTAACTTGAAGCTCAGCCCAGGTTTTATTTAACAGTTTATTATGGATCATTAACTTTGTGTGAACCTGGGCTGAATGCTGGTGGACATGGGCTAAACTGAGCGGTTTTGCCTGTTTTTAATATGAATTCAGCTCAACAGTTTCAGATAAGTTACACTTTACATTAGGGGTTAAAATTATCCTGAAAACTCAGAGTTACACTTCTTACACCAAGATAAAAACTGAAGATAAATAGATCTAGATCACTTGGGGAAACACAACATGAAAGATACAACTTGAGACTGAGTTAAAGGAACCTTTGCACCTTCCAGATTCTAGGTCTCTCCATAGTCCTTGACAAAAGAGCTGCTCTGTTTCATGGCAGGTCTACCTGACTATCAGTCTGAGATGCTTAGCTGGCCTCCATCTCTGTAGTATCTGAATGACTCATGTATTTATCCTCATGACATTCCTGTGAGGGACAGCAGTGTACGAACCCTGTGTTACAGATGGGGAACTGAGGCACAAAGAGACTAGTTGAATGCTCCAAAGGAGGTAGGCTCTTAAGTTCTATTAATATCAATGAAAGTTAAGAGCCTAACTTTTTTGGAGCATTTAGCCCCAAGGTCACATAAAATCTGGTGAAGCAGAGAATTGAACCTGGGTGTTCTACATCCCACATTAATGACCTAGCCCCTGGATCATTTTTACTTTCATATACACTCCCTCTTCTCCACATGCCCCCTCACACATCCAACACACTCTGCATCAGTGATTCGGAAGGGGGACCAATGAAGGCAATATGCACCAGCCTACACTGCGCCACCAGGGGGAGTTCTCCTACAACTTCTCTGGCCCCAGTAGCAGTTATAAGGACCTGGTCCAGTTTTCAAAATCCTCTGCACACTGAAATGAAGATTTTGTACATCTCTAGAAAAGATTTGATTTTATATGTTTAAAAGAATTGAAACAAAACTCAGACATGAAGCTGGTGTTGGTACTCTCCAGTAGATATGGCCAGGAATATTCTGACAATGTTTTTGTTGTTGAAATATGTCTGTTTTGATTAAACTTTCATGAGGATGGGTTCTCAGGTCCAGGATGGAATTTCTAATCAGAGACAGAGCTCTGCCTCAGAATAGCCAATGTCCTAGTGGTTAGAGCACTGCTGTGGGAAACCCAGCTTCACATTCATGTTCTTACTCAGGCAGAGCAAGTACTTGAATCTGGTAATACACATTGTAGGTTAGTGCCCTACTCAATTGACTTCTTGGGATGTCTGGTTTTTGTTTTTTTGGTTTTTTTTTTCCCAAATAAATAAATAAAGGTCTTGGTTTCATTCTGCATTGGAATGGAAACAAATGCTGTTACCTCAACATTTCTTGATAAATGGAATTTTTGTTTTCCAACCAGACCAATTATCATATCTTTTCACTATATATTTGTTGCTAATGCAGTTTCCTATATGGTGAAGTGCGAACAAGGATAAACTATTATTGAAGAGTGTAATCAGACATATAGGTACAGCTAATGTTGTCAGGCTATAACTAGGCTTCTTGGCCAGATCCACAAAGGGATTTACGCACTTAACTTTGACTTTAGGTGCCTAAATCCTTAATTTAGGTGCCACTGAGATCCTCAAAATCTCTGCTTAACTGTTGCCTAACTTTGACGGCACTTAAATCCTTCAGCATCTACATTTTCCCCATAAAAGCCCCTAGCTGTCTAATTTTTGGTCACTGGGCAGGCGCACAATGCCTCAGTGTAGGTGACTGGTTGTCCATCTCACACCAAAATGGGGCAATGCCTAACTTGACCTTGTCTGAGGATCCTGCTGGGGCTTATGTCGCCTACAGAGACCAATCACTAGGTATTCTCAAAGCATGCCTCACTCCACTTCCCTAATCAATGAACTAAAGATTGCTAGGGAGGCCTCCCCCACTGGCTATTTTTGTGTGTAGTTAGGTATGTGCCACTGCTGTTCTTGTGAGAAACAGTATGAGTGCCTAACTCCAGGAAAGGGCTCCCAGCTGTGCAGCCCAAGCAGAGATGCCTAACTCTCTGCAAGGGGGCCGGGCTTAGGAAACAACCCTCTACTGTTGGCAAGCTAGGTGGCAACCCACCTAGCATGCTGACTTTTGTGGCTCCCATTCTTAACTCCCATTCAAACTCAGCCTTTGTGGATTCCAGTGATTTTTCTCAAGTCGCCTAAAAGTTAGGCGTTGCAATACCTAAATTCCTTTCTGCATTTGCGTCCTTGGCCATCATTTTCTCAGTCACTCTAAGCAGTGCTTCTTCAAGGACAGCGAAATAGACTGTCGCACCCTCCACACTGTCTGACCTTCCAGGACTATTTGTGTGCTTTGTGGCACTTTGCAGTAGCAGGCATTGCTGAATCCCTGGTCAGTGATGTTTCCATTAGTGTTTCAAAGCAGTGTATTACCTTGCTTAATCCAGACATAATCGTTGCAGAAAAACATAAATAGGAGTTAGATACCTGAAATAAGAAGGATACATCCATGAAAGCTCTCATCTTCACAGCGCAGACAAGCCTCCTGCAGGTTTCTCAATCTTGCATGAGTACAGTATGTGGCCTCTTGAGTGCCACTACATTAATTTTCATATGCCACTGCTCAACCGAGCAGAAAACAACCAAAATGCAAAGGTAAAACTCATAAAATGGGCCATTGTGGTATAGTTTGCATTAAACTTACACTTGTTCTTCTCCGGGGGATTGCATCATCATCCTAAAATTGACAATGCCAGCATGAGAGGAGCAGAGTTCAATCCCTTTCCCTTTGTTTTTGAAGTACTTGCCTCTGCTCTACTTGTTTTCATATTGTCTCCATAAAAAAAAAAAAAAGTTCTTGCTCTGTAGTACAAATGTTTGAGAGTTGAGAGACAGCTACACTCAGTTTAGAAAAAAAAAACATTACTGGTAAAATGCATGTCCGTCTATAGCTCTTTTATAGTAAACATAAAGTACCTCACTCAAGAAAAAAATTGTATAGGAAAATGTCAGGTTAGAATATCAAATTTCTTTTATCAAGGAGGGACAGATGCAGACTATTGCGCTGCTTAGTGCAATTCGTTAGTTGAATTCCATATTTACAGTGAACTAACACAGAACTCCAGTAACTTGCTATTAGTTGCCCTCATGTTGTTTTGCAGATGACTGTACTGTTTATAGTCTATAGCAAATAGAAAATCAATTTTTTCCCCTGCCCCAAACCAGGGCACAAGAGCTTGACACAGAGGAGCTCTTTGGTTATCAGGGGATGGAAAATCCTCCCACCACCAGAAATAAAACACCAGTGGGTACACAAGCCAGCCTCAGTCAAGGTTGTGTCCCCCGACCCCACCCCACATTCACCCCAGGGATATGCATGTTTTTCCCCTTAATGGATCAGTTCTGTATTGGATACATGTCTCCAACTCCTAGTGAAGTCCATACTCATACAGCAGAGGATAGAACCTGAATTTAAGGGACTGACTTTCAAAGGCCCTTAGTTCAGCCATTTTTTTTTTAATATACACAGTTTTGCACTCAGAAATACTCTGACTTCGTCCAGAATTTTGCACTCACGGCCAATTGGGAGCATATATAACAGCCTTTAGACATCCAAATAGCTGACTGTGTCCATCAAGTAAGGTGGTTAGGTATGTAAATATTCTCATTTATACAAGCAATTTGTGAGTGCAAAATTGCATCCACAGAGTTGAAGGCCATTTTCTAAAAATCAGAATCCTATACTCAAGACTTTCAAAAATAACTAGTGATTTGGGGTGCCTGATTGAGACACTTTAAAGAGACCTAATTGTTTATAATGTGCTTAATCTTCTGATAATCAGATAATTTTATAGATTCATAGATTCATAGATTCTAGGACTGGAAGGGACCTCGAGAGGTCATCGAGTCCAGTCCCCTGCCCGCATACATTTCAAGGTGTATCAAGTCAGGCATCCAAATTTCGCAGCACCCAGCATCCCTGGGCACATTTTAAAAAGTTGGACATTTTGTCTTTAGTAGAATTTTTTAGCATTAAATAATAGATATGACAAACTCAGTCATGAAGTCACACACTAATTGTGTTTAATTCAGTTGTCTGGGTGATATCCTTGTTCTTTCTTGAGAAAAGATACAGGGATTTGTTGAGTCACAGTCAAGTTATGCTCCATAGTATGAAGACTATTACCTTTGGGTTTCCATAGCTGTGGCCTTGATCCTACTTGCTTTTTGGAATATGCCCACAGCATATAACGTGAAAGGGAATTAGTAAATCCAGTCTTCCTACATGATGAACTATGGTGTTATTTATGAGTTTATTAATAATAGTAATTTATTTTCTGGGCTATACACACATGGAACTTTTCAAACAAATAAGATGACTTATTCTCAACCTCCAAAATGTAAGCCTAAACTAGACAAGGCAAAAACAGGACTTTGACAATCTATACTCTTATGTTCACCCCTGTACAAGACTATGATATATTATGTACAAAGTTTGCCTTGTAAGGTATCATTTCAAAACTCATAATTTGCTGATCATTATTTTCCTGGTAAAATATGTGTGGCAACATTGTATGCAAAGTTATATTACTCTGCTGTATGGTATTGCTATCATGTTCCAAGTCTGGAGAATGGTCACAAACCAGTTCTCCAGAGACAAAAGGCTAGCCAACACCTCTGCCAGGTGTCAACAAAATGAAATAGACCATTACCTGGTTAGGTGGCCATTCTTTTCCAGGAAAGAGGATGTGGGCAAAAAATCTATGTCTGGACAAAGAAACAGCTGCGGGTTCCCATCCACATAGACTTTCTGTCACTTGAACTTGTGTTGGAAATGATTCTCAAAGAAGAGAAAGGACTATAAGAAGAGAGAGCAAATGCCCCAAATTATCTCTCCTTTTCTTTCTACCCATGGAATCCACAACACCTGAAGAACAAAGGAAGCAGCATTAGACTGGGGAGGGATCCTGACTGAAAGAGATTCAGCCAGTAAAACAGCTGAAACTTATGGTGAGATAGACTTTGCTTTGAATTCACTTAGCGTGTTCAGATAGGCACCAGATGAGTTTTACCTTTGTTTTATTGTATCCAATTCAGACTTTTATGTCACTTAAAATCTATCTTTCTGTAGTTAATAAATTTATTTTATTGTTTTATCTAAATGAGTGTGTTTGGATTGAAGTGTTTGGGAAGCTGCATTTGGGATAATGGGATTTGGACATATCAATTTCTATTAATAAAATGATGGACTTTATATAAGCTTGTATTATCCAGGAGAAAACTGGGCAGTACAAGATGTAAATTGCTGGGGGGAAGTCTGGGACTGGGAGCTTGCTGGTGTTGCTCTGCAGTGTAATTCAAGACTGGCTGGCTTCAGCACTCATACCATGAGTAACTTACTAGAGGTTGTGGGTGAGCAGACCAGGGGTGGTAGCTCTCACAGTAAAGCAGTGTAAATGACACCCCAGGTTGGAGAATTGAGGGGACACAGCTGTTCATCAGTCCAGATCACACACTGGGTAATGGCACAAGGACATAGTATACATTGCATACCCTAATCAGAGTAGAAGCTGTACACTCACTCTGGGCCAAGCACAAGTCACAGGTGAAAGGTAAATAATTCAGCTATGGAGGGTTCAGAAAGCTCTGGATTTGTTTGTTTTTATAAAGGAGTCTATCTACAAACTTTCAATTCAAGCTTCTGCACAAAATGTCACTTGGCATCTTTCAAGGTACAAAAGTGAGCAACTTAAATGTAGAAGAACAACATGTCTTATGTGAAATGCTAAATATAATTACTGGCTTCTTGGGTAACCAGTTTCTCATTAGAGCATAACCTAATGACTGAAAACCATGGCTGGGATTGCTCTGATGGAAAGATCATGGACCATTCATTGTCTTTGTCCAACACTTTTGCCATTACACAGCTAATACTTTTCTAGTCTGCACATACCTACTGCGTTTACCTTCTCTGGTGCAGTCAGACAGGACCAACTCCACCAGGGTTATTTCTGTGGGATTGCTTTCTCTCTGCTATTTTATAAACTTTCCTCTTCCAGACCCCTGTCTTAATCCTAAAGACTGCCCCTCTAGACGTTAGTCTTTTGGCTTTTAGAACCATTTCTACTGTCATCACGGAGCAAAATTACACAGTTTGATAAATCCTTCATTTACTAAGAAAGCAATATTAATCTGCACATATTTTTCTTTAAACCCATTAATGAGGCTTTTTTGCTCATAATGTTTCATTTTTTAATATGTTAACTTCTAAATGTTAGCTATTGAAGAATCAAAAAGCACCCGTTGGATTTCTTTATAAAAATGTTTACCCTTTATTTAACACGGAGCTCTTAATGAGTTTGAGAAAATTAATATAAAAGTCTAACTAGCTTCTAAAACCTCTTTGTCATCATGCTTCATAGCAGTTCTCAAGCTGATTTTGTGCACTGTTCCATCTTCAGACCAATCAGACACCTGTGAAAAATAAACCACTGGTTGCAACAAGTTTCATTAAACTGTGTGAAGTATGTCTCTAAAATATCATCACTTTCTTTTAGGATGAGTTCTTTTATCAGCCTGCTATGCAAACCTTCTGGTTCCAGGGCCAAAGGGAGCTTAAATATTGCTTAGGCTAACTGGATTGTTTAACATTTCTGGATTCTGAATGTAAACACTTGGTCAGTTCAAAAACAAAACAAAACAAACAAAAAACCCAACAACCCTCAAGTATAAAACTGTACATCTTCCTTGTGTGTGTACTATATATGTTGCTTTCAGATATGTTTGTAGCAGGAGAAATAGCATTGGAAAACCCTTTCTGTCAAAGTGGTACATAACTTTAATTTGGCCGGTGTACTTAGTGAAGAAAAATGTATGTCACTGTTTACTGTATCGCCTTTTTTTCTGAACCAGTGACTGTCAATACAGCTGTACAACTTGAGATCCATTGCAGTAAATCACCAAGCAAGGTAGTATTCTTTAGTTGTCTAAAGGGAATGAATTGTGAAAGAGAGAGATTGACATGGCTAGGTAATGCATCCTTAACAATAAAAATCCTCTCTGTTCCTGAAAAGAGGAAAGTCACTGACAGGATGCTTAGCTTTAAGAAAAGAAATAAAAGAATTCTTGGGAACTAACACAAGCGAGCCTTACTTCTGTTCTATGGAAACTGACAGTTAGTCTCATTAAGGATAGAGTAAACCAATAGCTGGTTCGCATCACCCTAACAGACAAAGGTGGTATTTATAATGGACCATGCGAGTCTCCTTTTCCCATATTTTATGCAAGGTCCTGAGTAGTGCTAGATACCTTTGTTCTGCTTAGCAGCACTTCCCAAGACTCTGAAGTAGCTTCCTGTTCTTAAACTCATCAGCTGTTCTCAGTGACATCTACTCCCAGCTAAGAACAGCTGTGAGGTGAAAAAAGAAAAGCCGTGAACATGTTTTTGTCAATGCCCCAAGCATGCTAGGCAATCCAGGTACCAATAGGAAGGAGAGAAAGTAAATAGGAAACGGAAGGATTAATGTCATGATGGGCTGATAGTTAGGAAATTATGTCTTTATCTTCCCATACATAGTTCAGTTGACCATCTTGCAATGTTTTTGTTTGTTTATAAGTTTTTTGTTTTATTTTGTTTTTTGGTAGTGATGCCTATGCATGTAGATATGAAGCATCCTAGCCCACTTTGGGGGCATAACTTGTGCATGCTGCACCTAGATCAAGACTTGCACATTTTTTCCTTCTATATTTTATTCTTCTGGCTTTTTGGTCTACAATGATGTGCCTAGTGGTGGGTACATAAAGTTGCTTGTGTTGTCCCATATCAGTACAAGTCAGCATATAGTCAACCTGTGTGCTTTTTTTTTTTTTTTTTTGCCACAGGAAAAGGACAAATATTGTGACTGGATTTTTTAAAGGGCAGAATAATTTTTACAACCATAAGTAACATGTAGCTATGGAAGTTAATGATAAGGGAAACCAAATATCATGCTTCAGGGAATAAGCTGATTGCCTTTGGGTGGCAGGAAGATTTGCCTGACATAAATACAATATTACTCTATGGGAAATTTTGCCTTTCTCTGAAGCACTGGCCATTCCTATATGCAGGATATCTGACCAGATGGATCCCTGATCCTGACCCAGTATTGCAATCTCAGTGTTCTTGCTTTCTAGTATTTATCATTGCTTACATAGCCATGTAGTTTAGATACCTCATACATGCAAAAGAGAAGAAATATGAATTTCCCTGTATGAGTCATCAACATAATAGAATCCAATGCAGTTAGGCTGAATCTACAATCACACCATACAGAAAAATTATGCCAGTAATAGTCACATGGAACTTTCAAAGTAGAAAATAGTGCAAGAAAATAAGAATCACTTAAAAACTGAATAAAATGTTACTCTTATACTAATAAGAAACTGGCTATTAAGGGTCAGAAGGACTTTAATGAATCAACAAAAAAAGGAGAATTTAGAGATTTAATAAAATGGTAGCAAAATAGCATTAGTTAGAACAAACATAGATCATAGACAGGACGCCTCATGGCCTTAAAAGGCAATCCTTTTATGGTAAGAGAAATAACCTGAAAAAGAGCTGACTAAACAATGTGTGCTTCTGTCTGCATTACATAGAGGAGTTTGTATTGTTTTTTATATTTACTTACTGCACATTTGTATAAAAATATTGTACCTCAGAAAGGCTTAACATTTTGTTCATGCTCAAAGTTCAATATCTAGTCACTTGTGTCTCATGTGGAGGAAATTGGCAGATCCTGAAATTTCTATGAAGAATTGCATCAGTCAGGGTTAAGATGGCACATCTGCTATGAGTGACAGTTATGCTAATGTGCAGAGGATTTTTCAGTTTTTGCTATTTACATGCATTTCATTATATTCATGTTAGAGTTTTAGTTTACACTTGGATGTCTATATTAACGTGACAGTATTTATTTATCTTGAGTACATCCTCTGTGTTTTATCTCCACATTGGTAGCTCACTTACTATTGAGAAACAGAGGAGAAAAAAAAAAGGGGGGGGGTGAAGGGTAAGTGAGCAAGTAATAGAATTCATATGAATTGTTGATACACACACAGGGTGTCTCAATATGTCTTTTGCAGCCTGTGTAACAATGTCCTTTATCCTTTCCCTTGGAAACATACATTCTAAGGCAAACATATATGTTCAACCATCAGTTTTTGAAAGCATGTCAAAAACTCTGAAGTGTATTTAATTCTAATAGCATAAAATTGAGCTTCTTGTTATACAAATTGTAAGGCCCAAAAATGGACATAACTGATGCAGTTAGTTTGATTAAAGAGCAGATGTTAAACTACTGGAAAAGCCATGTGTACTGATGCTGCTGAGTTTTTAAAAAGTCCAAGCAAGTACAGTAAAAAGAACCAACCCAATCTCCAAAAATCAAATTACATACTTATTGAAGGGAGAAAAGGAGTTTGGTTATTTTTGTAAACAATAATTATAACTTTAATTTTCTTAGTTCTGGCTAGGAACAAAATCAGAGTTGTTAAAATGCAACTCAGAAGATCTTCATTATGTCTGGTCAGGAAAGAAGCAAAACATACTGGAACTCTCATGAGCAAACCAGTTCTCATGACATTGTCAGCTCAGTATTGCAGATTTCTAGAATTCAAGAGTTTGTCTGAGCATTTTCCCTGAGTTTTGCCTGTTTAAGTAAACCCAAGTTTCTCAACTCCAATTATCCAAATCTGTCACCCCAGATTTTCACCTATCCTGTATCCAAACAAAAATTCATTTTTTGTGACTCCCAGTTTAATAAAGGATTTAATGTGTCCCTCTCTGACATTTTAAAAATTGGTGTTCAGTCAAACCAAAGTAAAACACCAAATCATTTGATGTTTACCTACTACTTGATATGGCATGTATCTGTTAAAGTAAACAGGTAAGTGTAAACCATAAATAGTTTTTGCATATTTTCTTGTACTCATGAGAATTGCATACTTTCAGATTGCTATATTCAGTGATTTAAGACCATGTTTTAGGAGAAATGGGCACCTCATAATACTTCTTATTCAAAATGCTAGATGCTTTGGGTTAGGCAAGTGTTTATATTACCCATCCAAAACATGTACTACCCTGTCAAAGAGATAGGAAATAAATAATAGTAAATATAATTTACAATACTAGCCCTTATAGAATTATTATGGAACAATAACTAGTTAATTTAATTCATTACTATGCTCCATCCATCACATGTTTCAGGTGAATTAATCAAGGCTGAGAGGTTCAATGGGTTGACTTATTTAGAGAAACTGTAGGACAGTGGGTCAGTCATCATTTGAAGAAACAAGGAAACTAGATTGCACTCTTGACTTTGACACTTGGGCGCTAAACTTTGTCAACACTTCACACATGCTTAACTTTGTGTACATGAGTAGTCCCATTAATATGTTTGTGAATTAGAATGTATATTTGCTATCTTTTTCTTTTTCTTCTTTATTTATTTATTTGTATTCAGTGTTAAATTACTGAAATGTCCCAGAGGATGGGCATTCTGATTTTTGATCAGCTGTAAGCACACTCAGAAACTTAGCTCTCAAAGCTACGTCTTCAGAAGAGAATGTGTTTTTGTTTTTTAAAAAGGAAGGGAGAAGTAATGAACTTTGAACTGTATCTGACAGCACCCTTGTAGGTGCTTTGATTAGGGATGGCATAATTCTTTGAGGAATACTTGAGTTTTGTGAATATAACATTAAATCATGCAGTGCTAAAATGATGGTTCTTTCTGATCACTTAGATGGCTCAGATCTCTGTGATAAACTTCCTTTATTGTTTGAAACAATTTCGGGAAGGGATTATGAGCCATCTTTGAAGATCATTAAAGCATTCTGTATTCCATTTAAATTTCTTTTCCAGCTTTTTTTTTCTTAGCCCTGAACATTGTCACATTCACTTCAGCTTATAAAGATACGTTCATGTCTGAAGTATAGAGAAATAAGAGAAATGGATCATACTTAGGATTTTTAAAAAAGCTTTATAATTTTTCCTTATGAATTTATCTGGGTTATTATTTTTTATTAATTTCTATTGCAGTAACAACTTGAAACCCCAGTCATGGTCCAGGAATCCATTGTGATTAGCATTGTAGTTATTTGGATGCACAGAAAGGAATTGTTTTTATTAATTGAGTACTCATTCTTGCCAAGTTCAGACTGACTGAGTGGAAAGAAGTTTACCTTTTTGATTTTGATGACGCTGAAGACACTGCTTGTCTACACTGAAAACTAATTTGGTTTAAGCTGGGATGTGAATTCATAGTGCAAAGTGGATTACACTAAATTTGACTCAGGTAGTCTTATTCTGGAAAAAAAAAGCATCCATATATGGAGTTATTCAGGAATATCTATCTCCCAGAAGACAGTCATAGTGGCAATTCATATTCATAATGACAATGAATAGTCATTGGGCCAGAGAAAGAGAGTGAGAATGACTCTAGCCATGTAGTTAGGATGCAGGAGACCCCCATTCAAGTCCCTGCTCCAATGACTATTTTAATTAGTTATACAAAGTGGAATCGCTCCAACTGGAGAGACTTAGAAAGACCTACAGCAGAATAGTATGTATCCCAATAGCTAGGACAGACACATGCAATGGGAGAGACTCAGGTTCAAATACTTCTCCACATCGGGCAGCAGAGGGAATTTGCATCTGGGCCTCTCACATCCCAGGAGAGTACTATAACCATTGGGCTTAAGGCTAATAAGGGAGATCGTCACTGACCACTCATCCTTCCAACCCCTGTCTGTTTTATGAATTTAGTTCTCCTTTGCTTTTGTCAAAATGCCCAAACCTGGAACAAAAAATGTTAAGTCAGGTCAATATAGCATGTTTTGGTTGACTAAAATAAACCCCATTTTATTTTATTTAAATTGTCAGCAAACCGAAAAATCCTTTATATGTCCAGCTCTATTTCATTTTAAACATGCATGTTTGAAAATATTGGACTCTTTGTTTAGAAGCTGACACCTGCGTCCCCTTCTCCTTCCTATCTGCAGTGTTATCACTTTAAAAGTGATCCCTGTGGGATCAACTGTAGAAGTTCTCAAGGCTGGAGGGATTTACAAAATCTGTGCTTATGGCTGCTAAAAAAGCAGTGATGTGGCTGCTGGTCACAGAGGTTTCCTCCTCACTCAGATTTTCAGAAAAAAAAACCATCAGAAACCAGTGGGGGGTCGTATCATGCAAAAAGGTTTTGTTAGGAATGAGGAAGATTAGCATAGCAGTGGGACCAAAAAGAAGCCCCCTCTTGAACTATCCACTCCCTTTTAGACTGTAAAACTGAGATATGTTATATATTAAGAGCAAGGAGAGAGAAAAAAACATTCTTATCCCTCTACAATTCCCTTTACTGTTTCTTCCCTGTCCTAGTGATGTTGTGTCATCTGCTCCCCCTTCCTCTCGTACTTCCCCCCAATCCAATCTGACTCTATGCCCTGATCTCTCTCCTATTGTTTCTCTTCATCTCCCACCCCACACACTTATTCACACATACATCCAATTCACCCCTTCATCCACTCACCGACCAACAATCTACCACATTTCTCCCTCACACTCCAATAGCCCACTCACCAATTCACTTATTTCCCCTTCCCCTCCATTTATCCCGCTCTAGGATCAGGTCCTCCTCCTCCCACAACTCTCCTACACACCATTGCCTCAGTCCCCCTGTTCAGAAGGTCCAGGCTCAAACCCCTTTCCCCACCTGACAATCCCACCACTCAGAAATCTGCCAGGCGCCAAACTACTGCTCCCTCCTATGCAGATTCATAGTGCTCGGAGAACACTCTCCCCAATCAGCTCAAAAATCATCTCACAAATTGACATCCTCCAGATCTGCCCAGCAAATGTCCCACGAGTCAGGACCCCCCCAGAACTTTCACCCTCCCCCAACTAGGGTGACCAGACAGCAAGTGTGAAAAATCGGGACAGGGGGTGGGGGATAATAGGTGCCTATTATCAAAACCCCGAATATCAGGACTGTCCCTATAAAATCGGGACATCTGGTCACCCGACCCCCAACACTTCTAATGCACACACAGATCAGAAATCCCCTCCCTACACTCACAAACATTTTCCTGTCTCACATTGGCCCCTCCCTAAAATAACCCTCTCACCAAATACCTCAGCTCAAAGCCATGTTCTTTACCTGTTACTGGGCTTAGAGAAGCAAAGCAAAGAACTGGGGGAAATGTTCTGCATACCCTTCCTTTATGGGGCCAATCTGATTTAGCTATACGAAGGTGTAAAATCTTCAGTGAGAAACCCTGGCCTTTGATGGCTACAACCCAGGTTCTACAGGGAATACTGGTAGGGCTGGAGCCACTTCATCCCCACAGTGCCAGCAGGTGGTTCTACTGTGTCTATAGTCTGTAAGACTGGGCATTATTGGCCTGCATTAGGCCCACTAGCTGGTAATCACTATCTGTTCCTCCCGGATCTGTCATCCTGGTTTACCCCTGCTATGGAATTCATTCTTGCAGATATTTTAAATATTCATTTTCAGTCTCAAGAGCCTATTTCAATATTGCCGTTTACACAGTTACAGTTACAAAACCTGTGAAAATAGATCCCTGAGTAGCATTAAAGAAATTTCTCATGGTTACAGTAGAAAGAGAAAACATACTGTTATAAACACATAAAAATGACAGATATAACTAAAATTTGATAGGTTTGAGAGGCAAGTAGAATAATTCCTATAATCACATTCGAAGGGAAATCATCCACATAAAAGAAATCATAATCTGTCAACAGAATGGACAACACAATAAAAACATTACTCTTAAACATAGACAAATATAAAGACTCAGAAAGGAACAAAGCCATTTACTTACTAAAATGTATTCCAATCCTGCTGCACTAAAATTAGGGGTTTAGCAGATTGCAGTATGGGTAAAGCTTGGGAACAAAGCTTAGTAAGATCTAGAAAAAAAGATTGTTTCAATGTTCAGGAAGCTCTGAATGTTATCTTGCAAGAACCTACTGAAATGAATGAAGTGACAAACAGTATGCATATTAATAAATTTAAAAGAGAACTCCTTAGTAGCCTAAGGCAGTATCAGTACTGGATCTGAAGGAAAGATTAATATCTTTGACACCACTGGAAAAAATAAGTAATCATACCCATCTCAATAACAGACCAAGTATATCCTAGAAGAGAATCCTTAAAAAGAATTTGGCACTTATAAGTATAAATCGAGGAACCTAAACATAAACTGTATGAGAATTTATAGGAAAATACATGAGGCATCACTGAAAAAACAATAATGATGTTATATATAACACATGAAAACAAAACAAAGGTCAGATATGGTGCCAAATGTCCAATCTATCACAATTATCTAATTCTAAACCCCCTGGCACAAAGTGAAGGAAAATAAAATTTGCATTTGCCATTAATTTTCTCACTGAGCATAGCCTAGTGATAAAATAAGCAAACAGAAACCAATGTAAATGGATAATAACCTGGCACCACTGGTCTAGATTTGAAGGCAAATTATCATACACTTGTCTTAGAAAGAGAGTTACTTTACAAAGAATATTATTCGTTGCTGACATTATCAATCAGATATTTTCTCCCCTCAGGAACTGAGGCAAGGCAAAGATTTGACTTTCAAAAGCACTTAGGAAGGTCAGGTTGGGAGAATATAAAACATTCATTTCAAATATTTATCATTGAATATCCTGTATTATTTATAGTACTAATCAGAATAGCAGTGGGAGTATTCATAAATTGCTTCTAGATTGTGGTGCCCCTGGAGGGTCTTGTAGGTCTTGTGTAAGGAGAAGAATGACTCTCATTTTAGTGTCAATAAATCAGGGAAATGGGAATTATTAATTCCAATTGGGAATGCAGTCCCTGAATTCTCTCCTAAGAGGCTGAAACAGAGAGAGCTCACAATTAATTTACTCAAAGAAGTTACTTGTAATTATGCATTGGTATTGCTCTCTTCCAACAATAAATACATTAGATAAATAAACATGACATTTGTGCCCTCCCCATAAGTATTAATGAAATGTGCCTAATTGACCTGTGGAATAAAGTCTGCGTATCACAGTGGTAGGTCCTATGCAAGCCTTCCCACCCAGCTCCACCTGCGTGTTTTGGTCAAATATGGTCATTGAGAAGGTATTTGTGCCACCTCTCTGAATAGCCACAAGAAATAAGTTTCAGTCACAACTGGCCTGAATCAAATGATTCTGGGTATAATAGAATTTCACTCAGCAAACATAGGGAGAGTGGGCAACCAGTGGTGCCAATTCAAATATTTTTGGGGGAGGAGGGAAATTCAGGTCTGTGCCATCATCACCTCCCAACAGGGACACCATTCACCACCTCCTCCTGCAGGGACCCGAGGTCTCCTTTAGCTGGGGAATCTCCCCTCACTCTTACCCACACAGTGTGTGAGCCAGCCCCACCAGGAGTAGAGTTCCTGTCGGACTCCCCTGCACTCCGATGTACAGAAACAGACAATCCAGGCAACCAGGTTGCAACACCACTTACTGAAAATTGGCCCCGGACTCTTCAGCACTGAACAAGTGCAAACAATTTTTTGGGGGGGACGCATTTACACTCCTTCACCAATTGGTGTCACTGGTGGGAATATTTGGCTTTACAGGACCTTACCATCTCAATCATTTTGACTACTACCAGGGGGCCAGACCTGGTCCAGTTACAAGCTAGAGCAACCTCAGAACTGTTCTAATTTGTACCAGCTGGTGGCAATTCTTTTGAAGCCACTTTGTCAGCCAGGATCCCCCAAATGTATTACTCTCCAGTCACATCCCCATTCTCTCCCTTTTCAGCCCACCCTGGAACAGCTTTTACATAAGTGCAAGGAGAGGTTGGTGGCATATGGCTGCTGCTGAGGATGCCCCTATGCCAAAGAATTCACAGCTGCTGCTTTAAGGCATCTTAAATCCCCTTTGTGTCATGGCAGTGACCTTGGAGAGGCTGAGAATTTGGCCCTCCATATTCCAGTGACAGCCCCCTAAGCCATCAACTAGCTTGGGAGTATACCATTTCTTTACCAGATGTAATCTTTTTGAGCCACTATAGAAGAGTAGTGTTTTATTTTCACTTCAATTTGAACATAGGAAAGGTGTTTCCCCCCCTCTTTATTCTTTTTACTTTAGCTGTGCTGAAAAACTGTTGAAAATTGCTATTCCTGTTAGTGCCATTTCATGTTAGTGCCTCCTACTCTGTTCAGTCAGATTTAGACATACAGTACATTACCAATCTACCTAGAGCACTTCTGTTCTTCTATTGCATGGCTTTAAACTTTAGAGTACTGACCCTACTAGATGGTGTTTATTCAGCTTGCAACCTCTTTCAGATTTAATAGGTAATTCTTCACCCAAGAGCAAACAGTCCTTAAAAGGCCTCCGATAGATCTTTAAAGTGTTGTCAGCATTGCTGCATTCCATTTCATTTATGACTGTTTTGGGAGCGGGCGGAGGGCTGAAAACTGTCTTCATTCTCTTCTAAATGCTTGGACAACAGCAAAAAGAAGAAACCAACTGCAAGCTCATAAGCTTACTGTAAACACAATTTACCAGTAAGAAATGAAAGTAGATTAACACTCTCATTTTTTTGTTCATGACAGAACTATATTAAAAAAGGAAGAGAGAAAAATCAAACAAGCCTATTATGTGTTCATCCTACTTACTCCTCATCAGATCTGGTTTTGTTTAGATCAGTCCTGTCTCTCTCCCTCTCTCATTAGAAGGATGCAGGTTCTATATTCACCAATAATCTAGGTCAGAAAGTCTTTTTTTTTTTAATTATTAATGATTGTAATTTAACAGTTAGTTGTAAAAAAAAAAAATTCTTAAAACTACTGCACATTTACTACTTAATCCTCATGCTGTCACTGCAAGAGAAGCATGGCCATGATATTTATAATATTGCCTGTTGCCTTAAGTAACTAAAAGTATTTTCAGTTTTCAAACCTAAATATTTTCAGAATTCAAGGCATTTCCCTTCAAGAGAATTAGAAGAAATATTTCAGCTGCAGTGGTAACAGTATTTATTCTTGACAATTTACTCAGTAACACCAGTGAGAGTATCATCATCATTTTACAGAGGAAACCAAGAAAAAGGGAAATTTAGAAAGCGCATTGATGCCTTCCTAAAAACAATGTGATGTGTTGTGAGTGGTTTGTCAAGACATACATCCCTTTATTAAGTTACGGATTCAATAAAAGCCTGATCAGTGTTCACCAAAGTCATTAGAAAGATTCCCATTGAATGGATAAGCCACTATTCTTTTAGATTTGACAATCATACATGTTAATGAGAGACAGAATACAGCTTCCGAAGGGAGACTTAGGTTGAATATTGCAGAACCTAACTTTTAGGCACTCTGTTGCTTGGTGGAATTCACAACCCCAAGTTAGGCTCCCAGTCTTGCTGTACAAGGGAGCCCTAGGGGTGCCTAAGAATAGGAGTCATAGAAGCCAGCATGCAGAACAGGCTGCTACCTAAGGGCTTGTCTACATTACCCGCTGGATCAACGGGCAGCGATCGATCCAGCAGGGGTTGATTTATCACGTCTAGTCTAGACATGATAAATCGACCGCCGAGCACTCTCCCGTCGACTCCGGTACTCCACCAGGGCAACTGGCGCAGGCGGAGTCGACAGGAGAGCGTCAGCTGTCGACTTACCGCAGTGAAGACACCATAGTAAGTAGATATAAGTATGTCAACTTCAGCTATGTTATTCATGTAGCTGAAGTTGCATAACTTAGATCGATCCCTCCACCCTATGTTAGCCAATAAGAAATTCCAAGGAGAGGGTATGGCCTAAGTCTTGAACCTCAAAGGGAGGTAGGTGCCTCCCTCCACTTGGGATTCACAGTTTGGAACCCTTTCCTGGAGTGAGGTTCCTAAGCCAGTTCGGACATTTTTCAAGACAAGCTGGGGACGACGTAGTGCTGTAGTGCTGTCCCACCTGTGCCCTCCCCCCCCCGCCACCTTATAACTTTTAGCCCAGTGGTTGGATCAATAGGTTGTTGGAGAACAAGTTGTAGTCCCTGCTGCAAAGGCTATTTTAGTAGTTTGTAAAAAATGGAACAGCTTCAACAGGAGAATTTAAGAGGAACCTACCCTGTAATACCCCATAGTCCAGTGATTAGGGCACTCCCCTGAAAGGTAAGAGAGCTGGGTTTGAATCCCTGCTCTATATGAAGTAGGGGGTGGAACCTGGGTCTCCCACATTGTAGATTCATTCTCTTACTACTGGGCTAAAAATTATAAGGTACGGACTGCCAAAACCACCACCTCTATTTGGGGAGGAGGGCACAATCTGAAAGATATGTTCAAAGGCTGATTTAAAGCAAATTTCCCTGATTGGGTCCCACAGGCAAGATACCTGGGGAAAATGCCTAGTTTGTGAATCCCACTGGGGCTTAGGTGTGTGTTAGTTGCTGAGCTGCTTGGTGCTTTCAGCATTGAGATGGCTGTGCACAGACCCACTGGCAGAAATTTAGGTGCCATGGGGATTTTACCAGTGGAAACTTAGACATCTATGAAGTTAGGTGGCAGCTGATTGGGGATTTCAAGAATCTAAAGTTGGAAATTCCACTTGTGAATCCCACAAAGCATACTAATTCACTATGTATGCAGTGCAGAAGAAGTTGGAGAACCAGAGAAAACTATTATCCACTGTGACAGCCTGGTACCCCTTTATTCACCACTGTCATGTAATTAGGATCTGTTTTGTACTTGTGAGGTATCATTCTAAACATCTTGCTCTGCTAGATATTAATATCTCATTGTATTGTGTGTGATATTGTTGTATGTGAAGTTATGAAGTTTGTCTATGTATGTGTTACTGAAACATGTGGCGAGGTTGAGAACACCTTTTGGGTACAACAATAAAAAGGCCAAACAATGCTGATGGCTTATTGAGGAAATGCACACATGCATAAGGATTACCCCAGGAACTGTGTACAATAGAAACATTTCAGAGATAGCTCTACACAATGGGAACTGTTTGACCCACATCACAGCTAAAGAGCTTTCCAGCAAGTGGGAAGAAGATATAAAAGGGGGAAATGACATCATGATGGCACTTCACTCTCCCTACAACAGCTCACCTGGAAACACCTGAGGAACAAACCTGAACTGGGGGAAGTGATGATACCAGGCTAAAGGGATGTTTAGCCTGTGAATAAAACACCTGGGGATTCCAAGCTGTAAGCAAGTATAGCTTGCCCCTTAAGAATCTGCAGCCTGCTTGTATCATCTCTTAGGGTGATAATCTGCTATTCATCTCCAATTTATTTAGTATATTAAGTTTAGTTTGCATTTTTTGTTTATTTGCTAGGTAATCTGCTTTGATCTTTTTGCTATCACTTATAATCTCTTAAACTCTATATTTTATAGCTAATAAACTTATTTTTGCTTTATCTAAACCAGTGTGTGCGAATCACAACTCAGGGGCAAAAGGCTGTTGCATATTCCTCTCCACATTGAGGGAGGGGACAAATTTTATGAGCTTACGCTGTACAGTTCCTTGTGCAGAACGAAATGGTGCGTGCCTGAGGAGCTGGTAGTTGTCCTGGCTGTAATCTTCCGATGCAGGGGCTAGTCTGAGAGCCTCCATGTAACTGCAGCTGGGTGTGTCCCTACCTCTATGTATGCTGGTGAGAGTGAAGGCTGAAGAGGACTTTGTAGCTTGTCACAGCAGTACAGTGTAAGAGAGAGCCCAGGCTAGTGGTTCAGGAGGGCTCAGTGGTACCCCAGTTCCAGGTTGCACCCCAGGGGGAACCCATCACAGTGCTGCTGTGAGCAGGGTCATATGCATAGCTTGTTGCTCTGAGTGAGATTTGCACTTCATACACCGGTTGTGATTTTAAGTGAGTATTAGATGTGGTGGCTTGAGATCAGTCAAAGAGGTTGCCCATTTGTTATTTTCTTTTTGAGAAATCACACAAAGAGGGGGGTGAGAGAGGGTATCCCAATCCAGGTCTCACTTTTTCAAAATGTAGTTCTTGGTGTACTTATGGAAACTAACTCTGTCTTTGAAGGGGACACTGGGAAAAACACAATGAATACTAAACAAAGCAGACTGTCTAAACTGATGCTGTGGTTTGAAAAAGATACTTGGAAATACCTCCCTGTCATGAATTTGCTGGTACTGTTAAGTCTCATAATACACAATTTGCTGGTTATGACAAAAAAAATTGGTACTAATGGTAAATCCTATGAAAAGGTGTATAACGTGCATGATTTTTGGGGAAAATTTTTTTTGAACATGCTAGGAGTGGTATCAAGGACGACCTATAAGGATACTGCTTCTCAGCTAATACCTGTAAACAGGCTTAGAGCTTGGCACAGCAGAAAAATCATAACAAACCTAGTCTGCTGTGTGAAAGGGAAAACAGAGGCACACTGCCTTATGACATTGGTGGCTAAATGCCAAGACACCAACACTCTAAAAGATATTGCTATCTGCATTATGTTAACAATGCTACACACAAAAATGTTTTCAGGCAACCCAGAAGAAGAAACACAGAACTTTTCAAGAACACCTATGGATGACACTACACTGTATGGTAATGCTTGGAAGTTGCATGGCCAAACCTAAAGAGAGCATTGGGTGCACTGCCTTCACATTAGTCAGAGACTAACACTCCTGCAGTAAACTAAGGGGGGAGGTCTGACACCCTGACACCCCTTATTCACCACTGTCATGTAATTAGGATATGTTTTGTACAAAGTATTCTTTGTGCGGTATCATTCTAGAGGTTTTGGTCAGCTAGACATTAATATCTCATTGGATTGTGTGTACAATCGTCATATGTGAAGGTATGAAGTTTGGCTATGTATGTGTTACTGAAACATGTTGTCAGGTTGAAAACACCCACAAGCAGCCTTTCGGGTACAACAGTAAAATGGCCAAACAATGTTAATGATTTATTGAGGAAATGCACACAAACACAAGGATTACCCCAGGAACTGCGTACAATGGAAACTTCTCAGAGATAGCAATACATGGGTGACTCAGGTCACAGCAAAAGAGCTTTCCAGCAAGTGGCAAGCATATACAAAATGGGGAAATTACATCATGATGGCATCTCACTCTCCTTCCAACAACACACCTGGAAACACCTGACTGAGCTGGGGGAAGTGATGGTCCCAGGCTAAAGGGAATAGAACACCTGGGGATTCCAAGCTGTAAGCAAGGGCAGCTTGCCCCTTAAGAATCTTAAGAATCTGCAGCCTGCTTGTATAATCTCTTAGGGTGATAATATGCTATTCATATCCAATCTATTTAGTATATTAAGTTTAGTTTGCATTTTTTGTTTATTTGCTAGTTAATCTGCTTTGATCTGTTTGCTATCACTTATAATCACTTAAAAATCTATCTTTTATAGTTGTTAAACTTATTTTTGCTTTATCTAAACCAGTGTATGGGAATCATAACTCAGGGGCAAATAGCTGTTGTTACTTCCCAGAATTTATACCAATACGTAGGAAATATGACAAAAGGTTATTTATGATGGGCCTCTAATACTTCTTTCACAGAACACCAGTCCAGGCTAGTGATAGAAAGCGATGAGAAAACCCTGTCTTACCCTAGGAGAATATTCAAGTTGTGCAAAACAAACATAGCTTTCTCCACACCACTCATCCCTCCCACCTTGGTGTAAGGGGCATGTTGGAACTTGGGAAAGAGTGGATGGATAGAGCATACAATGGCTCTGCTAGCTCCTCAGCAGCCACAAATAATAGGTACCGACAGCATATCTTTGAGGAGCCCTACAATGACCCATAGAGTTTAAGGCCAGGAGAAAGACCATTATAATACTCTTGTCTGACCTCCGGCTTAACGAAGGTCATAGAATGTTCTACTTTGTACTAATTGCCCTCCTTCCCCCCGCCCCTTCCTGTTTCTGGATTGATTTGTTTTTCTGACGTCAACATTGAGCCACCAGATTTTGTTCTGGCTTTGTCTACTAAACAGAATACTACAAAAATGTGGGTGCCGCCACATTTATACCTCCTAAATATGGGCTTAAACATGAACAGTGGCCACAAACTCTAGCACAAATCAGGCAGTTATCAGTCAAATGCTCATATTTGTGTCTGCAATTCATTGTGGATATAAAACTTTCATATATTCTGCAGGCAGAAATTGTATCCACTAAAGAGAACAGGTAGCTGAATTTTAACACTATTTTTATAAAGAAATCTGAAATGAAAGAAAAACACCCCATGGAAACTCAACAGTTTGCAGATGAATTTTCATACATAGTTTACCTCCAAAAATACACTTTTAAAAAAATACCAGATTTACATATTAATAGCTCCCGTGAAGTTCTATCACAATCTAGTCAAAATAAAATAGATTAAGTTAAGGCAGCCAAGGTATGCACACTCCATAAAAATAAAAGTAAAAATTGTCGCCTTTAGATTTGTTTCTGACTTTTTCAAATGGTACAGAATGTGCCTCTCCAAATTTAAATCACTGTCTATTGCAGCATACCAGTGTGACAGCTGACATCTTGGATGATACCAGGAACCTCCAGAGCGAAAATTTCGAATCTCTACAGCTTGAGCTAACGGGTCATGCTTGTAGTCACAACTCTCATTCTCTATGGATCAAGCATAGGTAGCATACAATGACCAGTGGGTTACATGAATATAAGTTTCCTCTGGACAGAAAAAGCTTGTCCTGAGCATCTGGTCCCACAGCAGTTCAAATCCTAGATGAGCCCCTATTTCCATGATGGCCATTATCCTGTCTAATCCTAGGGACTGAACATCAGGAACTTTCCACAAACAGATGTATGAGTCACTACAGCTTGAGCCAGGATCCATAGCGAGGATCTGTAAAAGACTCTCATTTTCTGTGGATGGACCCAGAGGGTGGCACATAACATATTCAGAGTAATTGGGCCATACACATTCATAGATTCATAAATTCTAGGACTGAAAGGGACCTCGAGAGGTCATCGAGTCCAGTCCCCTGCCCTCATGGCAGGACCAAATACTGTCTAGACCATCCCTGATAGACATTTATCTAACCTACACTTAAATATCTCCAGAGATGGAGATTCCACAACCTCCCTAGGCAGTTTATTCCAGTGTTTAACCACCCTGACAGTTAGGAACTTTTTCCTAATGTCCAATCTAAACCTCCTTTGCTGCAGTTTAAACCCATTGCTTCTTGTTCTATCCTTAGAGTCTAAGGTGAACAAGTTTTCTCCCTCCTCCTTATGACACCCTTTTAGATACCTGAAAAACATTCATACTTCTTCAGTTTCAAATGTATCTGAAACAGGATGAAGACCATATTATATATATATTTTTAAATGGAGATGTCCTATCTTCTAGAACTGGAAGGGACCTTGAAAGGTCATTGAGTCCAGCCCCCTGCCCTCACTAGCAGGACCAAGTACCGATTTTGCCCTAGATCCCTAAGTGGCCCTCTCAAGGATTGAACTCACAACCCTGGGTTTAACAGGCCAATGCGCAAACCACTGAGCTATCCCTCCCCTTTATTGTAAGTGAATTGAAGCAATAAACACAAACTTACAAATGTTGTAAGTGACAAAAATATATGTAATCAATGTTGTTTTTCTTAATACTATAAGTCACTTAAGAAGTGATGTCCTTCAGATATCAAGGTGCAAGAGGTTTGTGTTACACATCAGGGTATAATCCTGACTAATAAGTAGCTGTGTCATCCCTGCCCTGTAACCTGGAGTGCCTTTTGCAATGCTTTGCTGCTGTAGCCTCCAGCCTTCCATTGGGGTGCCAACGGAAAAGTTATGATTTGCTAAGTATGATTATTGTGTTTATATGCATGTATCATCTTTGTATCTGAAGTTACGAGTATTGGCCATGTACTTGTATTGTAAACCATTGTTGTATTCCTGGGTGACACCCCTAGATAGAATTTACATTAGGGTTAGACAGCTGTGTGTGGATGGCCTATCAAGAGCAGTCCACTCCCACAATGGGCCATTGAAGAAATTCATCCTGTCCAGACAGCTCTTCCTGAGGACACCTCAGTCCACAAGGAGCCAATGGCCACCCCCCTGTGATTAAGCAAAGCATGTCAGGACATGTGATATGCTCATGTATTCCTGGATTCCATCTTGGGCCAGTAACTTTCCACATACAGAGGCTGTGGGTTTTGTTTGGGACAGTAGAATTTCATGCACATGGCAGAGGATATAAAAGGACATCTGAAACATCTCATGTTACCTTTTTCCTGCTCTAATTCTCTGGACTGTGGATTTACAACTAACAAGGAACATCTTGAACTATGGACTGAGGACCTTCCAATCTTTTGGAAGTTATCAGAGAGACTTTTGCAAGCCAGCAGTCTATTCCATCACTGCTACAAACCTGATATAAGGACTTCACAGTCATTTGTATGGATATGATCTATTAACCATTTATAACTCTTTTCTTTTACTTTCTTTTATTAATTTTATTCTTTGGTTAGTTTACTAAGGATTGGCTGACAGTGTGTTATTTGGGTAAGATCTGAGATTCATATTGACCTGGGGATATGTGTCTGATCCTTGAGGACTAGAAAGAATCTTACATATGGTGAAATGGGTTTTCAATAAGCTCTCACTATATTAGATTGGGTTGCCTGGATGGGAGCCAAGGGCTGGAATGCCAACAGGGGACTGTTTGGCTTCTGTTTAACCAGTGTGCTACAGCAGAAGCTCCTTTGTCACTGGTTTTGTGAATCTAATTATAGAATAAATCACCAGTTTGGGGGGACGTCTGCCCTGAGTGTGGTATTCTCAGTATGGCCCATCCCTGCCACTCCGTCACACTAACTATATCTCTGTGTGTGTGCTGCAGCCAGACAGCCACACCTTGGCTCTTACCAGCCTCAGTTTTATTGCAGGGTGACTCCAACACACTCTCAGAGGTAAATTTTCCCCCAGAAATGTATGCCCTGTACTTCCCAGCTCTCTCCTGGACAATACAAGTTTATATAAAGTCTGTTATTTCTTTAATAGACATCATATGCACACAAATGGAGTTTCCCAAACACTTCAATTTAAACGAACTGGATTATATAAAGCAATAAAACAAGCTTATTAATTAAAAAGAGAGAGATTTTAAGTGAGTACAAGTAATGAGGCATAAAAGTCAGAACTAGTGACAAGAAAATAAAGTTAAAATGCTTCTAGGCCCAAGCCTAACAAACTATATCAGATTCAAGCAAAGTTTCTCACCATATACTTTCAGCAGTCTTACTGATCAACCCTCTAGGTAAGGAACCGTTCCCCCAGAAGAATCAACTTCCTTTGGTGTTTCAGGCTTAGAGAATTGATGGAGAGGAAGCAAGAGGGAGTCCCTTAGGGTGTTTGACCCTCCTTTCAAAAAAAAAAAATGTTTCCTGCTGTGTACCAGGAGACAAAAAGTCTGTGAAAAAGGATGTTCTCTGCTGCTTTTTTCCCTCACATGTTTGAGCTTCCTTTGTCACCTCTTCCTGCTTGATGACTCTGTTTACTACTTAAATGCAAATTATACAGAGCTTAATAACCCTATACAGTGGAATCTTATAATTTCACATGCAATGTTGCCACACATATCTTATCAGGACAATAATGACCATCAAAATATGAGTTTTCAAATGTTACCTTACAATACATACTTTGTACAAAGATGATTACAGTAGCATGTAGGGTGTGGACACAGGATTATATTCTGTCATAGTATGTTTCAAGTCCAGTCCTGCTCTGATCAAAATGACTCTGAAATTAGTATCAACTATGCATTTAATCACTGATAACTGTCTTTTCTATATAATCTATGAAGTTTTTAAATAATTCTGTTACTAACACTGTTTCCTTCATTATCTCACCAAACATCTCCTTGCCATATGGACTACTTGAGTTTTCAGAAAAGTTAACTATAAGAAGCCTATTTTTGTTAAAAGTTGGTAACAAATCTTTTAAAGATAATTAGACTGTGCTGAATCCAAACATGGTTGTTACAAAGCAGTATATTGTGTACAAAGGTCTCTACAAAGAGAACACATAACACATGGAAATCACTGAAGTATAAATCTTTATTTCCTTTTCATTTACGATTAACTTACTTCAGTTGGAGTTTAATGAGCTATAGAATGTACTAAAAGTGATCAAATAATATCCACAACCTCTTTATAAAGCTATTGAATTTCAGTTTGTCATTAGCAAGAGGTACTAGAAATATTTTAATATATTATACAACCATGAAAGAGCATATTTACATGGCTCTTATAATTTATACCTTAGCAACTTGAAACAAAAGTATGCCACATTATATTTTCTTGACTAAACATTAAGTAAATATTTTAATGACCACAAGTTAAGCACATATTTTCATGTTGTACCATTTCAAGAATCTTAGATGTACAGTGGCAGATTGAATTAACATTGTATTAGGTCACTTATTATGACATCTACTCATTTGATAATACTATACTTAACAACCAAGTGTCGGGTACATTGACTGAACCTTGGTCCAGTGCTCTACGTTTACATGCTTCTGTAAAACAAATGACCGCCCTGCACTTTTAAGTGGGGGTGGGGGGTATTTGGCTGGCTGGCTGAGTGAAGGGAACAGTGCTTTATGGGTGGGGTGCGGGAGGGGATGAAAACTATTTCAAAAGGGATCAGCGTGGTCACTGACTCATCCATTAGGAATGCAGGGTTTAAAAGGGGCAGCCCTGGGCCTGAAGCCTCCCTTTTACATGGAGCAGTCTGAAGAAGGATCCACCCTCCCTTCCTTTTATGTGGTAAAATACCAGGTTTGGTCAATGCCTGCTGTGGACATTACACTAGCCACCCCTTTTTTAAAGGGGTTGGGAAGGAATTTTTCCCTTACCACGATATTGGCTTGGGTGCAGTTGTTTTTTTCCACCTTCCCCACAGTGGGTTCAGGATGGGCTCTGTTCATGCATGGCATGAAGGGCGGTAGGCTATATGGCGCAACTCATTATTTAAGTATAGGGCAGATGTGCAGTGCAGGTACCCCAGGGGGATGGTATAGAGTGACCGGATAAAAGGCTTGGAAAAGGACTTAAAAAGAGGTGTTCATTAAAGGAATGAATGGGGACGGTTGGGGACTCCTGTGATTGGTACGGTAGGGAGCCAACCTCCCATTCTTATAGCCCACCTTAGCCTTCCTGTGAGGGGGGGTGGATGGTAAGGTCCCAGCAATGGATTTGCTGGCGGGAGATGGATGGAAAAGAGGGGAGCTAGTGGAAGCTCCCCTGGTATGGTAAGGTCCCAGCCATGGATTTGTTGGAGAGACTTGGATGGAGAAAGAGTGGGAGCTGGGGGGATCGCCCCCCAAGTATGGTAAGATCCGGGTAATAAATTTGCTGGAGGAACTTGGATGGAAAAATAGGGGGATCTGGTAAAAGCCCCTTGGGTAATTATGGAATAAACAGGGGATTACCTGCACTTTTATCTGCTGGGTAGTCCAAGACATCTAATAATAAAGCTGATTAAACCCATGTCACATGCTTCCTGTCCTTCTTTCAGTATAGCCAGACAATTGTGCTGTCCTGCACCTGCATTGCTGATTTTTGTGCCATGCTCTGCAGTGACAGAATATTATATCTATGAGGTCTGCTGGTATTGGTGGTACCAAACCTCCATCCTTCTATTTCCAGCCTTTTGGAGGCGTATCTCCAAACTAATGCCTGCTAATGAGCTCTCCGTATGTGGAAGAAAAGAGCATCACTTTTGGGGGATAGAAGTTCTGATGACGACAAGTGTGTGAACAAAGTGGCACCTGCTTTGTCATTGTTGTGGACCTGTGGCAATCCATACATCTAAGAAATGAACTCTTCTGCACTTTTCACATTCTCAGAGTCCAGGTCACCCTGTCCTAGGTGTGTTAAAAACTGATGGAGTTGTAGAACAACTTCCCACAAGGTCTTCTTGCTCTATCCAGCAATAAAAGAGGAAGCATCACAATCATTCGAGACATGAAACAGGAGCAGAGTTTCCAGAGCAGTGGCCGTATTGCAATTTCCCACAATTGGCATGAATAGGAAAGTACTTCAGCTCCTATGATGTGCCAGCTTTCATCCAAAGCTGCCTCCCTGTTATATTGCTATAATAAGCTAGCAAAAGAATAAACACAACCACACTCTCAGCATCATTGACACAATGCAAAATCATTCTTTGTGGCTGCTTCTTCCTGATAAGCACACAGTTGATCAGTGTCAAATGTTACTGTTAGTCACCATCCTTTAACCTCAAAGCAATCAGTCCGAATGATGATTGTGCCATGCGGTGCTGGTGTCATTAGTTGTTCAGATAAATATATTTCAAAGTCCACCTTATTTTCTGGAAGCACAATGAAATTCACCCAGTTATTTAGAAAAGGCACATATCTGCCTACCACCACTCTTCAGATGAGTCTTTTGCCACCTGAGCATTTTTGCTTTGTACCACCCTTAATAGGTTCCTTGTATTACCCATGAAACACAATGTCTATTCTGTGGAAGTCTAATCCAGTCCTAAGTATTGTTTTTACAAATGTGCTTGAAAGGTTTCCATATGGTTTGGCTCTGGATGGCTTTCCTGTGGCTTGTACCAAAGCTTGTGCATCTATCACAAGATAGCTTCTCCCAGAGATGTGATTGTTGGTGGGCAGTGGACATCAGCTGTCAGTACATCACCCAGTATTGCTTTTGTGCCAGTTCTTAGACTGACATTTTCCTGTTCTAGTTTCAAAGGGACAGGCATTAACTCAAGTTTCATTTTTCTTTTTGTGAACTCACAGTCTTGCTGGCTTCCTAATCTGTGATAAGTTGCTGAAGAATATTTCTGTCCTTCATCGTTGAGGCCTTTCCTTTGACTTCTTTTTCCACCTCATACATCATGGAAAAATTGGAGCATTATTTTTTGGCAGTGAATCATGAATGTGTACACATCAAGGCTCTCCCTCTTGCATCAGAGATGTTCAGCTGCACATGTTCTTAGATCTTTGCATTCAGCAGTGTGTCTTGTAGACTTCAGTATCCAGGTATTTTGTTTCAATATTTTGAAATGAAGTGGTTGGTTCTTCCCCAGAGCAAACCTTGAAACTTTGAAGTATGCATAAGAACACATCCTCATCTTCACTGTCATGTTGCTTAGTTGCCTTTTTTTTTTTTTTTGGATTGTGATTAAGTTGATCATCCAAGCCAACATGGAACATGGCTCTGGTTTCTGCTGTGATTATGGACTCTCAAGTTGCAAGACAAGGTCCATCTGCTGAAAGCTGACTGAGTCTTGGTGATGCCTACAATTCCACTTCCTTCCTTTCCTATGTCATTAAGCCAGTCTTGGCTTTTATTACGGTTCACATGGTTGAGTTTCCCACATGATTTCTTCACAACAAAGTTTCCTTGCTGGAGCTTCTTGAGCACTTTAGCCAGTGGATGATGCATTACTTTGTCATATCTCATGAAGAACAGCAGCATACCTTTGTAAGTGTAGAGATGCATCTCCCCAATTCCTTCTGTTTGGGTATGGTTGGACATGAGCTGCAGGGCCACCATTTTCATGTACTTCCATCAAAACCTGCAGCTTACACTACAGGATACCTACCCTTACCCTTCCCAAGAGAAAGCTAAAATATTACTTCTAATCACTCATTAATATGAAGCAGCATAAAAAGCTCTCTAAGTGACAGGGATAAAAATTAAAATAATTATAATAAAAAATAAAACACAGTGGGAAGGTGATATGCACAATAGGAACCTTTAAATACATTCTTCCACACTTAGCACTAATAAATTTTAAATATGAGTCAAACTGCTGAGATTCTTTTCTGATACAAAGCAAATCTGTGTATTTGCAAAGCATAACAGTTGTCATGGCAACATGTACTGTATTTATGGAGTCAAAAAGAATTTCTCTACCAGGTGGACAAAACTATAGTACATGATAAGATGATAGTGCAGCAGTTTAGAAAAAAATATGTTTCAGTATGTTTAGACCAGTATACAGTCCATGACAATTGATCATTTTTTAGGAATATTAATCCCCCAAACTTCTTTTCCCCCCCAAGAAATACCAGTTTTCCACTAGAGAGCTTAAATTGTGTCATGCACAACCATTTCAACAAGACACATGGGTAATTCATTGTCAGTTTAATTAGTACTTAAAGTAAACAAACTGTTACTCAGCAGTCAGTTTGGTACTAATTAATTAACTAGCCTGCTAAATGTTGCAATTTCACTTTCAAATTAAAGCAACAGAAGACAAAAAAAATCATAGTGATCAATGCATTCTATTTCACAGTGAACTAACAATTACAAGTAAAGTGTCATTTAATTGGTGCAGCCCATTCCTCAAGCTCCCAAATTAACCCTGTAAGCACTTGAAAAGACAAATTTAAGACAAGCATAATATATCATAATGCACACTGATTCTAGCAGACTAAATTGATATTTAGTCCATTTTAAAATCCACTCTGTTATCCCAGTGCTGATATCAGGATTGCAAACACTTTAAAGACCCAAGCCTCCAAATACACACTGCTAAGATTAGTGCTTACTACTGTGAGTAACCCCACTGAAATCTACTGACCTTTTATTTGAGCTCTACTGTTTGCTCATCTATGAACCATATGTTGAGATGGGGCTTGACCCTACAAGACCAACTCACCGTAAGAGAACCAACCATATGTCACAGATGTTAATTATGTTGCTTAATGCATTACTGGAAGCTGCTCAGGTACTGTGGTGATGAGGCGGTATAAGAACCTGAGCAAAATAGAATAGTAATCAGCACTTACTGACAGCATTAGCAATGGATAACTTCTATCCACAAAAGAGCTACAGACCTTGCAGTGGTAGAGCAAGCTTCCCCTCACTGATGTTCCTTAACCCTGCTTTGGAGGGGTCAGCTGGTAATTCAGTCTCCATGCCCATTCAGTCTCTATTGAGACTGCCAGCAAAGATGTCAAGTGCTATCCATTATGATGATGGGTTTTGTAATGAGAACATTTCCCATTAGTAGCTTTGCTGAACTCACCCTACTCTTCATGTAGGTCACTGAGTGCTAGTTAACAGCTTTCAGGAGCTGCTGGATAAAAACTAATGAACAACAGATGAAGGACTTATACCCCATTCCCAGTTTCCCTGAGGAATTCATGTCCCCTCCCATTCTATTTTTGCATAAAATTGGGGGTTGAGGATTAGAGGAGAAGAAACACAAAACCAACACATGATCTATAAATCCTGACAGCAATATCATCCAAGTATCAATGGTACATTTTGAAAAGAATGTATAACAGTTGACTTCTTTGTTTATGGAAGGTATTTATGTAATGTCTGCATAATGCTTGGGGGATGTTACCCTTTCATTGTCTTGAACATGATGGTATTATGCAGCATGGATAGTGAGTTAATAAATAGTTACTACCAATTTAGGGCTTGCTCCCTACTCATGGTCTATTCATCAACGGACTATGGCATTGGAATGCTTAACTTTTAGGTGCCTAGAAAATCATAGGACCAATACTGCAATCCACAAAGCCTGAATTAGGTGCCCAGGCTCCCTATACATTGTATGAGGAGAGATACTTTCCTAAAATGGGATCCACAAAAGCCAGCACACAAGTTGGGGAGCTGCCTAAGTTATCCAATGGGGGTATGTCTACATAACAATTAGACACACGCAGATGGCGCATGCCAGCCAATTCAGGCTCACAGGGCTCGGGCTGTCTGTGGGGCTGTTTCACTGCTGTGTAGACTTCCGGGCTTGGGTTGCACTAGTGACTGCAGGGGCAGCTCAGTGCTGGGAGTGGCTAGCAGTGGCAGCCCAGCGGTCCAGCCCAGCATGTACATGCCACATGATTCAACCTTCAGGTTGGTACGGATTGGGCAGCAATCGAAGCTGAGCTCCTGCACTCATGGGGTGGGGTGGGGTGAGCAGGTTGGTCAAGGAGAAGGTGACCAGGTGCTCTTCAATGCAGAGCCAGCTACACCACTGCTGCTAGCATCAACAGCCAGAGCCTGGGTTCTATGGGTATGTCTATACTGCATGGTTAGTGGCACTCAATTCATCTGACCCAGGGTTAGAGAACCCAGGGCTTGAGCATCTGCACTGATTTTAAACCCTATATTAATTTATTTTCTTACCCAGGCTCAACCCTGTGGCTTTGCTGTCCACACTGCAGCTCACAGACCTGAAAAAAAACATATCCCAGATTCCCAAACACCCTCCCCAAATGTGGCCTCTCTATCCCTTTGACCATGGTGCACTTTGTGAAAACCTGACAGTCCACCCTGCACATTACAGGAAGTTTGAACAGCCTGCCAACATAGTCTGCTGAGAACTCATTTTGGTCTGTGCATTCCCAGCTATCAAAACCAGCAACATAGAGGAGGTGACTTCTGAAGATCTTCTCTTGCTTGTGCTTTCACTTCTGCATCAGAAAATGGGCAGAGTTTCTGTGAGACTCTCGTGGACATTTCAGCAGCATTTTTGGACCCACCAAAGCCACCTGATAAAGTTTATGATGGATCAGGAGGAGGAGGACACAGATATGGCAGACTCACACTGGCTGATGCTGGTCATGAGACTCGGTACAGGTACTGAGGCTCCCTTCATAGACTGGCACTTCTGGAGCAGGGCCATGAGCACAGACTGGTGGGATCACATCGTCAGGCAGACCTGGGATGACCAGCAGTGGGTCCAGAACTTTCGCATGAAGAAAGCTACATTGCTGGAACTTTGTGAATTGCTTGTCCAACCCTCCTTGTCCAGAAGCATATTGATGTAACCATCTGAAAGCTGGCTACCCCGGGCTGCTACAGGTCTGTTGCCAACCACTTTGGTGTTGGAAAGTCATCTGTAGTTGAGGTTTCTGATGTAAACTTTAAAGGGTACTACTCCATTGCTATGCAGGCTGTAGTGGATCACAGAGGGTGATTTATTAATGTCTACATGGATATCACTGGGAAAGTTCATGATGCCAGAGTTTTTTGCCAACCAGGAGTCTACATTCATGGACAGGCTAGGACACTAGTCACCAAATGACATTGGCATAAGAGGAGTTACTGTCCTCATTCTCTTTTCCCTTCTCCCATTTGCTGTGCACTTGGTGCTGGAGGAAGGGAGTAGAGGCATCCATGGGGATGGGGTCAGTATGGAGAACTGCATGGGGCAAAGGTGTGCTGCCCGACGACTCATGGGGCCCGATTGCATGACCCACCCAGCCATGAAGTTTTCCAAGCTGTTTCTGGACTTCATCACAGGGTACCACTCAGGGGATTCAGGCTGTGGTATGGGTGATGCAGCAGGAACTGGCACACTTGCAGCCATTAGTGATATCAGCCACACAAATAGTTATTTCTGCTGAGCTGTGTCTTCCTCCCTTAGCAGCTGTTTCTGTTCCAGAAACCACAAAGCAAGTGCCTGCTCCTGCCCAGAAACCTCGTCCTCAAGTTGTGCTGGGCAGCTAGCCTCAGACTTTGCTCTTGCCTCTCAGCAGGCCTTTTCTCCAGCTGTTGAGTCCCTTGTGGGCTCTGGCATGACTCCACCACTTGCACCATTGTAGCTACATCACTGGCAGGATTTATCCCTTTATGAGTATACAGACAAAAGCATTTTTGTAACAATGTTGGGAGAAATAGTGCTCTAGTATAGTATAGTCCTAAAATTCGCCTCAGAGGTTAAGTATAAAGGACAGAGAATCAGACCCTCAAATGGTGTATACTGGCATAACTCCACTGACTACATTTAAGTCCACTGACTTCCATGTAGCTGTGCTAATTTACACCAGCTGAATATCTGGCCCAGAGCTAGAGAAGCATTCAAGGGTTTAGCTGTCACAGCACAGTTATACTCACTACTTCTGATGGGTTTTATTACTGCAGAGGAAAGGAAGAGGAAACAAGATTTGGAACAAGGAAATAGAATTGAAAATGCATCACATAATCTATAAGTGCAAAGAGTGCATCTGAGAGAGCAATTCAGTTTACCACATTATTACCTTCATATTTCCCAGACCGATCTTCCATATCAGACCCGAACATTTCTGAAGTGTGGGAAGCTGGTGATAGAATTGCTGGAAGGGAACTCATATTGAGCAGTTTAGGAGTAGTGCTCAATTTTACAGTCACCTTACTTCTACTCATATCTTTTTTACATAAAGCACAGGTAGCACAGGGTGGGTTTTTCTTGCTTGCAGAAATAAAATTCCAATCGTCGGCGGTGTAATACCTCACCCACCTTGTCTCTCTAATATCCTGGGACTGACATGGCTACAACTGCTCTTCGTACAATCATCTGAGATAACCTTCTTGACTTCACTGCTAGACAGAACACTCCAGGAAATTCCCTCTGTTCTTTTGCTAAGAAGCAGTGCTGCTGCTTCTACTTGCTCTGTGTCTTGATTTCTTTTTAGTATTATTGCTAATGACGGGCTAGATCTTTATCTGATGTGAATTGACATAGCTCCACTGTAATCAATGGAACTACATGATTTCCAGCAACTGAAGATCTGGCTCTATATCTTCATAAGTATGGACTGAGAGGAGAAAAGAGGTGGATTAAAGTCTTCTCAACAGGAGTATAAATAGAATCGTCTCATCAAATGCATGCACTCCTGAGATGAAAAGTGGCATAACTGGCCAGGATTATGCTTGCTTCATACTGCATATGGTTCACTACAAAGCCGCTACAGGGAACTTGGCTCATTTTTTTTCTCAGTCACAAAATAATTTTCATATTCTGTGAATACATCTTATTTTGAAAATGATAAACAGTAATTTAAACATTTCAACTAAACAATGGGCTTAAATATCATGGAAAAAAATGGGCAGCAGTGATGCAGCGAATCAGCAGATTGCCCTGCCTGCTATGGACACTCTAGTATCTGTGTTGGCTGGCTGAATGCCTCTTGAGAGAGGAAAATTTGCTGGTGATTTGTGTCACCACAGTTCCCATCCAGGCAAACTACCCACTGCTCAGGGCTTACATCAGCTGTAGTGACTCTGGGCCATAAAGTATCTGGAGTATACAATATGCACAAGAGAGGGCTCTGAGGTAAAGATAAGGAAATTAACTGTGATCTTTGTAAAAACACACATGCAAGTTTCTCTTTCATGAAGACATCAAATTCTTCCTGTGAAAAGCTATGAAGAAAGGGCTATGTTATGAGTGCATCCAGAATTCGTAGTGCATGTTTTTTCCAGGTCACAAAGGTATAAGAAGAACATATTTTTTCCAAAATGGTTCTTACAATCTAGTTTGAAAATGCATTTTGAAAACAACAACGATAAGACTGGTCTACAATTTTTGAGAAGTCGTCTGCTTCAGAGATAAAATGTGCTATTTATTATGTGTTTTGATGTGCTGAATTCAAATATGACAATTAAAACAAGTGATTGGCTACTGTTTCTAAGATATTTAAGTTTTTACATTTTATGTC
>NW_020664373.1:1783311-1809785 GCF_002925995.2 Terrapene triunguis
TCCTAAGCTAACACGAAAATAGTAGGACATATTTTGTGGCAGATTGCAACTTTTATTGGACTTCAAAGCCAACTGCATGTTTAGAGGCAGAAATGTTAAGATAAAGCTTTCATCTAATGTGATTGCCTTGTGGGGGTGAATAGGAAATATTCAGGGAAGAAAGAAAAATAAATTGGTGCTATAGGAGATCTGAAGGGATAACACTGATTTCTCTGAGAAGGAAATAACTCACAGACATCCATTTTTTTTTTTTTGGTTAAAATATCCTGAGAGAGAAAATAAATATGATACAACACATTGATGAAGTGAGTTTGGACTAGGGTGTGGGATTCCAGGGAAAACAAAAAGTGCCAGCTGAGAGGACAAATGAAAACATGCAAGATGTGGTCAGAGTTCATCAGATACTTTCCTTAAATATGGTTTGAATGAAGTAAAGGCCAAATCAAGTAACTGGATGTATATGCATGAACCTCCATTGAATTCAGTGGGAGTCTAAGGATAGGTCTACACAGCAATTAAACAACCATGGCTGGCCCATGTCAGCTGATTCCGGCTCATGGGGTTTGGGCTGCTGGGCTGTAAAACTGGTGTAAAAACTGGGCTAGCCCAAGCTCTGGGACCCTATGTCAGGGCAGGTCTCAGAGCCCAGGCTCCAGCCTGTGCCGGAACATCTACAACACAATTTCATTGCCCTGCAGCCTGAGCCAGAGCCAGCTGACATGAGCCAACCATGAGTGTTTAATTGCTGTGTACACTACTCTATGAGAGCACAGATAAAGTTGAAGGATGTTTAAGGGGAGCTGTTCCTAACTGTGGCTAAAATCCAGCAAATATTTGTTTCTTTTTTTTTCTTTAGGCCCTGATCCTGCACAGAATGTGCATGTGCATAACGTTAAACTAGTGAGTAGTATTTCAAGAGGGATTTAGGTATTTAGGAATCTAAATCCCATTGATTCCTAAAGTACCTATGCAGATGTATAGACGTTCGGACTCGCAGGATCCCAAAACCAGAACTTCTACACTGCAATTTTATAGCCTTGCAACCTGAGCCCGAGTCAGCTCACGTGGGTTTTATTGCTCTGTAGACATATGTTAAGTCCCTTTTGAAAATGAGATTTAGGCTTCTAAATCAGTTAGATAGTATGACGCTGAGCGCAGCAACACATAAATACCTTTAACAATCTGGGCCGAAGTGTTTTTCTGGGTCAGAGTATTAGGGAACGTCACTTAAACCACCACAGAAGCACAGCTGCAGTGCTGTGCCTACGCCGCTGTAGCGCTTCAGTGTAGACACTACGTATGCCAATGGGAGGGATTCTCCTGTCCGTGTAGGTAATCCACCTCCCCAGGAGGCAGTAGCTACAGCAATGGAATAATTCTTCTGTTGACCTAGTGCTGTCTACACTGAGGGTTAGGCCGTCATAGCTGCATCTCTCAGCAGTGTGGATTTTTCATATTCCTCAGAGACACAGCTATGCCAATGTAGGTTCCCAGCGTACACCAGCCCTGTGATAGCTGTGCAAAAGGGAGCTGCCCCGATGCACCTTAGGAACACTACAACTGAAGAAGGCACAAAGGCCCAGATCCACAAAGGCAGGTAAAGCCCAGATTTAAGCACCACTATGATATATAACACCCTGAAGGCTGCTGCCTAACCATGTGTAGATACTTCAAATTTTTGCTATAAGAGATCCCTAGCCAACTATGTTTCTGCCTCTGGGCATGTGCAGTGTGACCTCACTGTAGGAGCCCTCTTGCCTATCTCACATGTAAGCCCCAATGTAATTCACAAGTTGAGAGAAGATAGAGTTTCCTTCTCCTATTTTACCCGAAAGACCTGATCTGATAGTCATGTTCAGAGGCACTGAGTTCCCGTATAACCTTCAGTCCAGTGGTTAGGACATTCTTCTAGGCTGTGGGAGATCCAACTTCAGTTCCCCCTATAGAGTGATTCTCCATCAATTAATATTTAACTAATGAATTGGTTAATTAAAGTGGAATAACTTCAACAAGAGAAATTCAGCAAGACCCTCCTCAGAATATCCCTTAGCTCAGTATTTAGAACAAGCACCTGAGAAGTGAGAGACCCTGTTCAAATCCTTTTTCCAGATAAGTACCTTTACCACCGGGCTAAAGTTTATAAGGGAGGTCTCCTCTTCCTTTCCCCAGGAGTTTTGTGTGGACTAATGCAGGAAACAAGAAACAACTTAGGTGCCAAAGCCACCTGACTCCAGGAGAGGATTCCCAGCTGTGGAGCGCAAGCAGTAATAGGCATTTCCCTGCAGCCCAGATTTAGGCACATAACTCTATGACAAGAATGGGGCTTAGGCAGGGCCGGCACTTCCACTAGGTGACCTTAGGCATTTTGCCGTCCTCGGCGGAAATTCGGTGGCGGGGGGGGTCCTTCTGCTCCGGGTCTTCGGTGGAAATTCGGCGGCGGGTCCTTCACTCGCTCCGGGACCTGCCGCCAAAGTGCCCCGAAGACGTGGAGCGGAAGAACCCCGCCACCGAATGCTCAGAGGAGGAGCGCTGCCGCCTCGGGCGGCAAAAACCCTGGCGCCACTCCTGGGCTTAGGACACACCCCTCTTGTCTGCATCTCTCAGTGGCTAGTTTAGATGGCTTCCACATAGAGTGCTAGCTTTTGTGGATCCCTTCTTAGGTTCCTATCTTGCCCCATTCATTGTACAGGGATGGTAGACACCTAACTCATGCTTTGTGGATCACAGTGTTGTTCCTATGATTTTCTAGGTGCCTAAAAGTCCCTTTGTGGCTCCAGGACAAAGGCCCCTCCCCAGCTGCAGAGCTTTTAAAGGATCACAGGAGAGAGACTGTTTTCTAATGACTTTTTAAGGTGTAGAGAGAATGGATTTCCTGCAGTGGGACTAGGCATGCTAGTGATGTCCAGTCAAACAATTCCAGATTACTGAATTTAAATCTATTATTGATAATTAGCTACTAACCAAAGAAGAGGAACTTCAAAGCCCTGTGGAAATTAAACTCCTTTTTAAGATTTGTTTCAATTTTTTGGTCTTTGAAAATATTAAAAGTAGTGCTAGTAAATTCTATTTTAAAAATTCCTGTGTGAGCAATATATAAGGTTTCACGGTTGCACATTCAAAGGCAACGTTGAACAAAGTTAAAGGTGCCTGAACAACTTTAACTCTGCACCCTTTGGCTTGCGCACAGGCATTAAAGTAAAGTCTTTAGTTAAATGAACACTTAAATATACTGCTTATTGTGTGTATGCCAGAGTTCATTAAATAATTTCGGAGAAAAGTACCAAGAAACCTGTACATATTCAACATTCAGCATATTAAGTATATAATACTGAGTAAAAGTGTAAAATCACTGGCACATATATAAACTCAAAGCTCATTTAGAATTACAGTTAACTGTGAGAGGAGAACTTATAATACAGTGTTTCTCAAACTGGGACCGCCACTTGTGTAGGAAAAGCCCCTGGCGGGCCGGGCCGGTTTGTTTACCTGCCCCATCCGCAGGTGCGGCCAATCACAGCTCTCACTGGCCGCGGTCGTTGCTTCAGGCCAATGGGAGCTGCTGGAAGCGGCGGCCAGTATGTCCCTCCGCCCACGCTGCTTCCAGCAGCTCCCATTGGCCTGGAGCGGCGAACCGCGACCAGTGGGAGCTGTGATCGGCCGCACCTGCGGATGGGGCAGGTAAACAAACCGGCCCGGCCCGCCAGGGGCTTTCCCTACACATGCGGCGGCCCCAGTTTGAGAAACACTGTTATAATATAAACAGCTTTCCCTGATCCTGCAATCTGACTGAATTTTGAGACCACCTTCCTGTCTCTCATGTAAGGCCTCAGACCTCAGTCAGAATGTTATGAAAATAATATTAGTGTAGGTATAAATTAATGACAAAATATTACAAGAAACTACCAATATATATCTAAACTTCTGGAAAAAAGTACAATAATAGATTAGTTGAGAAATAATACCAGCCTGTGATCAGATATTTAAAACTTTATTGTAATGTATATGCACAAAGTGTCAAGTTTAAGGTTCCATGGTCTGTTAATGCAGGATTATATATATATATATAAAATATAAAAATATAAAATATAATGGAATATTATAAAATATAATATATTATACATATACATATAAAAGCTTAATTTTGCTTTAGAGTGTTTATCAGTGTGTGGTTTGGATAACAATGTGTTCAAATTTCAGGATCAGTTTACCAGTCAGTATTGATTCTGGATCTTGTTCTCGAATAAAGCTTACAATAAATTGTGATGTTACAGTAAAAGGAAATTTGGCCACAGGTATTTCACAGCCTGATCCGAAGACTATTGAAGTCAATGAAAAGAATCCCACAATGGAATGTGTGGTCCTTATAGGGGAATCAGAGTACTTCTGTATGCACAGTTGGAAGGAATGGAAGGAAAGAGATAACTAATATTTTGAAATAACATATCGACAGATAAATAAGGTTGGAGCACAGTTTCAAAAATCAAATATAGGGATGGGAAAAATACCTTTTTGCCAATAGACAGGATGGTTACATAATATAACATTCAATAAAATACAATACAAGACAATCCATTGGTAGATTGCATTCACACACAATAAAATTAAACACAAAATTTGGAAAAGTTAAAGATTGACACCTAATCTACACAAATACATATTGTCAGTTCTTGCCCTCCTTTTTCATAAACAATTTCTGAAAACAGAAAAAGCCATTTCATAAAGTTATAAAAAATTGTGTTCCTTACTTGTAAATTGTCTTCCCACAGTAGGTTATATCCAGCAGTAATTATTAGTAGTATTTGTATTGATTTACTATATCTATCGGGGATGGATTTCCCCAACAGAAAAATCAGAGGCAGTTGTTTTGTAAATACATATCTGAGTGCCAAATATGCTCATACTTGTATATCTATTTATTTATTTATAATGGTTTTATAAAGTACACCTGTCCAAAGCACAAGACACATGTAAAACACAATGTGAAATACAATCCCTATGTGATGCTTCTGTAGCTTAAAAAAAAGTAACTAACTAGGCCCCAGTGTTGCAAACAGTTATTCATGTGTTTAACCTGATGGGACTACTTGTATATAAAATCTGGTAGAAGTGTAGTTTGCACAGCTGGGGCCTAACAGTGAACAAGAAAAAAACATAACCTGGTAAATAAAGTAAATAAGCCAAAAACTAGAAGCTTAGCTGGCCAGAAAAAAACAACTTGATGAAAAGTAGGAAAAGAGTGTGGGACCTTCTAGGATAGTGTACACCTTGTATTATATTCAAATATTCATTACTGAAGTGAAATTTTCATGATGGAGATAGGAAAATAAAGATATCCTGCTAATACAGGTAGCAGAAAGTAGGCTGTGGGTACAGTGGACACAGTGTTCTGAACACACCTATGAAGCTGGATTTTCCATTACAGGGATTTTTACACCTTTCTCTGGAGCATCTGATATTGACCAGTGTCAGAACTGAGGTATTAGATTAGAGGGAACATTGACTTGATCAGCTATGTCAATCCTGTATTACCAAGAACATGGAAGATCCAGGAGACTAAGCACTCGCAGTTTCATACTTGAGAATCCATATAATTTCCTCTAAGATCTCATGGTGGAACCACATTTTAATAATATCTTCTAGCTTTGAGAAGTGGTAAGTGAAACGCATTGATAATCATGTTGTCCTCCAGTATTGGCCCCTACTATGTATACCATCATTATACTTCACTTTGGGTGACTATTTGTTGTTTCAACTAATTCTTGAAAAGTATATAATATTTTATCAGACTACTTTTTCAAGCGACAGTGTTCAGAAAATGCATGCAAGCCTGACAAAGCGCACACCAGATGGTCTGGAACATTAAAGATTTAGATACACTACAAATTTGAATTGTTCGTAAATAGAAGAAAACACAGGGACAACTGCCAAAGATGCCAAGTATCAGAGGGGTAGCCGAGTTAGTCTGTATCCACAAAAACAACGAGGAGTCCGGTGGCACCCAAATAAATCTGTTAGTCTTCAAGGTGCCACCAGACTCCTCGTTGTTTTTGCCAAAAATGGAGAATGTAGTTAGTTTCTACTATCATTCGTGATTTTTTTGGTGGTTATTTGATTGATAGAGGGAACATGTGGAGAGGAGAACATGGATCAATGAATGTGAAGAGAAGTCTGCTTTGCAAGATATAATTGAAATCTATCATACTGCAGTCTCCTCAGTTAAGCTTGGGATTGTGAAGTGGTATGTTTTCCTGAGCTTACTTGACAACCTTAAATATCTCTTGCTTTCTATATATCGATTTTCGAATGGAATTGTCATTTCAATTGCTAAATTCATGAGACATGGAGTAAAGATGTACTCCTTGTTTATCTAAAATGGCTCCATTTTGACCATCAGTCTCCTCCACACAGAGACAAGTATTGTGGAAGTGAAGGAGGAAATAGCCTTAAAAAGGGAGAAAGGAATGACACATAAAAAGGAAGGAATAACACCTAAAAGGTAAATTAATAGAAATGGGGAAGAAAGTAATAGAAATTAAAAAAAAACATTTCTGTTTAGTATTTTGGATTTATTTAAATCAGAGCTGTTGCATTTTTTACACCAATTTCCAGGTTGAAAATGTTAAAATTGCAAGACATCACTGTTGTCATCTTAATCTTTAAAAAGAAACCCTGCCAACTGGAATGTGCTAAAATAGTTTTGAAATCCAAAGGTGCCAGTTCACAACAAAATAAATAAAGATATTTGTTTAAAAAAAGATAATTTTATGCAGATAATTATTAATCCTCATACTACAGAAGAAGAAACTGGGAAAAGTCCTAGTCTTATGCTCAATCCACTATATCATGCTACCACTATGACAGCAGAGTTTTCACGGTCACAAAATCCAAAACCTCTTTTGAATACATCCTCATTCAACTAAGCATCACCTGCTCACAACCATTTTTTCAAACATTCAATGTTTCATAAGCGGAAACATCACTTGGTGTGGTTTTAAAAGAGCCTCCAAATAGTAATTGTGGGGGCAAACTTAATTTGTTTTTAAGAGAGAGCTGGACAAATATTGTATGACAAGTGTTACTGGGATGGTAGGGGGCAGAGCTCAGCAGCCCTGGGCTCACTTCTGGTTTATTTCCTATGTTGCAAAAAGCTCGTTCTTCAGCTTTTCAGCTAGCAAACCACAGTGGTCAAGAAGGGATTCTTCCCCCCAATCCAGGCACCAGCACAGGAAGCAGGTGCTTGGGGCGGCCAATGGAAAGGGGCGGCACGTCCGAGGCTTCGGCGGCAATTCGGCGGAGCAAAGGATGGAATTTCCTCCCAGGTCAGATTGGCAGTGACTTTGGGAGGGAGGTGCCCTTCTCTGCAGTGTGTGGGTGAGAGTCACTTGCCAGGATTATCTGGGTATACATCAATCATTTCCCTGCCATTGATGGGGCCTCGGACACCGGTGCACCTGGGTCCCTCCTATTCTCTGCATGTGGCACATAATAGTCTAGTCTCCCATGGGCTGTACTACTTTGGTCTAATTTCAATTGTTGGGTTTAGTATGTGGTTGCTGGGTGGTGTTGGTGGCCTGTGATCTACAGGAGGTCAAACTAGATGATCTGGTGTTCCCTTGTGGCCTTAAACTCTGTGATTCTATATCATGTTCTAAGAAATTAAAAAACAAAACATTTATTTTCATTAATTTAATAGCAATAATCCCTATAGCAGTCCCCTTGCATCTTTACATAAAGTTAAAAGAAATAAATATGAGTTTTAACTAATAATTTCATATAACTCAGGTATTAACCATTTAGGACCTGAATCAAAGCCCACAGAAGTCAATGGAAAGATTTCCATTCACTTTAATGCACTTTGGATCAGTCCCATAATTGACACGCCTGACTTGATTAAAATCAATGTAGTGTAAGGATCTTAGAGACTGGAGATTTAATTTAGACAAAGAAAAACAGTCTATTTACTATATTTATTTCAATATCCCCAGCCCCACCCCATTAGCAAAGGGAGAACGGACACTCCTTCTGGAGCCCTGCACCATTGAGTTTCCCAGCAGCAGGAGGGAAGGGGAGGGGGCGGTGATCCCTCAGTCACCCTGGCAACCCTCCTCCCTCAACAGAGGGGAGACAGTAGTTGTTCCCTGCAGTCAATCAGAAGGCAGAGACAGCCAGGCAGACTGCAAGCAGTCTCTGACCCTGTGCAGAGCCCCAGATGCCCTAGAAAGCAGGAGGGAGGCTATTAATAGCCCGGCTTTCCCTGCACAGGGCATAGACCAGCTATGGAGTGGAGAGGCAAGTAGGTCTCCCTACAACTGGCCCGCACAACACTTCCCAGCCCAGCAGTTGGCCTGTTTGTGATCTCAGCCTGCAGAAAAGCCTCAGGAGGGGACAATATGTTCCTTCTGCCAGCAACAGGAGACAGCCCATTTCTCCTGCCATCGCCTGCAGCCTGCCTGCCCTGCAGTCAGCCCACACCAGGTCTGGGATTTTGGATCAGAGAACCGTCCTGCTTACAACTGAACCTGTGGGTTCCAAGCTTTAAAGACTGTCAGCCCCATTCCAGAAGGGAACAGGTGGGGTAATCCCTCTCCAGCAATCCCCAGGGAGTGCCTGCTTGTCTGCATCAGTCTCCTGACTGCTCAGCCAGAAAAGAAACCTGAATGAGAGCCCTGTATTATAGTTAGACAGATAGGGTTTAATTTTGCATCAAAGCACATGGCATCTGTGAAAGACATTTCATCTACCTGGTTCATCAAGACCTGCCCTGCCAATTCCTAGTAAAATAAAGACAGGTTTCAGAGTAGCAGCCGTGTTAGTCTGTATCCGCAAAAAGAACAGGAGTACTTGTGGCACCTTAGGCCTGGTCTACACTAGGCTTTTATGTCGAATTTAGCGCCGTTATGTCGAATTAACCCTGCACCCGTCCACACCAGGAAGCCATTTAGTTCGACATAGAGCTCTCTTTAAATCGATTTCTGTAATCCTCCCCAACGAGAGGAGTAGCGCTAAATTCGACATGGCCATATCGAATTAGGCTAGGTGTGGATGGAAATCGACGTTAATAGCTCCGGGAGCTATCCCACAGTGCACCACTCTGTTGACGCTCTGGACAGCAGTCCGAGCTCGGATGCTCTGACCAGCCACTCCCCCGGGAAAATTTGAATTCCTTTTCCTGTCTGGGCAGTTTGAATCGCAGTTTCTGTTTGGACACCGTGGTGAGCTCAGCAGCAGTGGCAACGATGCAGAGCTCTCCAGCAGAGATGGCCGTGCAATCCAATAGAAAGAGGGCCCCAGCATGGACGGATCGGGAAGTCTTGGATCTCATCGCTGTGTGGGGCGATGAGTCCGTGCTTTCAGAGCTGCGCTCCAAAAGACGGAATGCAAAGATCTATGAGAAGATCTCTAAAGCCATGGCAGAGAGAGGCTACAGCCGGGATGCAACGCAGTGCCGCGTGAAAATCAAGGAGCTGAGACAAGGCTACCAGAAGACCAAAGAGGCAAACGGACGCTCTGGATCCCAGCCCCACACATCCCGTTTCTACGAGGCACTGCATTCCATCCTAGGTGCGGCCGCCACCACTACCCCACCAGTGACCGTGGACTCTGAGGATGGGATATTGTCCGCGGCCGGTTCCTCAGCGGACGGGGAAGAGGAGGAAGGAGATGAGGAGGACGAGGCAGTAGACAGCGCTTACAACGCTGATTTGCCCGACAGCCAGGAGCTCTTCATCACCCTGACAGAGATCCCCTACCAACCCTCCCCAGCCGTTACCCCAGACACAGATTCAGGGGAAGGATCAAGCAGTAAGTGTTTTAAATATCTAAACATTTATTTACAACATAACTGGCGTATTTAAAATATTAACAGTAGCTAAAGTGCTTTAAAACATGTAAACATTTATTTGCAACAAAACAGGAAGATTGAAAATATGAACAGTGGGTAAAGTGCTGCAAACCATGTAAACAGGAAAGTCAAACAAAAGGGGAATCATTGCAAAGTGTATCATGATTTGTCTTTTTTTGGGCGCCTCAATATATATAGTCCGAACCATTTTCAAAAAATTGCACAATGTCCGCTTCATGATTATAGTGCCCAAAACCCTGAAGTCATTTGTCCCTCCAAGGGCACCTAAGCCAGGAACTGGTCAATGTAACCGGGGATAGAGGCGAGATCCTCCGGGGAGAACTCCTCATACACCTCCTGCAGGTGTTTTTCCAGTCTCATCAGCAGGTTCCTGGGCAGGGAGAGCTTGTTAGGCCCCCCGTGGTAGGACACGTTTCCCTGCCACAACGCCAGCAGGTACTCCGGGATCATGGCCTTGCACAGCAGTGCAGCAAATGGCCCCGGTTTCTGCAGGCTGTCCCGGAGCATCTTCTCCTTCTGGCTCTCGGAGACCTTCAGGAGGGTGATGTCTGGCATGGCTCCCTGCTGTGAATTAGGTAGGGGAAAGTTAGTATTGGGACTGCTTGCCCGTCCCTTTACAGAACTGCAACCGCCGGTTTACAGCCACGCGGTTTACAGCCGCGAGGGGGTGGGACAGGGGCAGAGTTCATGCTTGCAGGATTGCTGCCAGCAGAGACTCGCATTGCTTTCTATGTGACAGGAGGCCAGTGCCACTCTTAAAGTTTTAAGCAGCCACAAGTCTACGGCTTACCATGTTTGCCATCTAGACAAAGTCCGGTGTCCTGCCCTGCTCCTCAGCTCGCCACAGCAAGACCGCAGGCACTGTAGGCGAGGGCCGAAAATTCGACATTGTCCTCAGTGCGCGTGTGATAGGTGCTCTGCATGGTCTTGTTCACAGAGAAAGACTATGTTCTCTGTTCACAGATACATTGATCTGTCTCAGGAATTCACTCCCTTTTTCCAATTCCCACAGCCACATCTGCCCAGAGGCTAGCGCACATTAGGAGGAGGAAGAAGAGGACACGGGAAGACATGTTTGCTGAACTAATGGGCTGCTCCCGAGCACAGGCAGCCCAGCAGACACAGTGGAGGGAGAACTTGTCCCAAATGCACCGGGCAAACATGGAACGGGAGGAGAGGTGGCGACAGGAGGACAGGCAGGCTACTCAAACGCTGCTTGGACTAATGAGGGAGCAAACGGACACGCTCCGCCGCCTTGTGGATGTTCTGCAGGACCGGAGGCAGGAGGAGAGAGCCCCGCTGCAGTCTCTCTGTAACTGCCCTGCCCCGCCACCAAGTCCCATACCCCCCTCACCCAAAGTCCAAACACGGAGGGGTGGAAGGGGCCGTGAAAAATTTCACTCCACCCCTGCGGACTGCTCTACCACTAGAAGGCTCTCATTCCCCAAAATTTGAAAAGTCCTTTCCTACCCGCCTCACACAAGACCCCGTCCAAGTTTCACCCCCCCGTTCCATGTGCGGTTGTTAATAAAGAATACGTTTCTGTTCATTTCTGTTTCCATCCTCTTCTTTTGGAGGGGAGTCTGTCTGAAGGGGGGGGAAGGGGCTTGGTCATTGGACAGGACAGTCACCTTTAGCGGGGGGCAGGTGCAGCAGCAGGGCACATATACAGTGCAGTGACTAGTTATCCTGGTCAGTCTGGGAGGTGGTTTTCATGTTTTGTGTGGTGGGGGCGGTGGTGTTGCTCTGTGACTTGGTGGCGGGGGAGGGCAGTTACAGATCTTATGCAGCGGTCCTTACCCTGCATCACAGAGCCGCGCAGCAGGGGATCTGTAACCCTCCTCCCCCTGCAAGACAGTCACATAGCCGACACATACACGCAGTCCCGGCCAGGAGGGCTGGCAGGCTCCGTTGAAACAACCAGTCCACCACCGCGGAGCCTGTCATTCCTGGAGTTTAGAGGCATCATTTGCATCACAACCCTAAACCCGCCCCCCGCCACAGTCTGCGTCCCAGGTTTAAAACATTCCCGCGAAAACAGTAATAAAGACAACGGTGTCCATTAACAAAAGAGAACAGACTTTATTTTTTGGGAAGGGGGTGAAGGGGGTATGTAGGTGGAGAGGATAGTCGACGGCAAATGGGTAAAGAAAGGGGGGCAAGTTCTGCCTCTGTGTCCACAAACTTAAAAGTCACTGGGTACCCTGCTCAGCCTTGAAACTGGCTTTCAAAGCCTCCCGGATGCACAGCGCGTCCCGCTGGGCTCTTCTAATCGCCCGGCTGTCTGGCTGGGCGTAATCAGCAGCCAGGCTATTTGCCTCAACCTCCCACCCCGCCATAAAGGTCTCCCCCTTGCTCTCACACAGATTGTGGAGCACACAGCAAGCTGCAATAACGATGGGGATATTGGTTTCACTGAGATCACAGCGAGTGAGTAAGCTTCTCCATCTCCCTTTGAGACGGCCAAAAGCACACTCCACCACCATTCTGCACTTGCTCAGACGGTAGTTGAACAGTTCTTTTTCTGTGTCCAGGGCGCCAGTATAGGGCTTCATGAGCCAGGGCATTAGCGGGTAGGCTGGGTCCCCGAGGATCACTGTAGGCATCTCCACATCCCCCACAGTTATCTTGTGGTCCGGGAAGTAAATACCTTCCTGCAGCCGTCTAAACAGACCAGAGTTCCTGAACACGCGAGCGTCATGAACCTTGCCCGGCCATCCGACGTTGATGTTTGTAAACCGTCCCCGATGGTCCACCAGTGCTTGCAGCACCATTGAAAAGTAGCCCTTTCTATTGATGTACTGGCTGGCCTGGTGGCCCGGTCCCAGGATAGGGATGTGAGTCCCATCTATAGCCCCACCGCAGTTTGGGAATCCCATCGCAGCGAAGCCATCTATGATGGCCTGCGCGTTTCCCAGGGTCACTACCTTTGACAGCAGTACCTTGACGATTGCCTTGGCTACTTGCATGACAACAACCCCCACGGTAGATTTGCCCACGCCAAAGTGGTTCGCGACTGACCGGTAGCTGTCCGGCGTTGCAAGCTTCCAGAGGGCTATGGCCACTCGCTTCTGGACAGTCAGGGCTGCTCGCATGCGGGTGTCCTTGCGCTTCAGGGCAGGGGACAGCAAGTCACAAAGTTCCAGGAAAGTCCCCTTCCGCATGCGAAAGTTTCGCAGCCACTGGGATTCATCCCAGACCTGAAGCACTATGCGGTCCCACCAGTCCGTGCTTGTTTCCCGGGCCCAGAATCGCCGTTCAACAAAATCCACATGCCCCATTGCCACCGTGATGTCCTGGGCGCTGGGGCTCGTGGTTTCTGACAGCTCTGTGCTACTCTCCGACTTCAGGCCCTCACGGCGGTGCCGTAGCCTCCTCGCCTGATTTCTCTGCATCTGCCTCTGGGAAAGGTGTATGATAAGGTGCGAGGTGTTGAGAACGGCCACAACTGCAGCGATGGTCGCAGCGGGATCCATGATCGCAGTGCTGTGGCGTCCGCGCTGTCACTGATCAAAAAGTGCGCGAACTGATTTCCCGCCGGCGCTTTCAGGGAGGGAGGCAGGGCGGTAGTGACTGACGGATGACGACAGTTACCCAAAAGCACCCTCGCCACATTTTTTTCCCCAGAAGGCATTGGGGGCTCGACCCAGAATTCCAATGGGCAGCGGGGACTGCGGGAACTGTGGGATAGCTGCCCACAGTGCACTGCTTCCAATGTCGACGCTTTCCCTGGTAGTGTGGACTGACAAAGTCGAATTACTGTCCTTAGTGTAGACACACACGTTCGACTTTCTAATATCGATTGCACATATTCGATTTAACTTAAATCGAACTACTCTCGTAGTGTAGACATACCCTTAGAGACTAACAAATTTATTAGAGCATAAGCTTTTGTGGGCTACAACCCACTTCGGTGCATCCGAAGAAGTGGGTTGTAGCCCACGAAAGCTTATGCTCTAATAAATGTGTTAGTCTCTAAGGTGCCACAAGTACTCCTGTTTTTTTAGTAAAATAAAGTGTGTTTCCAACAGCATTACCTTGCAAGACTGCGACATGTCTTCACATGCACCACCTGGGTACCTGAATAGGGCTGCCAAGTTTCTAATCACACAAAACCTAACGTCCTTGCCCCGCCCCTGCCCCAAGGCCCCACCCCTGCCCCGCCCTTCCCTGAGGTCCCACCCCTGTTCTGCCCCTTCTCCCAGGCCTTGCCCCCCACTCACTCCATCCCCCATCCCTCTATTGCTTGCTCTCCCCCACCCTCACTCTTTTTCACCAGGCTGGGGCAGGAGGTTGGACTGTGGGGGTGGCGGGGTGAGAGCTTCGGCTGGGGGTGCGAGCTCTGGGGTGGGGCCAGGGATGAGGAAGGGGTTTGGGATGGAGGAGGGGTGTAGGATGTGGGCTCTGGGAGGGAGTTTCTGGTGGGGCCAGAAATGGGGGGTTCAGGTTGCAGGAGGGGACTCCGTCTGGGGCAGGGGCTTGGGGTGCAGGAGGGATGAGGGCTCCAGCTGGAGGTGTGGGCTCTTGGGTGGGGCAAGGGATGAGGGGTTTAGGGTACGGGGGTGTGTAGGATGCAGGCTCTGGGAGAGATTTTGGGTGTGGAAGGGGGCTCAGGGCTGTAGCAGGGGGTTGGGGTGTGAAAGCAGGTTAGGGTGCGGGCTCTGGGCGGCACTTACCTCAGATGGCTCCTGGAAGCACCATGTCTAGCTCCTAGGCGCAGGGGTGGCCAGGTGACTCTGTGCAATGCCCGCACCCGCAGGCGCCACCCCCCAGCTCCCATTGGCCGCAGTTCCAGCGCTTGAGGTGGGGGTAGCATGGGGAGCCCCCGTGGCCATCCCTGTGCCTAGGGGCCAGACATGCTGGCAGCTTCTGGGAGCCATGTGGAGCCATGGCAGGCAGGGAGATGCCTTATCCCTGCTCCGCTGCCGACTAGACTTTTAGCGAAAACTGGACGCCTGGCAACCCTGAGACATGGAGGACAGGTGGAGCTGATGTGGTGGGAACTTTTGGTTTTTGTTGCACTGGGAGTGTGTGGTCACATGACTTAGTGTGCTTGCTGGCATAGCCTTTAGTCAGTCAAATGAATTATTAATATATCTACTCACTTTAACCATTAAATATTTTTATTGATTGCACATCTGTCTTTAATCAAATCCTCACATGAAGTGTCTAGTTAATGTTTTTATTTGATTGCCTGTGTGAATTTGAATTATTTGAGAGTTTAAGTGTGGTAGCCACTGTCTTAGAGTGGTTAACCCCTTGTCTCGCTGGAGGCACTGCCAAGTAGCTTTATTCTTTAACACAACAGGAGTTGGAATCAGGCACTTACCAGCATCACCATGAAACGAGCTTAGCCAACAGAAACTTTGGAACTGCCCAAAACATGTGAGGTATGTCTCTCCTGTCCACACATCATACAGGTACTAAGCAAGTGCCAAAAGGAGCATTTAATATATTTATTTCAAAATTCAAGCATATCAGTCTTGGATAGAATTTGATATAATTCTTCATGGGCCAGTTTAAAAGGTTGGATCTGAAATTTGGGATTTGAAAACTGAATTTGAATTTGGATCTGAATTTTCTATTTGGCCCCTGTCTCTATAAAGGGATAGGGGGAAAATCCAGATTCCAAAAGCTCCCAACTTTGATTTTCAAAATCCACATCTGGATACAATTGGTATGACTGGGACCCATCTCTAGATGTAACGTATTACAGGGCCACCTAACACACACAAAAAAATTCTAAACAAGCAAACACATGCAATAAGGTTATTCAGCCCTGGGTACTAGTGAGAGTACACTGGTGAGCATCAAATAAGCAGTTGGAAATTCTTGCCATATGGAAAGTTATCTTCAGTATTTACAATGACTTCATCCAGCTGTCATTGCAAAGTGGCCAGCAGTATTTTTACCCTGTTTCCAATCTGCCAGAGAACTACGAAGGCAGGATTATCATCATCAAGGGAAATGTTACAGTGTTGTAAGACATCTTGTTTTCCAATATTACACTGGGTACAGATAGATTAGTATGAGAACCTGTTGTAAACATGGGACAGTTGCTTTGATTCTTTGCATAAGACTGGTTCTTATGGGTTTCCAAGTTGGTGGGAATTGCAATTTGTAGCATTTTCCAGATTTTAGCACAGCTACAAAATGGAATTGAATTCATCTAGTTGAAGGTATTGCCTTTCTTTAGCTAAAATAGAGTTGTACAAACTTCATTGATTGACTGAATTTTGCCAACAATGTTTGGGGAGCATCACTTGCTAAGCAGGGTAGAAAACATTTTATATCATTGTTCATTGCTGTATCATCACATTAACCCAAAAACATTATGGGACAGAGAAATAAAACAGGAATAGAGCTGATTATGGGCCTGAGCTACATGAATATGTCTGTTCACTGTCTTGAGTTTTCCATGCCTCAGAAGGTCTTGAACACTTTCTGTTGTAGGCAGTGCTTCATTTGTAATGAAAGAGGTGCTCAGGCTCAAGCAATTAGGTGCTGGGGCTCAAGCAATTTTTTTTACATTCGTAACTGATGCAGCAAGCCCAGGGGTGCTGGGACTATGACCTGCCAAACTTAGAGTGCCAGGGCTCAGCCCTGGAAAATTAAGCATTGATTATAGGTTATAATTATTTATTTAACACCACCACTTTAAAAACACTGAAGAAGACAAATTGCAAGCCCTGGAGCTAGATTCACTCCCTGGGTTCAATAGGATTTTGATGGCACATACTGAGCAATAGAAATTTCTTCTGGAGGGAGATGCAGAGGTTCAAGCTGTCTAATGTTTCTTTATGAGGAAAGAGAGATAAATCAGTTGAGAGTGGAATGAACAGAACCCAGATTGAAGAGGGAAGGTAATTGGATAAGAGGAAGTCAAGCCATTGGGTACACTCAAGAATCTTAGAAATTAAGTGTATTGGAGAACTGATCAATGAATGGTCAGGGACCTGCCTATTTGAGATACAGCTTCTCTCACTATGCTGTCCTGTCACAGCTGGAGTCAACAGATACATTCAAATTGGAGACCCCACAGTCTAAAAGAAAAAGAGCTGCTAGCAGTATGTTTTCCAAGAGCCGTTCACTATTTTGGATTTTTTCCCCACCCCTTCACCCCTGCATTTATCTAAAATATGAATTTGATTACCTCCAGGGCAAGTTGCATGCACATCTTTTTACCCCGACTTTTTGGGGGGAGTGAGGTAAGGGTTGGTATTTGATGGCACATTGAGGTACTATTTGGCAGCTGTACTCCCATTGGTACTGTTACTGCAGATGAGGAAGCAGATTGTCCCCAAAATCAGGTCTGGCAGAGTTCAGGAGGACAGGAACTTGTCTGTCTGAACTCTTCTTCTCTCCCCCAAGCAGCTATAAAGCGGTGATTTTTGTTGTTGTTGTATTTGCCTGTATTATTTTGGAAGATGGGGGTGAAGGAAGAGTTGTGTAAATAATTGATTTTTCAGTTTGGTAACTGAATTGGAAAAAAAATAGGTCAAACAATGTTTCATTTCCAAGGGTTTTTTGTTAATTTTTAAAATACATTTAATAACATTGAAGTGAAATTAAAAACAACAAATCATTTTAATTCAAAAAACCAAAACATTTAGTTTAGAAAACATGGAAACAAAATGTTTGGAAGGTTGGATTTTTTGGGGAACAGGAAGAGGAGTTAACTGAAACAAGTTGAGGGAATTCAACACAAATTGGCAAAAGGTTTCAGTTGACCCAAATCTGCATTTTTCTGTGAAAAAATGTTTTATCTGAAATTTTTGCCCTGGGTGAGGGAGTTTGTCTTTTAATGACCTTTCTCAGCATGGGATACCCTCTTGCCTTACCTAATCATTTTGATTCTTCTTAGCATATGTGCAAGTGCCTCAGGTGGCACGTGACCCGGATTCATCACCGAATTTGGTCTACTGGTTGGATCATTAGCTTCCCCGGCCCAGGCTGGGTACTAACAGGGAGTGCGAAATGAACACTAATCCATGCCTCCATAATTTTTATTTATTTTATGTATTTAAATTTTCAGTTGGTGAGTGGTTGCACAATGCCTCCCACCCCCCAAACAAAAAATTGTAGATTAATTTTAAGAAAAATGATGCTGTTTTCATTGGTGGTCAAAATTTCTCAAAACCCCTCCCGAATATTTCCCAATCAGCAATATTTATAACATAAAGAAGAATACCTATCTTATGCTCTAGATGGCCTTTAACATAATTTAAAGCATATATTACCATGAAATCATAAAATCAGCAGCATCCCCCAAACCACTAACCAGCCCAAGTTGATGGAAATTCTGAGAGGGTATTTTCCCCAGAAAGTATTTTCAAAGGAAAACAGTTTTCATTTTGTCTGAATCCTCCTCCCCTTTTCTTTTGTTTTTGATTAAAAATTCAAAAGGAAAGGGAAAATTTTGTTTTGAAAAAATGTTCAATTTTTTTTCTCCCTTCCTCTTGCTTTTTAAAATTTCTCTTTTTTTTCCACTAAAAAACTGGGGTGAGTGGTCAGGTAAAAAATGTTTTAAAAATGAGAGATGGTAACACTTTCCTTTGGGAAAAAGTGCAATAAAGTGGATCCCCGCCCAACCTTGAAAAAAAAGTTAATGTGGAAAAAAATAAGTGAGAGAAAAAGTTACCCTCCCATCCCTTTTCTCTAATAAGGAAAAGGTTAAACTAAGGATGTTCCCACTATTACAGAATGGAAAATTGGGCAAAAAAATTGAATTAAAAATCCTTTAGAAGTTTCTTTTTTTAGTTGTTTTTTAAAATAATTTAGTAGAACAAAATCTTTCAGTGAAAACTTTCGTTTCTGATGAAACTCCATTTTTCAGTGACAGTTTGTTGAAAATATTTTGACCAGCCCTAGTAACTCCTCTTTTTGGCATTGGGTAAGAGATGGTCCTTTTTAGGGTAGAGGCGAATCACAAAACAACTCGTGTAACGGGAAATGTTTGGGATATGGTTGGGGAGTCCCTTATGCATTTCAGGCACGACCAACACACTCACAGGAACACATGGAGACTGGAGTCTTCAGTTACAGGTCGCGTTTATTGTAGCAGAAGCTCAGCTATACCCTGCAGAAGCATAGCTGTACCACTCGTTCACCTCCCCCACATCCTGAGGAGTGAGCCCCAAGATCCTTTTGTGTTTTCCCCTTTATTGTAATCATCAGCCCTCCCCAGGTGGGCAGTTCTGGTCTCGGTCTCGGCCCAATAACTGTGCTCTAATTTCCCTACTAAATTCCCCTCCCCTGTTTATGTTTACCCTCGCTCATGACCATTGTTGCCATATAAGGGGTTATTATTGAGCACTCGGTTGTTTTGTCAGTGAACACCTGCAAGCTTGTGGTTTTGGGTTTTCCGTGTGCGTCTTCCCCTGGCAGCTTACCTGACAGACTTAATGTCAGATAGAGCCAGCCCCGCACGGATACTGCTATCTTCCTGATCAATAGTCTGCAGCAGGGAGGATCCTTCCTTCCCCAGTCTCCAGTCCATAGAATCATTTTCTTCCTTTTTCGGGCTGATCTTCAATATGAAGTTATCAACCAGGAACAGATCAATAATATAAGGTCACTGACCTTTAAAAATCTTTGTCAGATGACTGACATTCACTCAGGGAATAACATGCCCACCATTAGGTTGTAGGCAGCTAATGCCATCCTCAAGACCCTGATTCAAAGATAGTGTTTTAAAGGTTAGAATAAAATGCAATATTTAAACAAGAACTTTTAGTTTATAGGAAAAACTAATGACCTAGAAAAATTGACCTCAGGTGAGTAAGAATGTTTTTCAGCTTATAGCACAGAACATCATAAATATCACAGTACTAGTCAGGTTTTATTTAACAAATTTGTCTCAGTAAACGAACTCTTTATACACAAATCCCACAGAAGGCAATGGCAGTTAGAAGTCAATTCTGGCCTTCTGAACCTTTCCCCTAGCTGAATGCTTACTATCCATGATTAACTTATGCCTTTCCCTCATAAGCCTGGCCATCATCATCCCATACTTGATCTACTATTATCTACTATTATCTAGCAGGGAGAGAGAGTCACTCTCTCTGTGTCTCCATTTTGCAAGGAAATTCTGAGTTCAGAACAGGGGCTCTGGAACAGGGAGGGGGACAAGGGGCCACGGCCCTTCCACTTTTCACCATGGGCTCGTCCCCCTGCCCCTCCTTTTCCCCCCCAAGACCCTAGCCCCTGCCCAGGCTGGAAGCGGTCCGGAGTGTCTGGGAAGCTGTGGGGAGCCTAGGCTTCTCCACCTTCCTGGGGTGGGGAGGGCCCAAGAGCAGCCCCCAGCCAGTGTCAACAAACCCCTGGATCCCCTGCCCAGGGCAGGTGTAGAGTCCACAGCTCCCCACAGCTGCCTGAGCGGCTCTTACCATGGCCCAGCTCCGGGTCTTCAGCCCCGCTGCCAGGCCAGAAGCCGGAGTCAGGTCGAGGTAAAAGCTGCACAGGCAGCTGTGGGTAGCCATGTACCCTCCACCTGCCCTGGGTGGGGGCCGAAGGGGTGGGGACATGGGCTAGGGGCTGCTCTCGGGACCCCCATCCAAGCCCTGGCCTTTGGGGACGGGGCTTCAGGGGGAGGAGGAGGGCCAGGGCCACGACAGGGGTGAGGCCTCACACTCCCCTCCCCACTTTTAGACAGAATCCATCACCCCTGGTTCAGAATGCTATGAAATGTGTGCTGTTCCTTACGGGCTTAATCCAACTCCCACAGAAATCAGGCCATATTTGTACTTGTGTCTATCCTTATGGCCTGGCCCTGTTCAGAGTTAATTTCAGACCACACATCTTTCAGTGGGGTAAAATTAAACACCATCGGTCAGTATTTCCATTATTTAATTGGATTTTTTTTTTTTTTTTTGCTGTTGTTTTGGTCTATGTATGTAATGCAGAATATGCACATCGGGAAATTGAATGACTGGAATGAGTCATCACTTTGTAATCTCTCATTCATCATTGGTTTGTAGTTTTTCAGTTCTGTTAAAAGAAGTAGAATTCTGATGATAACAATATACATACTGCAGTGTTTAGAAATAGCAATACAGTTCACCCACGGTAATTCTAGTATTCCCTGTGGTACTTACTACCTATGTGCCAGATATGTTGCCGACTCCAAAAGAAAAGAAAAGCAAAACAAACAGTAACACTGGATCACTCAGAGGAGAGGGCTTTTAGGGAGGAAAAACATTCCCACAGATGATGTGGAACCTCACAGAGTTCCTCTGTAAATATTTGATGCATGGAAGGGTTTGCCCCACTGCCACGAAACAGTTTGTGGGACCCATCTCTAAGCCCCATGCAGATCCCAAGTGATCAGTGGGCAGTAAGAGCCATGTGTATGGAAACCTAGGGCCACTCTACCAGCTCTCTGTCCTGGTGTCTTTGGTCCTGGATGCTGGCAGTGTGCTTCTAATATTGCTGCACCACCAGGACTTCCACTGTGTGATGCTGGCAGACCAGGTCATGCTAGAGTGTATTCAGGTCTATTCACTTGTGTATTAGTATAGATCAAAATTAGTGCAAATGTAAGAGTATATTCAGGTGTTTATAAACTTTATGAAAACTAGTGAAATTAGTATTAGTATTGTTTTCACCAGTTCCTGTTATAATGTAATAGCAAATATGTACATTGTGTATACCTCTGTAACTAAATAACCCATCAAAGAAATCTTGTGAAATGCTAATGAAGGACTTTGACAGAAAATGCTAATTTCAAAGCAAGTGGCCATTGTAAATGATGGTTGGAGGTCAAAAGACTAAGTGCACTCCTCACTCACTCTCATCAAAGGAAAAGCCTATGTTGGTAGAGACATTGTCAGCTTGTCTTCTGTCAGAAGAAGGTATAAGAATGGAATCAAAGAAAGATCCTTCATCTCTGAGCTGCTTGGACCCTTACAGGGAAGTGTACCAGATGCAAAGTGGAGATCCCCAGAGGCAATCTGGGTACCCTGAAAGACTTTTGGGAATCTAGCAGTTTATTACATTACTGCCACTATTTGGAGTTACAAACTGTGATTCATTTAATAAAACTATATTTTACTTGCTTTAACCTCTCAATAACTCTAATATATGTTTATTTGGCTGCCAGCATTGACTTTGGTGTAAGCTCTGGAGTACCAATTGATCTGGGGTAAGTGACTGGCCTATTGGGACTGGGAGAAATCTGATGTGGTGTGATTTTTGGTTTAAGCGACCATAATCACAAAGTCCAGTTTGTCTGGGTAGCAAGATAGACTGGAGAGTTTGAGGGGACTGTCTGTGACTCTATGGCAAGACTGGTGTAGTGATCCAGGAGTTCACATTTGCTACTGGCTTGGTGAAATCGAACTATAGAACACATCACCAGTTTGGGGGTCTGCCCTGTTTTCTGACAGTCTGCCCTGAGATAGGCACTCACAGTTCTGAGCCACTCCAGACAGTATGACACACTGTTTGCAATTGCTCCTGGGGTCCCCAGTCCCCACCAGGAAGTGAACTTGGTGCAAAAGACAATAGAGACCTAGGGAATGTCTGTTGGAACAGAAGGAAAGATAATATGTATCCTCAGCCCTGCCTCTAGCCTACCTTTTACCACCCCAACTCTCCCAATCTCTATTTGCCTCCATGTTAATTCCTTCAATCAGAGAAAAGAGGTGTTATGGTTCTGAGAAGGCAGAAAGAGTAGCGCAAAGACAACTGACCTCTATATCTTCCATCCTCGTGGGAGGAGCTGTGCGTGTTGAGCCATGTGACGTGGTGGCAGGTGACATGCTGCTGAAAACCTTTCCAATTAAAACTAAAAAAAAATGATTTCTGAAAAGAATCTCTTTTGTAGTTGTTCTATGGCCCTGCATCATTTAGGACTGTACTGTGAAGGGAAGGACACCAGCTTTAAATGTTCTCTCGGTATATCACTATCTACACTTTTCAAAACACAACAGGCTCAGTTCTTGCTCCCTCCTCTGGCTGCAGCCAGGGTAACATAGAGCAACCTTGAGGTGGCTCTAAATTTTAGCAGGAGTTGTTACAGTCCCTATCTAGCCCAGAATCATAGAGAAGAAGACTGTTCCTTCTCCCTACATCTCCTCACCTGCACCAAATGCAAACTTTGTGCAGCTGAGGATGGATTTTTATATTAAAAATCCTGCTTTGTATTAATTCTGAATGACAAAAATATTTCCTTCTTTAAATATCAATAACAGCTTTAGTGGGATGCTGCTTATCTAATCTATATGAGAACCATTTTAAAATATTTTTCCTTCCTCAGATAATCAACACCACAGTCATCTTAGAGTCAACAAGTTTATGGCCAGAAGGGACAATCTGATTATGTAGTCTGACTGTCTGTATATCCCAGGCCACCAACACCACCCAGCACTTGCAAACTAACAACCAAAATTAGACCAAAGTATTACAACAACCCACAGGAGACTAGACTATTATGTGTCAGAGGCAGAGAATAGGAAGGCCTGGGGTGCACAAGTGCCCAAGCCTCCCACCTCCAATGGCAGGGAAATGATTTAAGTGAGTTGTACCAAGATAATCCTGGCAAATGTTTATTATTGTGTATTGCTGCAGTACTTGAGAATTGGCATTGGATAATAATGTTAAAAATAAAAAAAAATCCTATTTCATCCAAAGTGAGAATAAACTGTGTTTCTTGGAAAAGGAAATACTCTCTGTAAGTGATAACTTTGTCACTGCTTTGGACTCTATCAACAGGGAACACTATGGAAAAAATGTCATGTTACAGGACTCCTATTCTCAGTTATTTATATCCACATATATATATAATCTTTAAATTTCTTGTATAGAGGGTGAAGAAATGGCTAGGCAACATAAACCCCTTGTAAGCAGGTGACCTTCCCATCTGCCCTAAGACACAGTCCATATATCCTTTGTAGGGTCAAAACTCATTCCCTTGTTGGGCTTTGAACTCACATCAGAGCTGGCATCAAGTCTTTGAGAGCATTTGTTTTTCAAGATGACTAACTGCTGCTGCAGTGCATAGGTTTTAAACTTGGCACCAAATGTCCTTTTCTGAGAATTTTGTTTCATAGTATTCTGTTTATGTCAGATTTATCACAGATGTCCATTGTTTCCGCCAGATTGGCTTTCACATTTGATCCTTGTTTGATTCACATTGAGAGGAAAGTGATGTAAAATGCAAAAGGCCCATAGTAAGGCCAAGTTAAATGTGCTATGAGCTAAAAATATAATGAACTTTTAAAACATTTCAAGCCTAATACTAAGCAGTAAGAGCTATAGCCACTTTTTAAAATTTTGTTATAAATATTTACACTCTTCCAGGGCAGACAATACTTCTGTAGCATTCAGAAATGACTCTGAATGCTGAGAACGATGGGATTCAAGAGGGAATCTTTACACAAAATCAAATATTCTGCAAACACTAATTTAAAAAATTGCTCTAGAAAACAAGACTGGATTAAAAACAAAAAGGCTTAAAAACAAAATAAACAAAATAAACAAACAAAAAATCATTTACAAAGTAATTCCCAATCCATAGATAGAAATTGAATTCAAGAGTCGTATTCAGCAAAATCCCTAAAGGTTAGCTCCAAGTCACTTCTCAGTTTACTCATGTAAAATGTCAAATATGATGATTCCTGTATGTAACTGTGACCAGGATCCCTGGGGTCACGTTGAGGATGCTCAATAAGGGCAAACTGCACAGAATGGGGCAGACAATCTCCCAAAACTAACGGTGGTTACCTTAATACTAAAATTCACTGAGCCAGCAACAAAACAGCTTCTATAATACTGTACTGGTTACACAGAAGCAAAACACAGTTCCTTTAAAGCAACCCAGTCTTGGGCTTCCTCCCAGACAGTCAAGTCAAATATGAAGGAGATTACTGAAAATCTTGTTCATCAGATGAAAAGTTCTACCAATCCCAAAGGATCGGACACATTACCTCCCAGGTTAATACTTCAGATCCAACCGAATACACACTTACAGCCAATTCTTATTAACTAAACTAAAATTTATTGATAAAGAAAAGAGAGAGAGTATTGGTTAGAAGATCATTATACGTACAGACATGAAAATAGTTCTGAGATCAGTTTCATAATAGAGATGGTGAGCTTTGGAGCTGCAAATAGTTCTTAGAATTAGTCCATAAGTTCAGTGATGATACCAGGGTGATCCAAATGAAATTGGAGACCTCAATCTTGCAACTCATGCTCCCCTGATTAAGCATGAGCAGATTTGAGATGAAAGGATCCGGTCCCAAGAGTCCTTCATACAGATACTGGGCAGCGTAGAGTCCTTGGTTGAACAACAGGCTTTTGAATTAACCTCCTGTTTCCTAAACATCACAAGTAATTAACTACATGGATTAAAATACGGTAATTATCCATTAAGCAGTTTATAGACAGTTTACCCAAACTTTAAGGAGACATATAGACAATGACATTATTTCACCCAAGTTTCATCTAAATGTTAATATTTCTGGCCATGTGTCACAGTAACATATTACTATGAACAGGAAACCCAAGAGTTGAAGGAGACCTATTGGAATTGCTGGAAGTGTACACTGTTAGCAATTCAACATTATTTGCTATGTTGAAAGAATGTTCACTGAACAATCAATGTGAGTATATTAACAGGGACGTCCTGATAGGAGTGATGATAATGTAACTTTTTTATACTAATGAATAGCATCAGACCATGCTTTTCAGCTAGAGCTTGCATCAGAAATTTTTATAAATGAGCAAACAAAAACAGGAGTACTTGTGGCACCTTAGAGACTAACAAATTTATTAGATCATAAGCTTTCGTGGGCTACAACCCACTTCTTCGGATGCATTTGTAGCCCACGAAAGCTTATGCTCTAATAAATTTGTTAGTCTCTAAGGTGCCACAAGTACTACTGTTCTTTTTGCGGATACAGACTAACACAGCTGCTACTCTGAAACCTGTCATTATGCAAACAAAAACAGTATTTTTAAACATCTATAGTCTCTATTATATGCTTTCAATCAAGCATTCAAGCTTTATAGCTTCAGCTTTTGTTATAGCACTAGTATGTACAGGATAATAAAAACAAATAAACAAAACACATAACTAAAGTTCATAACATATAGTATGTTGTCAGAATACCAGTAATGATTTTTTTATGTGACAAACGGAGTATCCTTTCACTGTCTATTAGATTATATAGGAAAGAGAGCTTTTGGTGGACTGTTGTTTGATTTCTTTATCTATGTATTATTTGACGGCTTGATCCAAAGCTCAGTGAGGCCAATGGAAGGATTCCCTTTGGCTTAATAGGCTCTGAATCAGACCTTAAGAGTACCTCTACACAACGATAAAAAAATCCATGGCACCGAGTCTCAGAGCTCCGATCAATTGACTCGGGCTCACTGGACTCAGTCTGTGAGGCTAAAAACAGCAGTGGAGATGCTCCTGCTCAAGCTGGAGCCCGGACTCTGAGACCTACCCCCCTTTGTGGGGTTAGGCCCAAGAAAATGGAGTAAAGAACAGGTTGTTTGGCCAGCTTAGCCAAAGTTAGGCTAAATGTAGTTGCTGGGCCATTCCTGAGTTGAACATGTGAAACCTGAGGACATGCTTGCTTGAGCTACAGAGAATGAGATAAAG
>NW_020664373.1:1809795-1862851 GCF_002925995.2 Terrapene triunguis
CTTAGACTAATCAATTCAAGAGAAAGTTCACACTGTTGATGATTAAGCATCTTGTGCAGACATTGATTATGCTTACTGACTGAGTAGATATAGTGTCCAAAGTGACAAATATCCTAGAAACATGTTCTTGCTCTTGCATTCTATTTATTGACAGATGTTATTTATGTTAGCCAAGGAGTGTTTTTTAAACATATAAGAACACAAAAAAAGAGGCAAAGCCTTGTTTATTGGATCTTACGATATTTGTCTTTGTGCACCACAGTGAAAGACATTGGTAGAATGACCTTTCCTCATATGAATAAATCTATGTTGATTTTTAAACTCTCCCTTTATATGTGACTAAGAGAGGCCTTGTGTGCATCATAACAATATCATCAAATGCTCTCTGAAAGACTGCATTACATTACACAATACCTTGCACTTTTTTCAGATAAAATAAAAAAAACCCATCTAGCTAGCTTTGAACTTTAATAGGATATTTTGTAATAGATAAAGGACAAGAAAGCTAACGACATATGCCTCAAACAACTGGATTAAGACTCTTTAGAAGTTAAAGTTCATCTCCGCAATTAAATCAGCTCTAGTAAGAATACCAACGTTATAGAAAGGTCACACATCACTACTGAGAGGCTGCCATCCAAAGTGTCTAAAATAAACAGTAAATGAACTCCCGAGCAGCTTGGGAATTTATCCTTTTCTGTGTATCTGCTGACAAAATCAAACCTTATGGCAAGAGTTTCTAGATAAGGTTGAAAAAGAAACTGAATTACATTGACAGTTAAGATGAGTTGAAGGCACTTAGTAGAAATCTAGTTTGTCAATGACAACATTTCTACATGTTTTTTTCTTTACAGTTTCCAAGTGTTAACAAACCCAAGAATGGAGCTGCTATTTTAATGTATTCTGGAAAAGGAAGAACAGTTTTCAAACAAGACAGCAGCATCCAGGAAGAAAGTTAAAATGTGAGATGAGAATTTAAATACACTAATAAAAATGGGAGAAAAACTGAGCTATTTAAAAACCTGCTACATTAAAGCAAATGACTAAATAAAATTGACACGTAGCATATACAGTAGCCAAATCAGAACAATTTTTGAAAAGGTGAGTTTTTCGAGTGGTAAAAGCTTTCAGAATTTTGCTGAAAGATTTTCATCAAACTGTCAAAGAAGAACTACAAAGGAGCATATTTCTACAACTTTGGAGCACATACACTGGAAAAAAAATTAGCCAATTAGAAATGAGCTCCATGAATAAGAAAGTGAATCACAATCTGCACAAAGTTTTTCAGAATCAGGAGGGAGTTCTGGGATATAAGTGAGCAAATACTCTGGAAAACATAACCGATTAAATTCTCCCAAGGACCTTAGGGTCAGTTAAACCAGAAGTTAAGGGCATAAATGGGATTTAAATGCTGCAAAGGACCTCATGTGAGCCCTCAGCCTGGAATGACTTTTATGCAGCTAGAGGAACACATATTTGTTGTGCTGTAATATACGTACAATGAAACGTAATAGTGAAAATAACAAATCAAACTCATATCTATTTATTGGACCAATGGCTCCATGACCTGACCTCCCTTCAACTCATGTCTTCTCCTTGGCCCTTTTGGGATCTCCCTTGGTGTTTGCCCACTGCAAACACACCTCACTGGGAGAAGCCAATTCTTTCTGGCCAGGCCAGAAATAAGACTTAGAACCTTTCAGGATTAGGGCCATAACAGCAAGTCTAGCTTTCACTGCTTCAACCATGGAGGACCCATTGGCACTAAAAACAATGTAGTCTTGTGATACAAGAAAGGTATTGGTTTTGTGGGGGTTGCACATCCCCTATGCAGCATGAAACATAGATACACAGGGGCTCCCCGAGTGTCACTGCACGTTGGGCACTGGAGGTGAAGTAGTAAGAGGCCAAGAAGCGGGAGGGGACAGAGAATCTGATATGACATAAATACACTGGTGTTCCCCACCCTGTGGTGCCAGACAGTGGTGCCAGGAATACCTCCATGGAGTGGATCTACAACCTTTGTCAGCTTGTGCCTCATTTACATGTGTAATAGGAAAATCTCCATTCAGGAATAAAGGGGAGAAGGGTCAGGACTAATCTATTTTAACAAATCATTAATGTGCTATTTGCTTTTAAAATATCCATTTGTTAGCTTTATGAACACCAGTCTTGCTTCCTTCTCTCCTCTAGTTAGTTAGAGAATAAAATGTGTTATGTCTGTTATAAAGTCATCCTGCTCCAGCTTAATCCCTTTCATTCTGTTCCTTTTTTGAGGTACTGTGCTCTGTGTGTGTCACTTCCAATTTGTCTGCATTGGATTTCATTTGCAGTATGTCAGCCTAATGACGTAGCAAATCAAAAATCCTCGTACCTTCTTCTCTCTTACAGCTCTATCCAATATTATGTCACCAGTGAATTTTTTAAAAGGCTCAATAGGTACCCCAATGACTGTATCCAGATCAAAACCTTTGGTAAATTGGAGCTAAGGTTTAAAATAGGTGCTGGTATTAATAATATAAGGGGCCATAAACTAAACACTGTAATTTTTACAGCTAGTTGAAAAAATGAAAACCTATATTTATTTTTGTTACAAAGTTCAGTTTTATATTGTTTCAAAACTAACCTATTTTTCTTTTTTTCAAAATTTTTGTAGATTTTTTTCAATTCTTATATTGAAAAACTTAAATGGGTATCAAAATCTTTTTTTATTGATAACACATTTTTTGACAAATGAAACTGTACAGCTATTATAAAATATATATTGTAAAAAAAAATTTTTTTGCAAATGAACCAGCTATTTTTGACAATGGCAACAGATTTTTGTGGAATTTTTGAAGGAAGGTCAATTAGAAGAACAAAAAAACTCTCTGTACAAAAATTTTCAAACAGTTCTAGTTATTTTAAGAAACATGGGGGTGGGGGGCAGAAAGGCAAAACGAAGGAACCTCAAGCAGTAAAACAGCTGAAATTTCCAAAGAAAAACTTAAGTGAAAAAATATGTAAATTAAAAAAAAAAAATCTTGGATATTTCCCAGTATTTCCCAACCAGTTCTACTAGACCTCCTTAATTCAGCTCTTATGTATTCCTTACTTCTGTGCATCTACCAGATATTTATGACAAGTATCAAAACTAGATTATTTATCTCATATAACACCCTTCACAACTTTTAAGTACTGCAAAAGTAACATATCTTCCCAGACAAGATGTAATCAAGATTGACAGTAAGTATCCAAAATTTAAGGATGAAAAATATCACATGGATAGTATGAGTACCACAAAACCAATTATTAGAAACCCAGGGAAAATAGGTTTAAAGGTACACTTAAAAGAAATCCAAACATGTTAAGAAATGAACAGTTAAGGCACCAAAAAATCTTTAACTCTGCCTTTTAGTGATATTGTGCAATCAACACGTTTCTGATTAAAGGCATTTTACTGTTTGTGGTCTGAGATTGGATTAAACTGATTTTTAAAGATGCACAGATTTTTTCCCCCATATTTTTCCTTTCCTGTCATTACCTCAACCTTAACTTAATAGTTGTGACCAGCACCTTCACTATATTTTAAAAGTGGGTCTGGTGGCTCCGCCTATTATTAGATTGCCTGACATTTCCCATTATAAGACCCTGTTTTGTTTGCTTATAACTTGGCCAAATGAAACCATTTGGGCTCAAATTTTGAAGGCTGGGTGTCCACCTCAGACTGACTTTTTTATTTATTTTTTTCATTTTAAACAAAATAGTTCAGCTGTTTCCTAGAACGAGTCTAGGGGGAAAGACATTGTTTTGAACACATTAAAAAAATTGATCCTTTTCTTTGACACACTACCACCCCCATGCTTAGGAAGAGGCATTTAAAATTTGGCAAAGGGTGGACTTTGTGTCAGAGATGTGCCTTTTCCCATCCCAATGACAATTTGCCCAAGTGTGGCCTATGTATGAGCCTCTGAAAAAAAATCATTGTCTGCACATATTTAGTGGAGACATCAGAAAAATTAACAGCTAAATTTTGTCTATACTGAGCATGCTTCAGCCCAGGGCTGAGCAGGACTTTCCCTGAAATTGTGTCTCTGGACTGCTGTGGGCTGTATCTGTCCCGGTACCTACATTGAGAGCAGGAACCCTTCTCTTCTTCACCCACAACCTGCTGGGACCAGGCATCAGGAAGAGGAAGTTGCCTATTATTCAAATACAGAGGCAACAAGATCCAGGGCCTAAGGGGAATGGAGGGGGGAGGAGTAGATTGGGACAAATAACTTGGAGCAATGGAGGCAGGGTCTGGCTGTGCAAAGAAACTGGGACTGGGATGAGAAGCATGAGAAGTGGAAACTGGGACTGGCTAGATGAGGATAATAGGAGTGGGACAAGGAGTTGGGGTAGGGACACTAGAGGACTGCATCCAAGACAGGTTGGAGGGGTTGGGGCAAAAGGGTCCATGCCCACTAGAGAACATTCTCCTCCAGAGCCGGTAATGGAATCCAAGATTCCCGAGTTTCACCATTCTTCTGCCAGTATCCATGAAAATCATTGGTAATATGTGTGTCCCATCCACCTCTACAGCTAGTCCATATAGAATCATAGACTATTTGGGTTGGAAGGGACCTCAGGAGGTCATCTAGTCCAAACTCTGCTCAAAGCAGGACCAAGCCCCAGACAGATTTTTGCCCCAGATCCCTAAATGGCCCCCTCAAAGATTGAACTCTCAACCCTAGGTTTAGCAAGCCAATGCTCAAACCACTGAGCTATCCCTCCACCCATATAAAGGATGACAAGAAACTACTGCTCTCATTTACTTCATTAGTTCAAGTGACAGAGGTCCAGGCTGTGGATTTAAAGGTTTTGCAACCCTGCTGATGACGCATGTGGGTGTCAATATGATGTCACATGATGGAATTCCTTTTTTATTTCAGTTTCCTTTTTTTAAATACCGAGGAAATTGCATGCAAAAAAAGTATGTAAAAGGAGTATTACTAAGGCTGCAAAGTCAAGCACTCACAGTTACAATATGCCAAAAATAAAGTTGCCAGTATAATCTTAATTCAGCTTCCTTCTGTGTATGCATTATGATATGGTCTTTAGTCATATGATTACATATTATTTTTTTCTTTCAGCTGTACTTGTAAGCTTTCTTTACAGCACATAGTAATGCTACAGTTCAAGTGGGTAGAAGTATACATGAAGGATAGATATGTAACCTGGCTTGATTCAGCATTTCCTTGCAACTTGTGTGGTTATTTTGTACCAGGGCAAAGTAAGTGTAAATCTCCACCATTCTGAGTGGTAGTGTTTTTCACCTATGTTGCACTCACTTTTCACTGGGATAAATACATGCATGAATCAGGCCTGATATTTTAGTACTACTTTCTGATGTATTTTAATATACTCAGCCTCTTGGAATTTAACAAAGGAAAGAGAAATACACAAAAGCTTATCCATAAATATATACTAATTGATGACTTTGGAATTTTGTTTTTGTGTTACTCTATTTGATCCTAAATTCCATGGTCCAATTGAAGACTGTGTCTGCTTATTTCCAAATAACATTGTAAAATATTTTGCAATATCTATTTTATCAACATCCATGTGGTCTCTCCTTCCCAGTGTTAACATATGTCTGAAATCAGGATGGGGGGAAAATCAATTAAGAAGGCTACTCCATCACTGCCCTTGGAAAACAGGGAAAATAGAAGTGAACGAAACTGCTGTTTAGAGAGAGCTGAGCAGAGCACGCAGGACTGGGCAATTCATATAAGCCTTTAATGTTTCTGACCAAATGGCCTGCTCCAATGTGTGGATCAGAGTACAAGAGCAGGTCATTTAGATCAAAGTGCTGGACTAGTCCAATCGAAATTAACCTCTGTCTTATTGGGAGTTCCGAATACAGTGGCTTCTGAGGGCAGAGGACTGAAGTAGGCTCCCCTGAGGTTCTGTCACTGGCAGATCTTCTTTGGCTAATTTTTAGCCTATATATCTTTGTTCATACTTAAATGAGTTGCCTCATTACTCTAATCCTAGTACAGCAGCAGGCTTTCAGACTGAAGATGGTTACAATGAAGGTAATAAAGCAGAATTGTGACTTTAATGTTTGATTTTGCTAGAGCATTGGACTACAGCCATTCTCTTCCTCTGGGTCGTGCATTTAATTATAAATAGCTTATTAAATAGTCACTATAAACAATTCAGTAAGCAGATAAAATATTATGGATTTGTTTTATTATTTTTTCTAACATATGAAAGACCTTAGAAATATTATGCATTATAATAGGAGTTGTACAAGTGATTATAAATGGTTTCTTTAAATAGTCACATCTATTTATAATTTGTTATGCATATTTTACTAGAGATTATGAATGGTCTAATGAATACATATAAACCACTGAAAATTAAATACACAGCACTTGAAGTACATACACTAACAAAATCTATGTGATAGAAATTAGGAGATTAGCAGAGCCAGGACAGCTTTCAGGAGATGCTAGTTGCAAAATATAGTTCTGACGGCAGGAGCTAATAAAGGTCTGAAAGTTTGTGACCCGATAAATTATTATTTCCTGTTGTTATCTCTGTGTGATTACATATTAGAACAAGAAGACCTACCACTATAAGACTGTGTGTCAAATCATGCTAGTTTTATTTTTCAAGTGTGTCAGTCCTGGATCTTTGCACATTCACTTTAAGATGTCTTTGAAAAACCTATTTCTCAAGGTTGGTTACCAGTTCTTCTGTGCATGTTTGTTTAAAAATAGTTAACTTTTATATTATGCTTTGAGGCAAATGACAGAATGCTGCTTAGCCAGTATGATGTGACACCCAAACTGGTCACAAAGCAGTACACTGGTTAGATCACTATCTGAAAGCCAAAGGGGAGTTGGCACAGTGGTTTGTACAGGTTGTACTATTTTGTATTGTTAAGGAAGCTGGAACAGACTGTCTAAAAGCCTTTATTTTATTTATTTTTAAAGAATAACTCTCTATAAAGTGAAAAAGCATATTGAATTTTAAAAAAGTCCAATACTCCAAGACAGTCCTCAGCAAAGTGTCAGTGTAGGCTAAGCTCTCTGAAAAAAACGTACATGGTACTGCAGGATGCCCAGACTTCTGAAAACCACAGCAAGCTGATGATCCACTTTTCAGTCTCATGAGGGCAAATCCTTATGTCCTTACTCGGTGTTTACTCTGTCTTTTCAACAGCAAACTGTAACTGATATCAGTGGGTGCTTAGCTAGAAAAAAAGACTCAGGATTTGGCCCTTCTTTTAACTCCAAATAGAAAAGCACCCCAATGGGAAAACTCCTTGTTGCTCCTGATAATTAAGCAGTGCTGACACACATTTGCGAGGCATTTATTGTGAAATAATGTGACACTTCTTGGCATTTTGTTGGAATGGAATTTTAATGTTTATAAGCAAAGCAGAAATAATGGCTCACTGTCTCAAGAACAACCTGTTTTAAGAGCGAATATCTGGCACAAAATTTACTCGAAATACCACTTCCAGTTTTATACTCACTGCTTATGGAGGAAAGTCATCCATGTACCAAGGAGCAGCTCAAGGCCTATGCTCCAGATAATCCCACTTATAATTTAGTTTAAAGGGAAAATTGGACAGTCTATAGACCTCAATCTGGCCCTCTCCGCAGGCATGATTTCCATCCATGATGAATGATAATATAAATATCTAATATCATAGAAAGTCATGATACATGAATACCTAAATCCTATTTGTATGTATAGTGGGATGCTGCTTGCATAACACTTTATACATAATCTCCTATTTTCAGTATTTGAAATGTTACCTTCCCAGTCAGAAATTCCCCCCACTCTCCATAATTAAATTTATTTGCTAGCCTTGATTAGAAAATGATTCAGCTGGTTGTGAGTTAGAGGAGTGTAAAAAACACACAACAGCAAACATCACTTTTCCAAAACAGACAAACAAATGAACACTTTGCCTTCTATTTAACAGCTCTAAAGAACAAACAGGTTAGGAATGAATGTAGAAATTTGTCATGGGACTAGCCCTCACTGAGAAGTATTTCCTGACTTTATGTAACCATTAAGTTGGTGTTGGTCCATTGAGTTTTCTGTATTTAAAATTTGGGTACCGAGCATGCTTAATTTTAACCATGTGCATAAGGGCTCTATTGAATTAAGCCTGAGGTTGCCAATTAGTGTGATGTTTTCTATACAACAATAATTCACTGGGAATTGGACAAATACCACCATATAGTCAAGAGGTAGCAGGGTAACACACCCTGATCATTACAATTTGAAAGAGCACATTGTCAGTGAAACATTCCATGTACCCCATACAATTTCTTGAACCATCCACTCCCACTTTTTCTTTGTCATTTTTGGTATGTTTGTTTGTTCATATATTTAGTGAGATCACAGAAGAATCTCATTCGTGATTATTTCTTTTCATACTCTTTAAAATGTTGTTATGTATGTAACTAACTTGTCAGACAAAGAAAAACCTCTTCTCACTTACAAGGGAGCTTTACCCACAGTTACAATATTATGTGAGAGTCTAACGATTTCCCAGCAAGGTGGTGTAATGTTTTCTATGGGGGTATGATTTTTAAAGAGCACTAACAAGTTGCACATGACTTGGTCCATGTAGACCCTGCTGGTGTGCTTTAACATAGTGCTGGTTGTAACAGTACAACATTAATGCGCACTAGGGAACCTAGGGTCTACATGGACCAATTAATGTGCAACACATTAGTGTGCTTTTGTAATCACATTCCTATAGAGCACATTACCCCATCACCCTGACATTACTATCTGTGCAGACTGATGATACTGACATCTCCATCAGTCTCAGAGCTGAGCACTTATGAGAACATAAACGAACAAGATGTTACGGTTATTCTAGTATTTTTCCAATAAGTTTTCTTCAAAGATGAATTGGGCAAACATGCATCTGAGAGACAAATGGAACCTAGGGTTTTTGTTAAATTCATTGTCTACATTAAAAAAAAAATCTCTACTAGTGTTCAGAAAGGGAAATGTAACTTTCCAGCATGAAGATTTGAGAGAAGTTACACAGAAGGGAAAAGAGTGGTTCTGTACAATTAATTAAGCTTTGGGTTTAAACCATTATGATGAATCAGTTTTGAACTTGTGAAACAAGTAACACCTCAAAATAATGGATTTTCTGTTTTTTTACATGTTTTCTTTTCACTCTCTGATACTAATCAGGACATGGTGGAAAATGAAATACAGACACAGAGATGGATTTTAAAGTGACAGGTGGCAACTTTATAAAGTTTAATGTGGGAAGGGTAACCCTCCTCTCAAAAACACCAGGCTTTTACTTGGGCCTCATGCCAAATAACCAATATGAAGGGTTGTCCCTTCAAAACATAATCCCTAAGCCCACCTCTGAATCTGCTCACCCTCCCCTAGTGAGGGGAACTGAGGGTACCTCAGGCTGTGAAGATTCAAGGTCTTCTTTTCTTCCTACAGGGTACAAGGGTCTCATGTTTACCACTGGAAGTTGGTTCCCTCCAGCTCCACATCCACACAGAAGCTGACACAAATTATGTCCTCTAATTATTAAAATTATAACTTTTGAATTGCTGTCCCTACTCTGTCTTCACCTACAACCCAACCACCAGGATCCAGTGAAGAAAGCAAAACAAAACCAAAACCACTAGCACCTTGTCAATGTTGCCCTGAGGCAAAAATTTCTCCCTGATCCCCAAAACTGGCAATCAGCAAGCCCCACAATAGCTGGAAATCACAGTTCATACTACACTCCATTGTACAGCAACACAGTCAATGGGCTGGAGTGAAAAGATTACTTTTATCCTCCCCTGCTGCTTCTTCCCCACCCAAGCACAATCTCCATGTGCATTTTGGGCTGAGGGATACAAGAGGGCAAGGGAAAGGGAAGCACTTAAGTGGCCTATGTCACTTTTTAGCCATCTACATCACTTAGGCCTTGCAATGCTTAGCAGATCAACACCTAAATAACTTTTAAAATCTGGGCTTTGGGAGCCTAAGTTTCACTATCAATGAGATTTAGGTTCCTAAATTAGTTAGGCACTTTTGTAAATTTTATACACAGAGAAATTGCTAAAAAAATTCCCCACAAAATACCCATCAGGCCAGTAAAACATGTTCTTCAAGCTTTCCAGAATTGTGTAGAAATCTTAAAATAGTTATCATAGGTGGCAGTCAGGTTGTCAGCTGCAACCATATTCTTATGAGCTGAAATATCAGCTATTGCTGCTCAACATCCTCTCTGTGGGAATTTTGGTCCCTAGGTCTATGTGATGCTGTGGCCTCTTCACTAAAGCCCATATTCAGAGAAAGCAAAAGAGACAACCTCTGAAGGGCATAAATAATGTGGATTTGTGTGGGTTCTGTGTACATGGTTATATTTTACCCTTAGGTAACTAAAATCAGATTGGTTTAGAGAGCAGGCTTTTTATATATTGCAGCTTGTGAAAGAAGAATATGTCCACAGAAGTATACTGTATTATATATATATATAGTTAAATTGTGACTGGATGTAGCGTTGCCTTTAAGTTTAATCAGTAAATAAACTTAAGCCATCCAGCAACCTGATTGGCTGGCACAGGCTTCATGCTGTATAATTAAGAATTGCCAATTTTTTTTCATCTTTTCATTCAGATCATTACATCATTGGATTAATGGTTAAATAGAGCTAGTTTTCCTTTCCCACAGTGGGCTTGGAAAGCAGACTGTAATTTAGTAACAGCTGCATGGAATTAGCTGAAAACAATCTACTACAGGCAGAGACAATTCAAATTATAAAATAAACAAAAACAAGCCATTTGCACAATCAAGAGCCTGATTCCCCATGCATATTTAGACCATTTATAGACTATCTACTTCACTGAAAAGGAAAAGCAAAGGCACATTCCCATGAAGAGTAGCACATGTAGTTTGCAATGCATGAACATCACTTCCTTGCCCCATTTTAAAGTGTGGTTCTTAAATAGACTGGGTAGAAATGGCACCTTCTTTTCAAGCAGATCCTCTCAGTGGTGTTTATGCCAAATCATAAATGCTTACTTTAGTAACAAAAATAAGCTTTTGTCTGATTTCTATTCCTGTTAGACCTAATGGGCTAGCATCACTAGGCGTTATTTTATCTTGTCATCATCAATAATTGACTAGTAAATTCCAATTAAATTGTGCAAGTCACCTTTTTTATTGAAATTTTTTTCCATTAAAAATGGAATTTTGACCCACAGTTTATTTGTTTGTTTTTTTATTTTCATTTGGATCAAAAATATTTGGTTTCACAAAATCCACTCCCCTCCCCCCAAAAAAGCATTTTTTTTAAATTAAAACTAATTGTTACCAAAAGCAGAACAATTCTACCTAAAATGGATTTCCAAAACCAAAAATGTTCTGTTTTTCAATTTTGTTTTTTTGTTTGTTAAAAAACTGGAGGGTGGGGAGGTGGGGAATCAAGAGAAATGTTGAAAATGACCATTTTTTCAACATTTCCCATGAAAAAAACAATTTGCTTTTTTGACCAACTCTACAAATAAGTTGAATACAGTGGGGCTGCAGAGGTGTTATGAAAAAATGAACTACCCAAATCATACAGGGGCAGAAAAGGAACATCTCCATCTTAATCTCAAAGACAAATTCTATTAGGTATTTTAGGGCCAATGCTGGTCACTTTTTTATTGATTTTAAGTAGCATTTGCACAAACTATTCACAAACTGTTCAGATGCCCTGTCTATGCTAGGACAAATATCCCATTGTTATTATCACCTTGCAATTCCACTGCCCTTAGCACAGGTATACATAGGGAGCCACTGGTGTTTTAACCATTGTGTTAACTAGACCTGTTTCGAGCATCAGTAGCCCAAACAGTGGCATAGAGGCAGTGTCCACTTGAAGCCTTATCTGTAGTAGTGCTCCCACCAGTGGAGCTGAATGGATGATAGCAATGGAGGGAATTTTTTTTAAGTCAAAAAAGCCTGGTGCAGACACCCCCTGAAACATAAGACAGTTTCCTGATATTGAATATATCAAAGCAGCATAATATATATAAATCAGCAGAATCATTCCAGTGTGATTCTCAGAAATGAACTCCCCATTAATCAGGAGATGCAAAGGGCAAACACATCACCACCTACTGGAAATTGGAAAGTATGATTTTATCTATATAGCTAAATAAACAATTTGTCATTAGTAAAAGTGGAGCGAACTGTATTTAAATAGATGCATGAGTCTGGGGATTTGCACTTAGGGCTGGTAGTAAGTTTACTAGCACCTAAAACATTTGAGTTCCATTGATTCCTAAAAGAAATTTTTTTGTAATGATATATTTTTTTTAAATATCTCTGAATCAGGGTGACAGGATTTATTTTCATTTTTCTGATGTTTGTAGGTCTGCCCCAAATCAGAGAAGAGTATTGGCATTGTGTTCTAAATATTTGTGTCTTGGCTTTCATGATGTTGTTTTATTTAGACTAAGATTAAAAAAAAACAATACAAACACATTTTATTTTTTTTTGCCAGTTACACTCCCATCAAAATGTTCCTAATAACACAATTAGGCATATCAAGTAAGAAGCTCTCTTAAGGGAAGAAGGAGTTAATTTGAAAAAACAAATCTTACTCTTGATGTTGAATAGATTTTCTTATTTTAAGATATCAGTGAATGGTAAATTGACTGCTGTTCAGTTCATCACTTTGTAGGCCAGAATCCAAAGATCCCAGTCCTGCAAAGACAAGCATGTGTGTAACTTTATTCATAGAAACATTCCCATTGACTTCTATGGAACAACATGTACATAGAAAATAAAGTTACTGTATTTGTATTCTTAAGGGTTTACAGGATTGACCCCAAACTCGTACTTATGTATATTGGACCTAGCTAAAGTTAGTTATATAATATTTTTTTCTTTCATTTCTCTGGTGGTAGTGTATTTCTCTGACAAGTATTCTGTCGTGAGGAGATTTGTGTATCCTTTGTCAGTTTTCTTTCATTAATCATCTGGTTTTAATTACTTTTAAAGAATGAATAAAATGTTAATCAAAATAAATCTCTGTAATTCATATCTTTGAGCCACTTGCCCTTCAAAGACACTGAAAAGTAGTAAGATGAATAAAAAGTACATTTTAAATTAAACCTATTAACCATTCTCTATACTTGCTTTCCTTTTCCCTTCCATTTCTTCACACCTTTCTCTTAATCTCCTTCAATCGTATGCTTCTTTTTTCTTTTCTTCTCATTTTGAGTTCTCAGTATCTTATCATTTTCTGTCCTCTATCCTTTCCTCTCCCACCATTCACTTTCCTATGTTTTTTTCCCTCTTCTATCTTCCTTTTTCTTTACTGCTGAGTCCTATTTGCCTTTCCCTTCCATTGGTCTATTTTTTTATCCTGTCTCTCAATAAATTCTGTCCCCCACATTCTTTAACAATCTCTCACCCCTTCCTTCTACTTCCCTCCACTCCACACACATATCTTACCTTCTTCACACTCATACACTTTCCTTTCTCTGGGTGTCCCACATATCTTACCCATTCAGTGTTCATAGCTGGCCTCCCACCATAGTCCCAGAATATCCTCTCTCCTCCCCATATCTACTTTTTCTGGAATATGTAAGTCTAGAAATAATTGAATTTCTTGTACCATTAGATTTTCCTATCACTGCATTTGATTTAGCCATGTGGTCCATGACACACACACTTGCTGTGCATTTGGTTATAGTTTTCCTTGCCCATCTTATGTCAATGAGGTGGTCTTGGGCTACACAGCATCCTGTGCTTGTGCTGAGAGATTGTCAGAAAGATGCGTAAACACTGAATGGGTGTTCAAAAATACAAAATTCTCTAACTGAAGGAGTTTCCTCCATGCCACTGAAGAAGTATCAGAGATAGCTGGAAAGTCAATAATTGTGTCATGTCTGGGAGGATGGACTATTTTTTTGGGAAAGGCTTCAGGTGAAATTATCAACTATTTGGTAAATGTCCCTTTAATTTAAAGGGAAGAGACTCAAAGTTTTGTCTATCTTGACGACATTTTAAAGACATAAGTAACTACACCTCTACCCCGATATAAAGCCATCCTCAGGAGCCAAAAAATCTTACCACGTTATAGGTGAAACCGCGTTATATCAAACTCGCTTTGATCCGCCAGAGCACGCAGCCTCCCCCGAAGCCACTGTTTTACTGCGTTATATCCGAATTCGTGTTATATTGGGTCGCATTATATCGGGGTAGAGGTGTACTTCAAATGTGAAAAATAAAGTGTCATTATGTCTAAACATACAATACCCTTACAAAAATACTGATAGCTACACCATTTTAACTAATTTAGGTACCTTCTATAATAATAATATATGGAGATATACCTATCTCATAGAACTGGAAGGGACCCTGAAAGGTCATTGAGTCCAGCCCCCTGCCTTCACTAGCAGGACCAAGTACTGATTTTTGCACCAGATCCCTAAGTGGCCCCCTCAAGGATTAAACTCACAGCCCTGGGTTTAGCAGGCCAATGCTCAAACCACTGAGCTATCCCTCCCCCCATGGAAGCATCTGGAAGCATCTTCCTAAATTTAGACAGGCTTTGAGACATGGTCATGACATTTACAATTATTTCATTCCTAGAAATATCACTTCTGAGTTCAGTAGCTGTGAAAGTGATGTCACTATAACTGATAGCCTTATATAACCGATGTACCCAAAAGTAATTTATACCAGATCATTCAAACTTCCAGCTAGTTCCAGAAACCCAAATATTTTTAGTTTTATAGTTGCCTCATTCAGTTCTTTCCAAAGTGACCTAAAAAGACAGTGGTAATTTTTTAAACAGACTCATGGAAACATTCACATCTTGTTTCTAAAATATACTAATTTAATGAAATTATCCAGTGAATACTAACAAATTGTTGACTGGAATTGTTCCAAAAACTGAAGAAAAAATGAAAAGTGGAAGTAAATTAAAGCAAGACAATCAGACTGCAATTTGAATTACATACATTGTACTCCAAGCAAAGCTAGATTAAAATAATGCAATTCAGAATACCCCATGAAATAAGGTGATTTTTGACCCTGAATCAAAGCCAACTGAAGGCAGTGGAAATAATTCTATTTACTTCAGTGGGCTTTGGATCTGGCCTCATGTGACTCCAATGTATGTTGGAGATGTGGGAGGAAAGGCAACCTTATTTCCCATCCCACAATTAAATATGTTGTCCTACACTACAAACAGAGGCATATATATGATGTGAATGTAGGCTGTGATGACCAGTACAGTATGTATTTTTTCCACAGGGAAATGTATGCCTCTACTATCAAATACATTTAGATATGTAAACTTGAGCTGCTTGAAAAGTTTACATATTTTCCAATAAATTAAGAGACAAATTGTGCTCTGGAAATTTTAAGGAAAAAATGTTCCCATTTTTTAACCAACCCTAATATGTACTAATTGTGTAATGAGACACAATGGCCTGGATTTCCAAAGGTATGTAGGCACCAAAAGATGCAGATAGGCACCTAGTGGGATTTGTGGGAGTTAGTTGTGTAAGCTGCTTAGGTACTTTTCAAAATCCCACTAGGCGTCTATCTGCATGTTTAGGCACCTAAAAACCTTTTAAAATCTGTCTCTTGGAGCCTAATTCTCAGTGAGCTCCAAGTCAGTCAAAAACCTCATAGTCAGAACTGATAATAAAGAGAAAAATCCTCTGTGAGATGATAGAGTGATGGTGACTCTTAGAACATTATAACTCTTGAACAGCATGAGTTAAAATAGTTATCAGTTAGCAGAGTAAGATGCATACATGTGCACCAGGGTTACATTTATCAAGTTTATCTCTCTGAAATGAATGGAACTACTCATTTTGAGAGAAGACTATTCCCCCCCCCCCCAAGATATTAGGTTCTGCTATATTGCAGATACCAGGTGTTCACATTGCCCAGTTGCAGTATCTACAAATGCTGTGCTTCAACTTGAAAATGGCATATATTCAGACTCTAGTCCATTCTTGTTTCATCAGTGGATTCACTGGTTTACTCCAAATACTTTGTGCTACTCAGGCAACAAATAGCAGCCATACATTTAGCTTACTGAAACCAAGTTTGCAGCTGTTTCGCATTGCTGGAGCAGCACAAAACAGCCAGATTATACTGGCAACTCTGGATATGACTATTCACTAGTGTTATTTTATTTTAAGGAGTAATTCTATTCTTGGTTGAACTGCGATGTCTGTTCTCAGTGAAGGCACTATGATCCTACTGTGTTTGCCTGGAAGAAGTAGAGTCAAAATCAGTCTTGGACTATCACTAGTCAGTGCAGCAAGAGCAGATGTTAACAGTAGAAGAGGACTACTCAGGACTTTTCAGAAAAATCAATTAATTTCTCAAAATTTTAATTTCTTATTAATTTATTCTGAGAAGACTGATGGTGTGTAGTTTTCTTTGCTGAGGGCCTATTTCGTGGCAGGAAATGGAGGTGCCATGTTTGACATTTCCCCCCATATTAGCAAAGTTGGATGGAGACACAAGGTGGAAGAGATGAGGTTGATGCCTCCATGAGAAGATCCAGGGCACAATGGAAACAACCCTAAGTCTCCTTTTGTCACTGTCATTAGCTTTCTGTCCCAAGTAAATATGGTAGGATTAGTTCTGAGAGCTGGCATCACAATCCTAATGTGATAACAGACACCGGCTTTATATTTTATGTGATGAAGCCAGGATTCAATTATCATTTTGACACAAATAAAACTGATAAACTGTACCACAAACATGAACTGTAAACAGAATAAAAAATCCACTTCATTATAAGTAATGTGAGATGCAGATTTCTGCTGAGATTGTAATGCCTCACTTTAAAAAGTAAATGTGCATGCTAGTGCAATCCTCACAGTCAAAATTCATTTTACTACCAGGCACTATTCTAAGGTATAATAAAAGTCTGAATCCCTCTAGATTCCAATTTATTCTGCCTCTTGCATTCAAGCTATGATATGTAATATTGATGTTGGATGTCCATTAGGATAATTTATTTAAAGATTGGATGTAGGGCTTGGGCATGGGTAGTCTAGTCTAATGGTTAGAGTCAGGCACTAGGAACCATGGTCAGAGTCAGGTGCTAATGCCAAAGGTGAGAACTGGAGACAGTGCCAAACCAGTGGTCAAAGCCAGAGTCAGCATAGGAGCAGGGACTTGGAGAAAGGCAGAAAAACAGGAATCGGGAACAGATGGGGGTCTGAGATCAGGAAGGCAGGAACCTGGAACAGGTAGGTCACAGGAGTCAGGCAATTAGACAAAGGACATAGTAACAGGCAGCCAGGCATTCATCTAGTTGCTAAGACAACTTCTTGTGCCTCTTTCTGGCTTAAGTATTGCATCCCAGCCTATCTGTTGGGCTGGACATCTCCCACAATAAGGAGCTTTTCGGGGGTTGGCAGAACTTTATGAGCTAGAGCGTCACAGGCCCCCTCCTCCACTGGTTCCAGTGAGCTGCTGGGTGGCCACAGTCTGCCTGGGGACTCATGGGCCTAGGTCCATGATGCCTCACCATGGCACTCTTAATTTTGACATGTGCTGGCAAGGAAAGCCAAAACTGGCATCAACAAACTGGACCATATACCCAACAGGAACAAAGAGAAGAGAATGAATGTATAAGAAATTAAAAATAATTTTAAAAGCTCATGCAGGCAGTATGTATTATTGATAGCAATAGTAAGTCACTTTTTATTTTGGTGAGCAGCAGATTCAGAATGCCCTTTAACTCTCATGCCACCATTTTCTTGTATTTTTATCATGCATGATTTGAGCAGCATTGTGATTCAAGTTGCAACTATTTCTTGCCCAGTCATCTCCAAACTCAGTAACTCTTTTAGGTTTTAGTTTTGTCTTGCATTCATTTCTCATCCTTGCATACAGTTCACTTTTTTGGATTGCAAAATCATTAGAAAATACATGGCTGAGAACAATCCTGTACTGGAGGAAGGATGGTCTAACTGATCTAAGTGGTCTTTTCCAACTCTTATTTATATTATTCAGTGATTCAACAACAATCATTATATGCATTTACAGTCAGGGGAATCCCATGCTCTTAACTGTTTGCCATATTCAAAACTAACAAAAAAAAATCCATTCAGCATTTGTTTAGAAAAAGCTATTTAGAAAAGCTGGACATGCAAGCAAGTCCATAGGTCCAGATCTAATGCATTTGAGGGTTCTGAGGGAGTTGGCTGATGTGATTGCAGAGCCATTGGCCATTATCTTTGAAAATTTGTGGTGATCGGGGGAGGTCCCAGACGATTGGAAAAAGGCAAATATAGTGCCCATCTTTAAAAACGGAAGAAGGAGAATCCGGGGAACTACAGACCAGTCGGCCACACCTCAGTCTCCAGAAAAAGCATGGAGCAGGTCTTCAAGGAATCCATTTTGAAGCACTTGGAGGAGAGAAAGCTGATCAGGAACAGTCAACATGAATTCACCAAGGGCAAATCATGCCTGACCAACCTGATTGCCTTTTATGATGAGATAACTGGCTCTGTGGATATGGGGAAAGCAGTGGATGTGATATACCTTGACTTTAGCAAAGCTTTTGATACAGTCTCCCATAGCATTCTTGACCGCAAGTTAAAAAAGTATCGATTGGATGAAAGGACTGTAAGGTGGATAGAAAGCTGGCTAGATCATCAGGCTAACAGGTAGTGATCAATGGCTTGATGTCTAGTTGGTATCAAGCGGAGTGCCCCAGGGGTCGGTCCTGGGGCCAGTTTTGTTCAACATCTTCATGAATGATCTGGATGATGGGATGGATTGCACCCTCAGCAAAGTCATGGATGACACTAAGCTGGGGGGAGAGGTAGATATGTTGGAGGGTAGGGATAGGGTCCAGATTGACCTAGACAAATTGGAGGATTGGGCCAAAAGAAATCTGATGAGGTTCAACAAGGACAAGTGCAGAGTCCTGCATTTTGGATGGAAGAATCCCATGTACTGCTGCAGACTAGGGACCGACTGGCTAAGCAGCAGTTCTGCAGAAAAGGATCTGGGGATTACAGTGGACGAGAAGCTGGTTATGAATCAACAGTGTATCCTTGTTGCCAAGAAGGCTAATGACATATTGGGCTGCATTAGTAGGAGCTTTGCCAGCAGATCGAGGGAAGTGATTGTTCCCCTCTATTCGGCACTGATGAGGCCACATCTGGAGTTTTGGGTCCCCCACTATAGAAAGGATGTGGACAAATTGGACAGAGTCCAGCGGAGGGCAACGAAAATGATTAGGGGGCTGGGGCACGATTTATGAGAAGAGGCTATGGGGAACTGGGATTATTTAGTCTGCAGAAGAGAAGAGTGAGAGGGGATTTGATAGTAGCCTTCAACTACCTAAAGGGGGGTTCCAAAGAGTATGGCGCTATGGTGTTCTCAGTGGTGGCAGATGACAGAACAAGAAGCAATGGTCTCAAGTTGCAGTGGGGGAGCTCTAGGTTGGATATTAGGAAAAACTATTTCACTAGGAGGGTGGTGAAGCACTGGAATGGGTTACCTAGGGTGGTGGTGAAATCTCCATCCTAGAAGGTTTTTAAGGCCCGCCTTTACAAAACTCTGGCTGGGATGATTTAGTTGGGGTTTGTCCTGTTTTGAGAAGTGGGTTGGACTAGATGACTTCCTGAGGTCTCTTCCAACCCTAATCTTCTATGATTCTATGATCAGTTATGAAATTCTAGTGGTTCAGCATTAAGATCTGGATTCAGCAGAGCACTTAAGAGACGCTTGACTTTAACCACATGAGTAAGTCCATCCCTATTCAGCAAATGTTTAACTTTAATCATCTTAGAAGTCTCACTGAGGTATATGGCAATACTCACATATTTAAAATTATCTCACATTACATATAATTAAGAGGCTTTTTGATTCTGTCGATGGTATCAATATTGAGGTGACCAATACTAGAATAATGTATCTCATTCTGGTGTCCACATTTTCAACAGGATGTTGAAAAATTGGAGAGTGTACAGAAAAGAGCCATAAAAATGATTTAAAGGCTGGAGAAAATGTGAGAGACTTAAACAGCTGAATCTGTTTAGTTTATCCAAAAAAAATTTGAGAGGTTCCCTGATTACAGTGTATATATACCTTCATGGGGAGAAAATACAAGGTTCTAAAGGGTTCTTTTATCTAGCAGCAAGCTGAAACTAGAGATATTCACATTAGAAATAAGGCACAACTTTTTAGCAGTGAGGGTGTTCAGCAATTGGAACAAACTACTAAGGAGTAAAATGGATTCTCCATCACTTGATGTCTTCAAATCAAGACCAGATGCCTTTCGGGAAGATATGCTTTGGTCAAATACAAGTTATTGGGCTCAACAGAGGGTGACTGGGTAAAATTCTGCAGCCTGTGTTATACAGGGGGCAGGCTAGATGAGCTAATGATCCCTTCTGGCCTTAAATTCTATACACCTGTGTGCTTAAGTTCTCCACTGGATCAGGGCCTAAAAATGTGAATTAATTTTTTTATATGATGTTATATATTTTTATTAAAAATCTTAAGAAACAGAAAGTAACACTACTCAAAACCTTGAGTACTAGATAAATTTGGACTCTGCTAAATTGTCTGATGCAGTAAGTGGGCTCAACTCTCCATTTGCACTAGCTGAGAATTTGGCCCAAGTTTTCTATATAGTCAGATCCCTCTGGTCTGAGCTGATCATAATTTATGTGATGCTGCTGCCTGCTGACAACACCGGTCCAATGCATGCTGTGTGGTCTCAGCATGAATAGGAAAAATGTGTGACCATGATTAACAACTTTGGGAAATTTCAAATGAAGAAAGAAAGGGAAAATAAATGTTCATCTTTGCTGAAATGCCAGCTAATCATATTTGTGCATTTATCTGGGCAGGGTGCTTTTTTTCATTTTCATATTATTTCTGTTTTCTAAAGGACCATTGTTAAAAAAAAAGTTTCTTGTAGTAGATAAAAAGCTATTGGTTAAGTGGTAAACAGACAAAGTCAACTATTGTTTCTAATACCATTTCTACAACTATCCCAGATGAATTAATATTTTTCATTTACTATAGAAGTTTAATAACCCCAGTGTGCCTGAGTGTCACTCTACAAACTTTGTATGGGGTCTAATTCTACAAAAATTTATACGTGGGAGAAATTTTAATCTGAATGGGATTACCCACAGGAGTAAAGACACTCAACATGCATAAGTGTTTGCAGGAATGAACCCACAGTGAGTAAGCTACAGGTATTCCTATTTTTATGGGGGGAGGGGTGTTTGTAATTATAGCGATTACAAAAGAATTTTTAAACAAAGGTAGTTGTTAGCAGAAAAGTATATAAATATAGCATTAATCTAATTATTGTTTCAGGGACAAATATAGAAAAACTACCCTTCAGAATAATGTAACGTGAAATAATGACCATGAATTACCATTTTATGTATCTATGACATAACTAACTAAATTAAAGAAATAAAATCTATTGCTGAAACCATGTTCAGTCTTTAAAGTACAGCATTCAAAAGTCAAGGAATGCTAAAGCCAGTGGTGAGCTGAACGGAAAAAGAAGTGCATTTGGGCTCTTTTTTCTTCCATGGGGGGCGTGGGACTGCTTATGATAATGAAGGCCTCACAGGTTTTTTATCTTCAAAAACACATTGGATTTTTTCTCTGTTTTTAAAAAAAATCTTAGTAGTTTTAGGAATGTCAAGTCTTGTAGTGACTTGGTTTGACAGGGAACTTGTAGCAGTCTCAGAGATGTGTAGCATAAACTGGTCTGCACCTTAACTGAAGACATCCTTTCTCCTCATTGTTTTAGGTGCTGGAATCAAACAGGTATTAATAAAAAGCAGAGTTTTAAACGTCCTGATGATATTTTTAGCCCTGTGGTCAGGGCTCTTAGGAATAAAACAATAAATTATTTTAGGAATAAATTATAATAATTTGTAACAGAGGGCAAGTGAACACACCATCGTGAAGACTGGTTAGGAAAAATGTGACCCTAAAGAAAAGCAATCAGACAAGATATAAGACAAATAGCTAGGATCATTAACTAGTTTCTTTGCCATCCAAATTGGAGAAACACAGAGAAAGTTCTGGGACACCCTTGCAAAGAGTGCAGCATCCTTCACTAGCTGGAACAGCTTCACCTACTCCCTGCCTGTCCCCACTCACTTCAAATTCAGTTGCTTATGGGGGAAATACAGGGGATTTTCTGGGCAGCCCCGACATTTGGAAGGGACATGTCTGGGAAGCCTCCATACTCCCTCCTCCTCTCTACTCTATTACCTCATTAGATGAGGCACCAATGTACCACTAAAGTGTAGCATTAATTTTTGTTGAAATCCCCATATTTTTGTCAACTGTGTAGACCAGTTTTTGCACCTTATAAATTTTTCTAGAGATCTCTTGATTCTTTATTGCATTTTGAATTTTGAGATACATTAGACAAAGTCACATGGTGTTATGTTTTGCTTCCAGAATGACTGTTCTAAAGTAAACAGGAGGAATAGAAAAGCTTCAGAGAAGGAAACAGACGTGGTTAGAGATCTGGAAAAACTTCCGTATGTGAGGAGAGAGATTGAAAAAAGCAAGGACTAGAGAAGATGAATAAAAGGTACATCATGTATGACAGAGGCATTCAAAATAATGCATATAAAATAATAAATGGCATAGACAAAATCAGTTGGGGGCTCCAGCATGCCAGGAGAAGGTGTTGTCCAATAAAATTAAAAAGCAACCGGTTTAATAGAGATGAATAAAAATGTGTTTTAAACAGACTGGCACAAGAGAGTAGTGAGGCAAATAGCTTAGTAGGATTAAAAACACATTAATTATTAGTATGAGTATTAAGAATAGGAAGCAGCTGATATTTTTCAAATTTTATCAGTTTTATTTTTTGAAAAAAGGTGATACATTGAAAAAAGTTATGATTTCCCCTATTTTTTAACATCTATATTAAAAGCGTCATTCCAAATTACACTAGATTGTTAGCTCCTCCAAACTGGTCATTTCTCTCTCTCTCTCTCTCTCTCTCTCTCTCTCCAGCACAGCAGAGTGCCAAATAAGTCCCGTAGGTTCTAAGGTAACAGAGATATTTAAGTAAAATAAAATAAATAAATAAATAAATAAAAATAATAGGATGTAACTTTAGAAGTGATATTAACCCTCAGTCAATCACTAACTGTCTGCAGTAGGCATATTACTGGATAACTGTGACAGAATACTTGACTAGACAGAGTATTCTGGTATGGTGATTTTTGTGTTCTTGCCATTGTCTCCTCCTATTTTAAAAAAAACTACTGTGCAGGCAACTCCCTGCACCACTGCCTCTTCCCAGTGTATTATTGTTCCTCTGAAGACAGACCAGAAAATGTGTTGCTCCTGAGAAAGGGCAAGAAATAGGGAATGGGACAAAGGAGATCACTGTCGGCGGATCTATAGAATGAGTCATTAAGTATCACTGGACCCATTTCTATCAACTCTTGCTTTCATTTGACAAAGTGGGTATTCACCCACGAAAGCTTATGCTCCAATACTTCTGTTAATCTATAAGGTGCCACAGGACTCTTTGTCACTTTTTACGGATCCAGACTAACACGGTTACTCCTCTGATTCTTGCTTAAGGCTAAGTTAAAATGCCAGTACTTGACTTGGTGCCCTGTCTGGAAGCTGATGATGGTTGTAGTGGCAGGTGCTAAATCACCCTTTTATTTTCCACCAAGATTGTCCAGAACTCCTTCAGAGTAATGTAGGTTTCAGAGCATCACAACTTAGCTAGCTGTGATATTTCACCACTAATTAGCACAGCATCTCCTTCTGGAGCCATAGTAACAGAGTGTTCTTCCTTGCCATTACCTAAAGCAGGACAGGCCCAAACAATGGAATTCCATTTTGCACATGCCAGAATGGCTGTATGAACAGTGAATAGCACTCCAAAATCTTCACATCCTAGGGCTTCACATTGAAAAGTGGCCCTGACTGAAGAGTCTGTGAACAATTTTATGTACAATTGGCATTACAGCCAAAGTAGTCAGCCATGACAAAGTTGGCAAAAGACAAGTCATAGACAATAGACAAGTTTTTACCCTGCTTGGGTAAAAACCAAACAAACTTGATTTTCCATTATGTATTAGTGAGTTGGGAGATGATAATGTGGCATTAAAACTGGTTACAAATAAAATATATTTCACACAAACATCAAAACAAATTAAATTGTTTTGTTCAGAAACATTTCCCCTGTTTTTGTCTATTAAAATTGCCCGTGAAACAAAAAAAAACTTTTTTTTTTGCATTTGAAAAATGAAATCTTTCAACCCATTTTGTAGGAAAAGGCATTTACCATTAAAAAGAGAAAATTGGACAGACCTCTCTGAACAAACTGCAGGAGACACTATCCACAGTATAATAAGGGCACTCAAAAGCCACCAATAAATCACAATAACTGACATTCTTGTCTGTGCTCCTACAAGAAGTCTGTGGTTGATGCAGAAACTGAGCATAGGCCTCCTGCTTCCTAGTTCACTACCATAGCCACCTGGCCAGTGACTAAGAGCATCTGACTATCATATTAACCCACTGGTAACACTCTTAGAAGCTCATTTCCAATGCAATGTTTGTTCTTTTCAATACCCAGTGCTGCAAGGTGCTGAACAGTTCCTGAGTGGTTCTAAGCACATTCTTCTCCGCTTGGCTTTACTTGGATCTCTTAGTTACCACTTCAGCACCATGCAGTACCAGCTTTATAACGAATAAATAAAATAATAATCATTAATAATGATGGTTGGGACTTTTATAGTATTTTTCAACTTTAATACTTCAAATCATTTTATAAACTGTAATTGAATAACTCTCCAGTACCCCTGCGAGGCAGTACTATATTCCCCATCTTAATGAAATGAATTGAAGCAGCAGTGGCTGGGTCAAATTTCATTGGCATTGCAATCACACAGCAAGAAGAATGCTCTGGCCCACTCTGGCAGCGGCAGTACTGATTTAGTACATTACCATTGCTTAAAAGTTGTCGAGCTATGCCTTCCCCCACCCTCCCACAGTGCCATGACCTATGGAACTATGAGCGAGCACAAAAAATTGGGGAAGAAGTCATTGCTCCCATCAGCCCCATCCGTTGGTGCATGAACCACCGCCTGGGGGAGGCTAGTCCCCAGCTCCGCCCCTTCCGCTTGAGGACCCACCCCTTCCGCACCCCAGTGCCGGAGTCCAGAGCCCCCCAACACAGCTGCCAGCCCCCTCCCCAGGCTAGTGCCCTCAGCCCCAGAGTGCCAGGAGGGCAAGAAGCCACAGCCTCCCCAGCCCTGAAGCACCGGGAGGGTGGGTGGAGCGGCCCCAGCCCCCCAACCCCAGCGTGTAAGGCAGGTGGTGCAGCCTCAGTGCCAGCCCCAGCCCAAGCCCTAGCCAGGGTCACGGTGATGGCACCAGGACAGGCAAAGTGGCAGGAGGCAGCCCGGGGGTGGGGCGTGAGCAGGGTCAGACCTGGCTGTTTGGGGAGGCACAGCCTCCCCCAGACTATGATACCCACTGCCCCTGGGTACAGAGAAGCTACATGAGCCGCTCTAGGTCACATAGCAATGGTGTGGCACCAAACAACCTGATGGATTGGTGCCTTATACTTAATCAAACATGTTTTTTTTTAATTAAGCAAATTATATTAAACTTTTAGACACTAAGTCTAAAAGTTCAGTGAGTTTGTTTAGGGTTGGGTGGGTTTGGGGTTTGCTAACATTCTAAGAATAATTGCCAAAAAGAGAAGCTTGATTAAGAAAATATAACTCAGTTTTCCACCAAGAACTATTTAATTTCCTTAGGGAATTATCCCAATTTATAGACCTAAATAGCTTTTCAGGATTTCATCCTTTATCTGCTGTATGTTAACAGCTCTGCTTGCCTGTCAGAAATAAAAACAACCATTTATATTAGCTCTTTCCATTAAAGTCTTTCAGAGCACCATTTATGTATCCATTTTCCAGTGATGCAAGATAATGTCACACATTTTTTTTCCTTTCTAGTTTAAAAGGAATTTTTCTTCTCTCCTTGGTTTGTAAAATAAGCTCTGAAGTATAAAATATTTTTACATATATTCTTTCTCCCATGACACATTCAAGAAGAGAGTTGGTAATAACTAAAGGCTCAGTCCTACAACAGCATTTGGACAGATGCAGAGGTCTGCCTGAATGGATGTATTCGCATGACTGAGGACTCAGAAGAAACAAAATACTGAATTTTCACCATATTTTGATTTCCTTCATTGAAGTCAATGGTAATAAATGTTTGAAGGACTGGACCCTAGGATCCTGGATTGGGGTCCATTGGTACTCCTGCGTCCTTCACACTGAGTGAAATTAATGGGACTCCATTGTGGCTCGTGGTTAAGGCTAAGATTTTGTCATGGTTATTTTTAGTAAAAGTCATGAACAGGTCTTGGGCAATAAACAAACATGCACTGAAGCCCGTGACGTGTCCATTTTTTACTATAAATAACTGTGACAAAATCAGCAGTGGGGGTCCAGCACCCAGCATTGCTGCTGCTCATGGTGGCTGGAAGTTGCGGGAGCTCCTGGTGCAGCTTGGAGCTCTGGGACTGGCAGCTGCAGAGGGCCGCTACTGGCTGACAGCTCCAGCAGAAAATGTCAGAGATCTCTGGAAGTCATGGAATCCGTGACTTCCGTGATGTAGTCGTAGCCTTACTCGTGGTATGTACTAATGAATCCCTGTGCAAAATTGGGCCTTTGCAAGCTGTGTAGGGAAAGCACTATCCTTATTTTTGTTTATTATACACTGCCAAATTCAACTTCATCACTGAACAAATTATTCTTTGTCCTGTTTTATTTTCCAAAGAATTATTCTTCTCCTGTATGTTTACAGGTAATGGAGTAAATGCCTATTTTGTTTAATAACTTCAATAGATGTATTATGGGATTATAAAAAAGCATCTTTTCTTACATCCCAGTGGTGAAATTCAACCCCATGGAGAAGCCTAACCTAAAGCCTATACACCATTTTTATCTCACTTAAAACCCTCAAAAAGTGGGACTGCAGTGGTGCATAGGGATTGTGCTGGTTGCTTTCACATGGATTAATTTAATGCCAGTAACATTAATTTTATCAAATTGCAATGCCTAAGCAGTGGAATGAGGCTTACATTGGGAGCACAAAAAATTATTTTTTGTGAGGTCAGAATTATTAAGCCCCATTCCTAAAAACACTATGCAATACACATGCTTTAATTTATGCTTGTTTTGTCCCATTGAATTCAACGGGGATATTACTGTTTAAAGTTAAGCACATGCCTAAGAAATAAGTAGAAGACAACCATTGTAAGTCTATTAAATGATTTATCTAGATCACTGATCCTTCCAACACTTATGTATGTGTGTAACTTCACTCATATGAATTGTGTCATTGGTTAAAGTCTGTCCTAGATTGGGAATATAGGTGTTATATTTACAACAAACTTCTCCCCAGTTGTTATCAAGGTTCTACTGTCTGCTTCATACGGTGCAGGTCCCAGAACTTACATGAATGTCAATAGATTTTCCACATACACAAGTGTAGAATATGTAATATAGATGTTCAGTGTAATGCATTTTCTGAGATGAATTTAAGAAGTCAGTGGTCTCTATCTTTTGTTTAATGAGATGGGTAGTATGTGTTTGGGGACTGTTATCCTTCCATTTAATTTATCCACCTACCTCTACATTTTGTCCTGTCTTTCTGTTATTTCAAGATTTTTGTCTGGGTAAGGACAGAAGGATCAGGCTGCTTCTTAGGGCCTGATTCTGAATCTCGTCACAGGCAATTGTAAAAGTTCAATTCATTTCTGTGGGAGCAGATTCCTGCCCATTGTTAAATCACTCAGCCAGTTGGCATATATTGTGCCAGTAGCATGTCACCATTTTCTTAGAATGGCGCTTTTGGCTGCATTTCATTGTGATGAAGTGAAAAAATCTAAATCTAGAAGATCAGAAAAGAAATATAATATTCCATTGTCATGGACAGGATTCGGCATACAGTATGTCAATCCAAAAATAATTTTCTGTTTGTTTTTTGTTTGGTTGGTTGTTCTTTGTTCAGTTGTTGTTGGGGGGTTGTGTGTGTGTGTGTTTGTTTTTGTTTTTTGGTGAGGTATTTATTATTATTTCAGTTTTTAATTTTAGGCACAATATATTTGATACGTTGGAAAGTTCTTGGCAATCCTCATGCCAGCATCACTTTCCCCCCTCTCTTCTGTGAGTCATGCTTACTGTTGGTATTCTGGAGTACAAAAATATATTTTTAGAATTTTATTTTTGAAAAAAAAATCATAGTAACCAACTTTTCCACATCTCAGACATTTGCTCTCACTGTTTACCATTTCACAATAGTTATTTTTCCCATTTCATTTTTATATCAATAGTGAGAAGAAGATACAATAATGAATTCAGCCATCTGAATGCAGTCCCTACCAAATGTTCAGGGATCAGTTTTGGGAGGAATAGCCAAGCAAAAAACATTAGCTTTTAATTTTGACCCAAACATTTTGTTAAGATGCACAGAACCTGTTTGTAGAAAGAGAAATAACATGGAACAGATTATTTTATACATACTGGGGAATCTCAGATAGGAATACACAGGTTATTTTACCTCTGTATTCGACACGGGTGCAGCCACTGCTGAAATACTGTGTCCAGTTCTGATGTTCACAATTCAAGAAGGAGGTTGATAAATTGGAGAGGGTTCAGAGAAGAGCCACAAGAATGGATTAGAAAACATGCCTTTTAGTGATAGACTCAATGAGCTCAATCTATTTAGTTTAAGAAAGAGAAGGTTAAGGGGTGACTGATTACAGTCTATAATAACCTGCATGGGGAACACATTGAATAATGGGCTCTTCAATTTAGCAGAGAAAGGTATATATAACATGATCCAATGGCTGGAAGTTGAAGCTGCACAAATTCCAACACTTCACTCATCCCAGCAGTTGCAGCAATACAGCCTACATTCATTTATTCTACTCATTTCAGTCATATAGTTTCATTTTAAAAGCCTCGGTTTCCATTCTATGATTGTAAAAGTTATGCATGAAACAAACCTTGAATGCAGTGCATGTCTGATTTCAACAAACAGGTTCAGTGGACAATATAAATTATTCCAAATGTATAGTATATATTTGAAGAAATCTGAAAATAAAGTCTCCAAGAAGGGACGATTAAACACAGAACTTACTAGAATGACAGAAGCTAAAAATAGGAAGTTATAGCAAGTGGTTAAGTCAGGATTCCTGGGATCTAGTCCCAGCTCTGCTGCTTACCCACAGGATGATATTTGGCAAGTTCTTTAAGATAGATTTTTCAAACATAGGTATTTAAATGCAGACTCTTAAATCCATATTTAGGCCCTTAAATAAGTGGCCTGATTTTCATCTGTGCTTCACACTCACAGCTCTGTTTACAATCATTGACCTTAATATCTTTATGATATGGTTTACCCATCTGTAAAATGGGTTAACTTCCCTACTTCACATGGTGTGATGTGACTTAGTTAATTAATGCTTGTGAAGCACATTGAGATCAAATGAAATGTGCTACATATGTAGAAAATATGATGAGGACAATAATATTAAGAGCTTTGACCTTAACCAGCTCTCATTTTATTTTCTGCAACCACTGCAATAAAATCTAATACTATGAAGAAAATTGAGTGCTCAGGAATTCATTATTAACCTGGGTGCATGAGCTTAGTCTTTCACTTTACTTCCAGTTTCCATTTCTTGCCTCATACACAAGCATATAAAAATCCCTTATTAACTCCTTCTGTTTATGTTTAACTAAAGCAGGCCAGCATTTACTATCATGCTATTCTCAGTAAACATCAAGCTATCAGTGAGTATTCTCCCGAGTGCCCTAAGCACTTGGAATATAATGGTTACTGCCTTGTGAATGTGAAGAAAGTAAACAACTGAACAGCTGGCTCTTAGTGAAATGAAAGGCCTGGGATATACTACATTGTAATGTCACATTGCTCTGCACTTCCATTATGAAGTTACATGGCACTGCTAGTTTTCCTCTAACTTTATAAGAACAGTGACTGATACAAGAACAAAATAAGTGATCCCTTTAAAAAAAAATTACCGTACTCTTTTGTATGCCAGTGGTGCATTTTGAACCCTAACATTATTCCGAGACTTGTTATATTTCAATACTAAAATTGCAATAAAGATATAACAATGAATTCATTAAGGGTAGGATTTTCAAATGTGCAGTGTTGGCCCGATTCTGATCCCATTGCAGTGAATGGTAAAACTTCCACTGACTTTAATGGGAGCAGAGTTAGGACAATGCTGAGGATATGTCTACACTACAGGAACTACAGCTGCAGAGCCCTAGTGTAGAGGCTTTCTACATTGATGAAGGGGTTTTCCTGTCTGTATAGGTAATCCACTTTCCTAAGAGGCAGTAGCTAGGTTGATGAAAGAATTCTTCCATCGACCTAGCCAAATCTACACTGGGGGTTAGTTTGGCTTAACTGGCACTCAGGATTGTGAATGCACACCCCTGAGTGTGACTTAGCTAGATCAATCTACATTTTAAGTGTAGACTAGGGTTGAGTGTTTTGGAAAATCTGCCAGATAAATGTATTGATGAATAAAGATGAATATAGTAAAAGCTAGTTAAAAGGTGATTTAGTATATTTCCAAAATGCAAGACACTCACTATCCTTTTTCTGGTTCAGTCTGAGTGATTACAAGTAGCAGCTGGATATGGGCTGAGGATAAAATCTGGAAAAATATCTCAGAGGCAGATCTGCAAAAGGATTTGGGCACCTAGACCCCAGTTTTAGGTGCTTAAGTTTCAGTTTTTGCCACCTCTGTGATCCACAAAACCTCTGCTTGGCTGCCGCCTAACCCTGTAGGTGCATCACCTCACTCAGTGCCTAAAATTTTCACTGTAAAAGTTCCATGGGCACCTAAGTTTCTGCCTCTGACTATGCACGCTGCAGCCTCAGACAGGTGTCTGGATGCATATCTTATGCCTAAGACCCAGCTCAAAATCAGAGGAAAACAGACATCCCCCTGCCTATCTTCTCCACTGGGCCCAATTTGGTACATGCACAATGGCTGGAGTTGGGAAGGAAGGTGCAGGAAGAAGCCTCCCTTATGACCTTTAGCCCAGTCATTATCCAGGCATTCACCCAGGATTAGAGGAAAGGATCTGAACAGAGTTTCCCCACCTTTCAGACAAGTGCCTTAATGACTGGAGTATGGGATATTCTGATGTAGGTCTTTCTCAGTCTCTCTTGTTGAAGCTTTTCCAATTTAATTAAATATATGCAGTATGTTATAAGACACTGGGAGAGATGGCCCTGTGTTTGATAATGGAAATAATCAAGATTCCACTGTATACTACTTAGTCTAATGATCATGTAACTCCTTTGCTGGATTGTCTGTCAAGTTGTCTTTCCTGTCTAAAACATATTATGTTCCAGAAGAAATCCATAGGGACTTCAAGGAAGTGAATGGTTTGCCTTAAAATTACACACACACAATCCATCTCATTTAGGAGAACTTTTTGATCCAAAACAGACGTGGTGTATATCTGGCACAAGTCCCTACAGTATTGCGGTAAAGATGCATTCAGAGGAATGACATATCTGAAATGCAGTGAAATTTAAAAAAAGAATTCTCTGTTGCTTACAAGAGATCCATCCAGGGCCGGCTCTAGCTTTTTTGCTGCCCCAAGCAGGAAAAAAAAGCGCCGCCCCCCGAGCCCCCCAGCCGAGCGCCGCTGGAACCCCCCCCCGAGCCCCCCCCCCCCTCCCGAGCCCCGGACCCCGCCCCCCCCCCGCCGAGCGCCCCGGGAACCCCCCCCAGGGCCGAGCCCCGCGCTGCCCCCCCCGCGGAGCCCCGTGCCGCCGGAGCACCGCACTGCCGGAGCGCCCCGCCCCCCCCCGCGGAATGCCACGCCGTGCTCCCCCCGCCGCCCCTTACCAGTTGCCGCCCCAAGCATGTGCTTGGGTGCCTGGTGCCAGGAGCCGGCCCTGGATCCATCCCATGGATGTGATAGAAGTATTTGTTGGCTCTCAGGAAATATGATATGCAATATTGTATCAATGTCACCCAAAGATCATACTGTACTGGAGAGATCCTCCTGTATCTGAGTAAGATGGTGTTAAGAGGAGAGCTGGGTGGGAGACTATGTTCCCATCCCACAAGAATTTTCTATATTTTGAAAAAGAAATCCTGGTCTGTGTCAAGACAAAATACTTAAATCTTGAAAATTTTCACAAACCAAAAATCCCCTCCAAATTTTTGGATTGGGTCAGTTAAGAACATAAGAATGGCCATACGGAGTCAGACCAATGGTCCATCTAGCCCAGTATCCTGTTTTTCGATTGTGTCCAAGGCCAGATGCCCCAGAGGGAATGAACAGAACAGGTAATCATCAAGTGATCCATCCCCTGTTGCCCATTCTCAGCTTCTGGGAAACAGAGACTAGCCATTGATGGACCTATCCTCCATGAACATATCTAGTTCTTTTTTGAACCCAGTTATAGCCTTGGTCTTCACAACAATATCTTGCTTCAATAATTTCAAAATGTTTCATTTCAATTTCAACCTTTTAATTTTTTAATTATCTTTTATTTATTTCATTTATTTTACTAATAAAGAAGCCTTACATTGCAAAACAAAAAGTCATTTTGAACCAAAACTAGAACGTTTCATTTCTAAAATGTCAAAATGGGGTGTTTTGACAATTTTGAAACTTTAAAAGAGAATTGAAATGGGAAATTTTTTGAAGCTAACCCTTTCCCATGAAAAGTTTTCAAGAACTGGCATTTTCTGATAAAAATATGCTTAAACGAAAAATTCCCAACCAGTTCTAGTTAGAACAGCTTTGTACTGGTGGTTTGAAGCAAAGTTGCTCTATTGAAGGTGAAGAGTCTCTCTTTCTCTTTCAATATATATGTATGAAGAATTATTTAAAGAATATCTATTTTATAAAACAAAGTATTTCCTTTTCAATCTCAGATTCCTAGTATTCCTCTTGTGCCCAAGTTGAAGGCAAAGTGTCAAACCCCACAAAAAATAACACACTTTGTCAAATGACACCTAGAACTCCAGTGTGCTTTACCTTTAAGTGCCTCTTTCCCAGAGTTGCACCTGTTCAGAATACCTTCATAGGTCAATTCAGTAACACACAAGTTGTATTCTTAAAGACACTCTGTGGGTTATTGATAACAGCAACTACTGAGAAATAAATCCACTTGAGGCATTTCCATAGGAACACACATTCTCAATTCTCAAAGAACTGTACTATCAATTTGGAAATAATTACCCTGCATGAAAGTGGGAATAAAAGCATTTTCCTCCTATAAACATATTCAATGTAGGAAGTGTCAACACTATGGTGCTAGAGTGGCACAGCTGCAGCGCTGTAGCTGTGCTGCTCTAGTGGCTGTAGTTTAGACATGCTCTCAGAGGTAAATATTCAGTGTACCCTTGGGAAGGGAACAGAATCAATAAGCTAATTGTGTAGTTATTAGGGCTGTCGATTAATCGCAGTTAACTCACGCGATTAACTAAAAAAATAACGGCAATTAAAATAATTAATTGTGATTAATCACACCATTAATAGAATACCAACTGAAATTTATTAAATATTTTGGGATATTTTTCTACATTTTCAAATATATTGATTTCTATTACAACACAGAATACAGAGTGTACAGTGCTCACTTGATATTTTTATTACAAATATTTGCACTGTAAAAATGATAAACAAAACAAATAGTATTTTTCAGTTCACCTCATACAAATACCGTAGTGCAGTCTCTTTATTGTGAAAGTGTAACTTACAAATGTAGATTTTTTTTGTTACATAAATGCACTCAAAAACAAAGCAATGTAAAACTTTAGAGCCTGCAAGTCCACTTAGTCCTACTTCTTGTTCAGCCAATTGCTAAGACAAACACATTTATTTACATTTACGGGAGATACTGCCGACTGCTTCTTATTTACAATGTCACCTGAAAGTGAGAACAGGCATTCGCATGGCACTTTTTTAGCTGGCGTTGCAAGGTATTTATGTGCCAGATATGCTAAACATTCATATGCCCCTTCATGCTTTGGCCACCATTTCAGAGGACATGCTTCCATGCTGATGATGCTCATTAAAAAAATAATGCATTAATTAAATTTGTGATTGTACTTCTTGGGGGAGAATTGTATGTCTCCTGTTCGGTTTTATCTTCATTCTGCCATATATTTCATGTTATAGCAGTCTCGGATGATGACCCAGCACATATTCGTTTTAAGAACACTTTCACAGCAGATTTGACAAAACGCAAAGAAGGTAACAAAGTGAGATTTCTAAGGACAGATACAACACTCAACCCAACGTTTAAGATTCTGAAGTGCCTTCCAAAATCTGAGAGGGACGAGCTGCGGAGAATGCTTTCAGATGTCTTAAAAGAGCAACACTCCAATGCAGAAACTACAGAACCTGAACCACCGAAAAAGAAAATTAACCTTCTGCTGGTGGCATCAGACTCAGATAATGAAAATGAACATGCGTTGGTCCACTCTGAATTGGATGGTTATTGAGCAGAACCCATCATCAGCATGGACGCATGTCTTCTGGAATGGTGGTTGAAGCGTGAAGGGACATATGAAATTTTAGCGCATCTGGCATGTAAATATCTTGCGATGCCAGCTACAACAGTGCCATGCGAATGCCTATTCTCACTTTCAGGTGACATTGTAAAGAAGATGTGGGCAGCATTATATCCTGCAAATTGTAACCAAACTTCTTTGTCTGAGCAATTGGCTGAAGTAGGACTGAGTGGACTTGTAGGCTCTAAAGTTTTACATTGTTTTATTTTTGAATGCAGTTACTTTTTGTACATAATTCTACATTTGCAAGTTGAACTTTCCTTATAAAGAGATTGCACTACAGTACTTGTATTAGGTGAACTGAAAGATATTATTTCCTTTGGTTTTTACAATGCAAATTTTTGTAATAAAAAATAAATATAAAGTGAGCACTGTACACTTTGTATTCTGTGTTGTAATTGAAATCAATGTATTTGAAAATGTAGAAAACATCCAAAAGTATTTAAATAAATGGTATTCTATTATTGTTTAACAGTGCAATTAATCACAATTAATTTTTTAATTGTGTGATTAATTGCAATTAATTTTTGTAATCATTTGATAGCTCTAGTAGTTATATAAAACACTTCTCAAAACAGTTTGTAAAATCTACACAAGGTCATAGCAAGGTTTTTCCAATAGTCATAGTTTTTAGTTTAAAAAGGCATTCTAGCTCTAAATTCCCAGGATTCATTCTCTCTGTCTCTTACATACACACTCCATAACTCATTTGTTCTCTCCTGAACCCCTACAGCACACCACATATGCACACATCCCACCAGAGCCACATCACATGGAACAGAGAAATAAACTGCAAAAATTGTGAAATATAAAGTCAGCTCCCACTATTTCAAACTGAGATTGAGGTGACTGGTATTTGGCCTCCACACTCCCAACAGTGGGAGTTACAAGCTAAATATGCACAATGGGTATTAGAATATGAGGGGATAAATAACAAAGTCTTTCTGCAGTGTATAGAAAAGCCAAGACTCCATTGCAAAAACTGCAAAGTTTCTGGACATAGACTTGCTTTGTCTACACTGGGAAAGAGAGTTGTGATAGAAGAGCTTTTAGATGACATTCTTGAACACCACTTAGCACTTAGTGTAGGCAATATTTAAAAGTGTATTAGTTGGTTGTGGTTAACCCTTCGTATTAGCAATTGAAATCCCTGGTTTCAAAAAGTGGAATGTTCCACTAGTACAGAGCAAAGCTTTCCAGCTCTGTGGTTGGGGTTTGCACCCGTCCAGTAACACAAGCAGACAGCCACCAGTTGCTGGAATTGGAGCAAATTCCGGGACACGGTCTGAAGCCTTATTCATGCTACCACTGTGATTTTGTAATCAGTTAGATGCAGTCAGCTTAGCTAGTTACAATTTACATATTTGGATTGTGTCCACACAGTAGCTTTTCTGGCACCATAATAGTGGTTTTGCATCCACACCTAGCACTCTGCCTCTGATTTTATGACTGCACTAGTTATTTTGAGCACATTCCACAGTTTCTCAGCAGCACCTGCCTGCATCAACCGCTATGGGTATTTTCTCAGAAACCACCTATAACTTTCTGCCAGTATTATGAGATTTTTACACACAACCCATGAGACAACCAAAGTGTTTATGTAGAGAGCACTAACTAGACTTTTAGATGGATCAGTTTATACCCAGCAGAAATCCTCAACAGTTCTGGCCCATGTTGCTTTTGAAAGCAATATGGCTCAATTTTATATATGGTATTAAAGATAATAAATAAATAAAAATAAAAATAAAATCAAAAAAACATATCAGTAAGACTAAACTACTGTAAATCCTATTAAACTAACTAAGGCTTACACAAGACTATTATCAAACTGAGGTCAAAATAAGATCAAATAGACAAGTTAGCAACAATATTGGATTTCAATATTCAATATAGTCAAATCATACAATGAATAGAGCAGATCCTTATAAATCCTAAAACAGGAAATTAATGCAGGTAGGTGTCCATTTCATTATAACCCCAATTAAGGAATTAACACACAGCATTGATATCAACACTTAGCCAGGTGAATATTTTAGTACAGAAACCAAATGATAGTTTCCATCATAGCCTCAAAAGCCAATTGAAGTTTTCTCCTTAAATGTCAGTGTTATGTGGCAGCTAGTCAGTTTCCTTCCCCTCCCTCCAACACAGATTACAAGATCAACGAGACATTCTGATAACAGGAAGTTTAGTAGCTTTCTCATTGAACAATACATATAGTTGACAGCTCAGGGTTTTTTTGTTTTTGTTTTTGTTTTTTTGGACACTTGCCCAGGATAACCATTCGAAGACAGAGTTTAGGGCTGTTTACATGGGGATTATTCTTTGGTGTCTCCCAGTGTGGTCTTTACTGGTGCTCATACACACACATTCATACTCTAAAATAATAAAAAGCTAGGATGTCTCCCAGTTAATAAACACAGAAAAGGAAAAATAAGGTACTTAAGATAACAAGGATTCAAACTCTGTAGCTCCTGTCATCTTCAGGTTTATATGTAATGGAAGCAGGAGCTGGAATGAAGGACAAGATGATGGTTAACAGCACAGAAGTTCATACTAGTGGGGTGTTCTTGGGTACAAGGACATTAGCCAAGGCTGGTGTAGCCAGTAGCTGATGTTGTGACTTCCTTACCCAGAGGTGATGAATCACATGGTTTCCGGAACAGTCTTACTGAGATTGCTTGCTGACCTGAAAGGCAAAGCCTTTACTTTCATCTTTATGGTTGATGATTCTGAATAACTCTATCTTTCAGCACCTCCTATGGGCAAAACAGGGACGCAGTACACCCTGGTACAGACAATGTGGGTTAGCCATGTTGAGCTGGGCAAGCATTGACCTAAATGTCATTTTGAAAATGCCACTTAAGCCAGAAGTTTCTTTAAAATATCCATTGTTGCAACAAACCTTAAAAATATCAAGAATAGAAAAACAAGAGGCCAATTTGAGGGAGTTACCCACTGCCTTCCTCACTGGGGTAAATAGATATGAGGTAACATATGGCCTCAATATAAGCAGATCTATGAAAATAATTCATGGCCAAACAGAAACAACCACTCACCCACACCTCTAACATACCCTTACAGTATTTCTTCAAAGAAAAGAACGAGGAAACTAACCACTGTACCTTAACTGGGTAAAAGGTCACCCTTTAGTGACTTTCCATAGAAAAATAGACAGTTGCTTTGAAACTTAATATGAATATTCCTTTGAAATACAAATAATTAAAGTTCACACCGTCTGTGTTCTCCCATATGTTATTTCTCTCACACCCACAATGTTTCAACTCAAGAATCAAACCCACCTTTTTGTATTTTATGAGCCTCCCTGTCATTGCAGGTTGCTGCTTCTTTCCAACTGTAGATTTTGATGCTTGGCAACCTGGAAGCAGAAGAAGGAAAAATGGTACCAGAACAAGTGCATTCTGAGATGGTGTCTGAAAAGGAATCAGAAACATATGCACAGGTTTGTGTCCATCTACATTGCGAATTAAACCAAGAAGAAAGCAAAATCAAGAGAAACTAACCAAGGCACCTGCAGATGACTGAGGCCACTTTGACTTTCTATGTGTAAAGATGGCTCATGCCTTATGGAGAAAAATACACATATTTGAGAACTGTTGTCCGTATGGACAAATGAGTTGCCATTACACTCTGGAGTCTGCCACAATCACCAGACTGTAGCAGTTTTTTTTTTAAAGTGTGAAAGACCGCAATGAGAACCATTCATGCCCAATAAAGCAAGTGGTACTGCCCCACATATTCAAGGTTACCAGTGTAATGGTATTGGATGTACTGGAGGACACTGAAGCCAGAGAGTACTAGAGTTCCACAACTGTAAGACTTCATGAGCAGAAGGGTGTAGCTGGTTATGGGGATCACATAGGTCATCTCCTGAAGGTAAACATTGTCTGGGGCTGACAAGGTGCATGGTGCCATAATGTTAAAGAATTCTAGTTTGTGTAAGAAGGAACTGGCAGTGATGCAGTTCCCACCACACAGCAGAGATATCAATGATAACTCTTTCCAAGACTAACTTTTGTTACTCTCACTGAATAAGTTATACCCAGACTGTGAAAATGTCAACAGATGGGAATTCATCTATCACCTCAGTTGTGCCAAGATGCAAATTGACTGTGCTTTTGTGAGACTGAAAGGAAGATGGAAATGCCTACTGAAGTGAAATTACATGGACTCGAGTATATTGCAATAGACATTGATCCTTGATGTATGCTCCACAACACCTGTGAATGGAAGGAAGCCTGTTACATGGGCTGCTGAGGCTGCTTATTGATCACTTACCAAGCCCTGTGTGAGCCCTGTGACTATTATTGGTGGTTGTGTTGCACAGGTGAGCATAAGGATTGTGCTGTATTGACATTTCACTCCTACAGTTATTTGGGAATGGGAGAAAGAAGAGGAGAGAACTGCCCATGTTCCTATGCTTATGTTATGCACCCTTGCTTAATTTGCCTCATTAATCTGAGTAATGTAATATCAGGCAATCATTGCTATATGTAATAAAGTGAAGTATTTACTTAGCATTGATTCTTCCCTAGCTTTATATTCAGATACATTTTACCACAGAAATGGATTTTTATAAGAAGAGTAATAATGAATAATATTTTTATAACTGTGCAAACTGTGTAAATTAGTCCAAAAAAGATGCATTACATTGCAATTGTACTGCTTGCTTGCAGCTAATGGGTTGCATGTGGTGATGGTTTTTGTCACTGTCGTCACAGTGCTAAACAAGAAGGGCTGTGAATATGAAATGAATAGAAGCCATCTTTTTGGGAAGGACGGAAATGACAGTTATGGCTATTATGCATAGTTTGCTGCTGGTGGAAGAGGGAGTGCATCAGAGTTCTCATTTTTTTTGGGACAACTGATGTTTTGTCTCCATCATCGCTTGCCCCATATGTGTCTATGCCTAAAACTGTTGACTGAAACTTCCCTCTTGAGCTTTTCTTTCCATCTTCCTCCTCTGCTTTTCTCCTTTTGTTGATGACTTCCTACTGGTCCAAAAAAACATCAGCATGTGATAATCTTTTTTGTCCATCAATATCTGCATGAGTCAAGATTGATGTCCTCCTTATTTTCATTTCATTTACTTAAATATCAGCCTAAACTTTGCCAGGGCCTCTGAATCCATTTCCATGAGCAAGTAGGTGCTGGAGCAGGTGCTTCCTGGGATATGCTAGGCATAGCACCATCCTCAGACTACACCACAGGATGCCTTTACAAGGGAAGAATCAAATACATATTGGAAATAATCACTATGATGCAATTCACCCCTGTGCAGAGGTCCAGGAGAGGGCCTATGCTCTGCTTAATTCCTTCTTAAACTCTAATTTGGAGGCTTATTTGGGACTTCAATGGTGTATGACCTTGTGCTGACCCTCTCCTAAGGGTGGTGAATTTCACCCTAACGGACAATTATCTCAACAATATAAAGATATTAAAGGCATCTCCCCCTGGGCCATTTTTCCCTGGCCAAATCCACAACTTCGGCTCCTTTTTTGTTTGTTTTTTTTATTAGAGCGAGAGAGAGGGAGAGAGAGAGAGAGGAGGGAGATTCAAACAAACTATTCTCAGGTCTCCTTATCAAGTTATAATTCTCCTGCTTAGAAAGAGTCAGGCCACTCGAAAGCTATTAGTTTAACCCAGATGTCACAACAATGCTAAAGAAAGTTACAGTTTCCCTCTGTTGTATGCTATCCATCGTTTCAAATTCAGTAACACAGAATTAGAACAAGAGAAGGAATGAAAACTCCTTTGCTTGTTTTATAGGCTAGCAGTGCTGGTGCCCATGGCTTCTCGCTGTCCTCTGTCACATTACTAAGTGTTCCTTCAGACACTTGGGAGCCTATTGGGGGATTTAATGTGAAGGTTGTGGGCTGTGCAGGGTTATGACTGATCAGCTCCGCTGCTTTTTGACAGGTCTGATACCATATGCACCATAAGCAGAGAAATGGGCACTTCCTGTCACTCTGATGCATGATCTATAATGGTATTGGCTATAATTGATACAATTTATTGACACTGAATTACCTAAATAAATACCTCAAGTTAATGATTGCTTAACTGTAATTTTTGAGGATTTTTACATTAAAAAATGTTCACTGGTGGTAGCAATTACGTGGAAATGTGGCCAATGAGCTGGCAGATTTGCAGGACATGTCACTTAGCCACTATTGCTTACCTCAAATCTTCAAAAAATCATGAGTCAGACCCCTGAAAATCATGTGGTTTTTTTGTTTGATTGTTTGTTTTAATAATACATTTTGTGTTCTTTTAATTTGCCTTCTGGTTTCTGAACCTTTATTGTGCACTGAGAATTTTTAAACTTTTCTCTGCAACAATCAGAGCTGGAAACTTTTTAAAAAAAAATGAAAGCTGAAATTCTCATTAAGATACCTGACTCCAATAGCTGGAATTTTAAGAAAAACACTAAATATCATGAGATCTATGATAAAATCATGAGAGTTGACCACACTGCTTTACTTCCACCCTTCCCAGATAAGGCTTAACAAATTCTGCTTATGCCATTACAAGCATGAAGAAACGCAGACACTCACTATTCAGTCTTGTACTGCAGCGAGCCTTGGTGGGTAGGGCTGTGGTGATTGTTACTGGAGTGCTCTGGAAGAGTGTATATGTAAATATGGCATTCAAAATGGCTCCCAAGAATACGGCACATTGTTATTTAATTTTATAGGACCAATAAAACTGTTGTTGTTGTTGTGCACTGCAAATGGCTTCTACATGCAGCTCTTAACAGTGGTTTTAATGTATTTAAATCTTAACTTTATTAATTATTGTCCTGATATTGGTTCAGTATAGGCCATGACTGGAGAGAACACATTTCTCAATAGGCATGTTGCAGGGTGGAAGTGGAGGCAAGATTTTCCCACCCTCAAGGGTGCTGCCATGAGCATGCTAAGAAACCTGCATATATCAGGACCCAGATAGCTGGACAGAAACTAAGTTTTTAACTAATCTTGTCCATAAACGGACAGAAGCCCAGTAAAGAGTTGCTCATTGACAGGACCTTAGGTTAGATAGCATGGGGAACTGTAACTGTACATGTTCAGTAGATAAACTGAGGGTTTCGATCTTTATGGTTGCCAGTCACATACCTCTCATAGGCACTAAATGCACACATATATGATTTTAGAATTTATTTTTTAAGCATCCTTTACAAATGTGATGACTTTAATACAAGATTTTTGGAGTCTTAGACTTGGAAACTAAACAAAGACTCTTTTAGAGTGAAATTTACAAATCTGTGTGCAGAATGTGATGCATATGAAAAGAAATATTGTCAACACGCACAGTAATTAGTGGGATTCTGTCTACACTCTTCAGGTATCCTCCTTCAGATGTTGTATATATCTACCTTTTAATACTCTCAGCTTGTAACTGAGCTTTGGAATGGAAAAGGAATAGCACACAGTCTGGTTTTTCTAAGTCAGTCATGTAAAACACTGGCATAAGCAGTATGTTCTTTTAAAATACTAGTGTGCTACCAATTGTGCTGGTTAAAGAGACATTAGAATTCCCCCCTCTTAGCATGCAGAGGTTAACAGGTCTTAAAGTTATTTTTTATCATAGGCTGGAAAGAGGTTACTCTAGAGATTATATCAGTTTGCTAGTGAGAATATTTGAAATGTGTGATGCAAATTCAGGTGGTGTCTAGGGGAGTATAAAATCTGATTCTCTTTCTACTTCTTCAAGCTGTTGTTTGAAGTAACCCGACTATAAAGCAGGAAAGAGCACCACAGTCTTTATTATACATTCAGGCAGATCTGTTTTCCATCTTTGCCAGGTCTGACCTAATCTATACTCTCCTGACAGCTCTGTAAATGAGAAAGAAACAAAAGCTGCTGGTAGGGTGATACAGAGAGATCATTAACTGAGATGCAGCACCTGGACATTTAGTGTATACATGATCATTACAGAACCACTTTTTTCCCTTGCAAGACAATTATATTTTCTTATTGAAAACAAGTAATTATCTATTTAGTTAGATTTGTAGATACATGTAGGAACCACAGGGCCAGTTTAATCCTGGGTGTAAATCCACTGATGAAAGTTGCTTTACACAAGGGATCACTCAGTCCCAAGCTTAATTATCATTCTCGTTCTTGTTATTTTGTCCATACAGAGAATAATGACTTGGAAACTAAACTCAAATCTATATAACAAACAATTAATTGTTCAGATTTGTTCCTATTTCTTTTTGAGAATAACATGACTTTATTATGATTTTAATTTTTTTTTTCATTTTTCTTAATAATTCAACAGCTAGAATTTATGGACCTATTTGTGTCTACAGCCTTTCAAAATTGTCTGTTGTGAGAACATCTTAGAAAATTTGATATTTGGAATTCATGTTTTGGTCAGTGTGACTGGTCACCTGTGTGGTATGGATTCTTTTCCCTTAACTGATGACTTTGCATATGTTTACCATACTTAGCGCAAGTGGGCTTCTATGTGTACACATTTGGTACTCAGTAGACAAATCACGCCATGGTCCTCACAGTCACCACAAACCCAGCTACTGCTCTTTTTAATGATCAAATACCCACCTACCACCTACGTATGTCTACTAACTATACTTCCATCTCTTGGAGGGACCTCCTTGGTGCATAAGGAATGATCAGCTTCTTCTACCCACACTAGAAATAGGTCTCAAGTAAGGGAGTATGTCCTCTCATACCACTTCACTGGTTACATCCTGCTATGTGACCAATTTACTCAACAGGGGACAAAAGCACAGCCAGTTCTCAGCTGGCCCCATTACAAAATGCTCTCATATGTTGTCACTATAAATAATTTCACCTCAGTTTGCTCCATCAATTCAGTGACTTTGGCACAGGAGCTCTCAGGACCATGGGCTGTTTGCAGAGCCATCCCCTTAGGCAGGGTGAATCGGAGCGACCGCTCCAGGCCCTGTGGGCCAGTGTGATTGGCTGGCGCGGTCAGTCCAAGAAGTAGGGTGACCAGACGTCCCTTTTTTAAAGGGACAGTTCTATATTTAAGCCCTCCTACAGGTGTCCCAACTTTTTCTTAAAAAACAGGCAAATTGTCCTGTATTTTCTGTCTCCCCCCCAGCAGTACTGGTCGGTCCTGCTGCTGGCTGGATCCCTGCTCACCAGCTGTCCACCCACCAGCTGTGAGTGGGGGTGTCCAGTGGCCACGATGGGGATGGGTGTGCAGGCTGGTGGCAGGGCAAAGCTGCAGCATGCAGGGGCCGCCGCTCCCCCTGCTGGTGCCTCAGTGCAGCTCCTGCTGAGCGCCAGCTCTCAGCCAGCAGGGTCCCATCCCCCACCCCATTTCTGGCTGGCACTGGCTGCACGCTGTGAGCTAGGGTGGCTGGTGAGTGTGGGCAGGTGCCACACAGTGGCTGGTTATGTGTCGCCTCTGCTGCCCACCCATCAGCCCTTTACATGCTCCCTCTCTTGATGTCCTCTCCCTGCTTTGCCCCTTCCTCCACCCCACCCCAACCCCACTGCTCCTCCATGTCCCCAGCACTGTGCAGTGAACCAGCCCCTGGTCAGAGTTCTCAGCTCACCAACAGCCTGGCTGGCAGGCTCCTTCCTTCCTCCACTGCCTCTGGCTGGGCCGGCACTCCAGGAAAGCCCAAGACCATCTGGCCCAGGGTGCTAGGCAGGAGGAGCCGTGCCCTGCATGAGCAAAGTCCCACACAGCCCTGGCATGCGGAAGCCTCTCCACCCCTCAGCTAGGCTCTGGAGTGGTGGAGGGGGAAGTGATTTCCAGCCTGTTCCTGCCCCGACGCTGCAGGCTCCACAGCAGCCACCCAGGCGGAGGCTTACACCCTCTTCACTTGCCCCACCCCCATCCTGGGTCCTGCCCCCAGGGAGTGCGGGGCTGCTCCGTCTCCTAGGCACCTTTTCCTGCTGAGTCACCTCGCTGAATGTTTTCGCTGAAGCCCCTGCAGTCAGGTTCCCTGGGCCCTGGTGCACAATGCATCCTTAGGGTTTAACCCCTTCCTGCCTACACTGTAACCGGCGGATAGGAGGAAGCTGGGTTATGTTGGTGGCCAGCAGCAGCCTGGAGGTGTTAGCTGCCTTTCGTCACTGTGCAGGCAGGAAGGGACAAGCTGCTTCCAGCTACAGGGAAGCAGGGAGGGGAGGGGGGAGAAGAGATGAACACTGCAAAGATACAGGCCAGGTCATCTCTCCTTCCCCCCCACCCCCGCAGCTGGAAACAGCTCCAGTCCCTTCCCTTCTGCACAATTCCGAAAGGCTGCTGCTTGCCACATTCTGGTGTGAACCCCAGGAAGAAATCTGGGGAGGGAAGACATGTGACCCTGCATGCTCCCCACCCACGTTTCCTCTTGAAAACGTGGCACCAGGTACCAGGAGAGGCAGGTCCATCCTGGGGGCCCAATCAGGCATGGAAAGTGCTGGGCAGAGAGGGTCAGGTCAGGGCCGGTGCTTCCTAGGGCGGCAGGATTTGGGGGGCGGCATTTTGCCACCTTCCACGGAAATTCGGTGGCGGGGGGGGTCCTTCTGCTCCAGGTCTTTGGCAGAAATTCGGCAGCGGGTCCTTCACTCGCTCCGGGACCCGCCGCCGAAGTGCCCCAAAGACGCGGAGCGGAAGGACCCCCGCCGCCGAATGCTCAGAGGAGGAGCGCTGCCGCCTAGGGCGGCGAAAACCCTGGCAGCGCTCCTGGGTCAGGTTGGTCGCCTCCACCTTTCTCCCCCCATATAAGAGAGGCGCACAGGAGTGTCTGTGTGTCACCTCTCCCCCTGTGAACCCTATAGCCTTAAAGATAAGAAGACAAATAAAAAGGATCCAACTATGCAGTATTTCTTTTTAACAGGGGCTCAGTCAATTTGATGTTAATTTGAACTGCATAGTTCTGATTGACTGCCGTTGAACTTGCTTGAATACAAGTAATTTTACTAGGTGTCCCATATTCAACATAGGGAAATATGGTCACCCTATGGAAGAGACGAATCCGTCACTTCCGCCGGGCCCCCCCAGGGACGGTCCTGCTGATTGTCATGCCACTTGGCCACAATGCAAGCAATTGTGTACTCTCTTCTTTGTGATTGTACATGCTCTTCTCCGTGCAATAACCGGTAATCCCAGTTGGGACTAATCTGTTCCTGCTCTTCCATTTCCCTAGTTTACGCTGTGACTGACTACTAGACTGAAGTTTTTTTAAATCTTTCGCTCTCTTTGAACCTTTTTTTTAAATTTGTTGTTTTAATTAGTTTCTTTTTTTTTAACTTTAGTCCACTAACAGTAATTAATTCACCAGCCTGATCTCCTCTGTGATTAACATGATTGGTACTCTCCTTTCCACCCTCTGTCAGTGCTCCCTTCTCTCACTCTGGCTACGTCTTCACTACAGGGGGGGGTCGATTTAAGATACGCAAATTCAGCTACGCAAATAGCGTAGCTGAATTCGACGTATCACAGCCGACTTACCCCGCTGTGAGGACGTCGGCAAAAATCGACCTCCGCGGCTTCCCGTCGACGGCTCTTACTCCCACCTTCGCTGGTGGAGTAAGAGCGTCGATTCGGGGATCGATTGTCGCGTCCTGACGAGACGCGATAAATCGATCCCCGAGAGGTCGATTTCTACCTGCCAATTCAGGCGGGTAGTAGACCTAGCCTTAATCTAACACCTCTCTCAACTCAGGAATAGGCCTCTTGCTTGACAGTTTTGTATTTATACCTTTCCAGCATGAGGACTTCAGCCCTCCCCATAAGCATTTGTGATGTATCAGCTGATCTTCCTCATTAACTTCAAACACTCACTGACTCAGACGTCCAAGACACTGTTTCAGTGAATTTCATTTTAATAATACAAGTACCTGCACAGAGCGCGCACACACAGGAAATAAGCAGGTGCAGGAAATTTTAGAACATTTTAAAATTTTTCCTGCCTTCCACCTTTGAAAATCTCTATGAGGTTATCGTGGTGCATTGAAAACTACTAAAGCATACACTCTTATTCAAAATTTTCAGCCAGTCTATAATACAGTTAGTATGGTTAGTAAGCCACCTGCTTTCTGTCTTGCTCGCATTTGGGTTCTTGTGTAATCATTCTGAATTCTAAGAAATAAGTTAGTATTATGTTGTGACCTTCCAGCAAGAGTAGTTGATGTTTTTAATCAAACTTCTCTTTTTGGTTTCCATTAACATTATAGTTGTGATGCATCCTGAGGCATTAGTAAACCAGGATAGATAAACCTTTCTTTAAGGGTAGGTTTATCATATCACCTTGCTTTGATTTTTTGGGAGGAACTAGCCACAGCCATATTCTCCCTCTTCATTGTAATTCATCCTGTACCTCAATCTACATTACACTGGTAACATGTTTGTCTTTTTAAATTTCTTTCACAAAGTACCAGTAGAAATGTTGTTAGCCAAAGTGCTGCTTGTGTGGCCTATATGATGGAGGACTGGAATGGGGCTTAAGAGATCTGTGTTTTATTTCTGATTCTGCCACTGCTGGGTGACCTTGGGCAAGTCACTTATTTGCTCTGTGTTTCAGTTTTCCCACTTTTGCCTTGTTTGTAAAGCACTTTGAGATCTGATGAAAAGTGCTATGTAAGAACTAGGTATTACTATTATTAATGATTAAGACTACGTTTTAGTCAAAGGTGTTTTTAGTAAAAGTCATGGACAGGTCACAGGCAGTAAACAAAAATTCACATACTATACCCCTAACTAAATCTTGGGCTGGGGGTGCTCTGGGGCTGTGGTCTCAGGACGCCGCGGAGGTGGCCCAGGACACCCGCTGGTGATAGGGAGGAGGCAGGGGGGCAGGACCCCTACTGGTGCTGGGGGGGAAGGAGGGCAGCAGCACGCGGCCCAGGACCCCTGTTGGTGATGGGAGGGAGTGGGTGGCGGCGCATGGCCCGGGACCCCTGCCGATGCTGGGGGGAGGTGGGGGTTGGCGGTGCTGGCAGGCTCCCTGCCTGACTCTGCGTGTCCCTGCAGCTCCTAGGAGGAGGGAAGGCAGGGGGGCTTCTCTGCTCTTCCCCCACTACAAGCTCTGGTTCCTCAGCTCCCATTGGCCGGGAACCACAGCCAATGGGAGATATGGGGGCAGCGCCTGTGGGTGGATGCAGTGCGCAGAGCCCCCTTGCCCCTCCATCTAGGAGCTGCAGGAACATGCTGGCCACTTCCAGGGAGCCCCTACACACTCCAACTGCTTGCCCCAGCCCTGAGACCCCTCCCACACCCAAACTGCCCCAGCAGTGGGCAGGGCGGCTGGCCAAGGGGCTGCCTGATCTGTTCAGGCAGTCCCGGAGCCACCCACACCGGCCACTGCAGAAGTCATGGAAAGTCACGGAATCTGTGACTTCCATGACTTCTCTGTGACAGACACACAGCCTTAATCATTATTAATAATATTCCTTTATATTAATTAGATGAAAAAAGTATCCCTGGTGACTTGCAAACCAGGGAATTATCAGCAAATGTTGAGCTTTGTTTAAGGATACTTTATTAGAGTAAAGAGAGAAAAAGTATTGAGCACACAAGGGACACTAAAACTGGCACTTTGCTAAGCTCCCTTGAAAAGCACTGGTAGTGCTGTGTGAAGTGGTCAGATTCCCCACACTTTCCTTCTGGGTATCCCTGTCATTTTGAAAGATCTAAGGTTCATGTGCAAAATTCAGGTGCAGCTGAGACTCTCAAAATCCCTGCTCAGCTACTGCCTAACTTGGGAGGCACTTAAAATCCCTCAATGCCTACATTTTTGTGGTAAAAGTCCCTCAGGCAGTGCCGTAACAAGGGCAAGGCAAGTGAGGCACTTGCCTCGGGCGCGCAAAGCAGAGGGGCACAGCTCTACCGCCCAAGTGGGGTGGAGAAAAAAAAAAAAAAAAGCCGTGAACGGCGGTGCTTCGGTGGCAGCTCTACTACCGCCGCTTCATTCATTCTTCTGTGGCGGGTCCCTTAGTCCCTCTTGGAAGGAAGGACCTGCCGCCGAATTGCTGCTACTGCTTCATTCATTCTTCGGCAGCAATTCGGCAGCAGGTCCTTCCCTCTGAGAGGGACTCGCCGCCGAATTGCCGCTGAAGAGCCTGGAGCCGGCCCTTGCCTCGGGTGCAAAAATTCCTTGTTACGGCTCTGCCCTCAGGGGCCTAAATTTCTGCCACTGGGCACATGCACAATGCCTCACTCTATATGCCTGGTTGCCAATTTCACAGATAAATCCCAGCAAGATCCCCAAAGCAGGTGAAGAAAGACATTCCTCTTCCTATCTCACCTACACGGCCTGCTCCTGTAGTTGTTTCTAGAGTACACAACTCCACACAAGACAGATATGTGTGGGGGGAGAAGAGGAGGTCTTCCTTATAACCTTTAGCCCAGTAGTTAAGAAATGCACGCAGGAGATGGGAGACCCCATTTCAGTTCTCCCTTCTGCCTGGTTTCCTCTTAGGTGAGTGCCCTAACCACCAGGCTAAAAGTTATGAGGGAGGCTGCTTTCTCCCCAGCTGTTTTCTGTAGAATTCGGTGTATGCCACTTCTGCTCTGACAAGAAACACCTTAGGCACCTGACTCCAGGAGAAGGTTCCCAGCTGTGGATCCTAATCAAAGATAGGCTCCTCCCTCTGACCTGAACCTAGGTGCTAGTCTCCCTGAGAAGGATGCTTAGGACACACTCCCCTCCTTGGTGTGCTGTTAGATAGCTTAGGCAGATCCCTGACTAGCATGCTTGCTTGTATGGATCCCATTCTTAAGCACCTCTCTCTCTCTCCATGCCTTGTATAAGGAGCTTAGGCACCTAAAAGTTTGTAGATTCCTCTGAAAGGCTAGATGACTAAAAGTTAGGTGCTGCAATGCTAAGCACTGCAATGTCTGTCTGAGTGCCTTTATGGAATTAAGCCTAAGTGATCAATTTAGCAAAAATGGGAAAATGAAGTATAAGCACAGCTTAATCCAGCCTGAAAAAGATATATCAGAATATATAAAAGATGAGCTTCTGCACATGGGAGATTGCTAAAACTCCATAGATGAATCTCATAGGGGAATTATTGAAGAGAAGTTTGCCGATCCACTCCTTACTGGAGATCAAAACATCTTATGACCTTTTGTAAGCAACTAGTTGCCTGCGCCCTCAGGAGAAGGTCACTCCTGTTAATTGCCCTCCTGCATTGCAGCTCAGAAAACTTATCTTTTTCACAATTGAGATTACTGAAGACACATGCTTTCATGATGGCATTCGATACATTTCTGAGGGAGGGGATTGTTCACTTTCACAGAGTGTTTTGGTACTTGGTATCTGCCACACTCTTCTGTTATTCTGGGCTGGAATTAAAAATATCCCCCACATAACACGTCATTCATGACAGACCCCTACACCAAGGCCTGCTCCCTGCAAGCTAGTTGCTCAGGGACTAGTAACCAGAAAAAACGTTAAGCAAGCACAAGAATGCATTGAACAGTGGCGAAGTAATCAGAGAGACAAGGTAGGTGAGGCAATATATTTTCTTGGTGCAACTTCTGTTGGTGACAGAGACAAGTTTTCAAGCCACACAGAGCAATTCTTCAGTTCTGGGAAACTAACTCAGAGTGTCAGTGCTAAACACAAGGGGGAACAGACTGTTTAAATAGTTCAAACATTTCAAGGAACCAATCAAGGTGAAGTGGCCTGTTAAGGGTCCCTTGAAATGTGTTAATTACTTATGCTAAGCAATTTGTTCCACCTTGTATTTAGCAGTGATACTCTGTTAGTTTCTCAGACCTGAAGAAGAGCTCTGTGTAAGCTTGAAAGCTTGTCTCTCTCACCAGCAGATGTTGGTCCAATAAAAGGTATTACCTCACCCACCTTGTCTCTCTAATATCCTGGGACCAACATAGCTACAACAACATTGTGTACAAGTAATCAGAGAGGCATCCAAACAGTCATTCCAAAACATAAGACTGAGTCAAATAGAAATACAAATTTAGTCTCTTTTGACTGATGAAAGTTGCCCCTCTTTACTGATACCTCACCAACCCAGGCCGCTGGTTAATAGCCCAACTGATTAATCATATAAACAAGCAATTGCAAAAAGTGAGTACAAGGGACATGTGTAATATATGGCAACATTAGAAACTTATTCAAACCTTTGCCCCAAACCTGACCAAAATATGGTCCAGTTCGGGGGTTTAAAAAAGTCTGCATATATTTTTTCATCTTCCCCCTCCACTCCAGTTATCTTTCATATTTGCAATTCCCATTTTTGTTTAAGATGAGAAATAAAGTGCCATGGCAAAGTCTGTTCTCATCCATTTTCAAGCCCACCCTTGCAGACCTAAGAGGTTAAGTAACTCAGGTTCAATTAAGGTTTGGATAAACACAGAGAGCACCTGATTCTGCTCTCCTTTTATTGACTTGAATGGAACGAATTCTGATTTATACCATTGAAGTGGGAGGAGAATCAGGCCCAGAAAGCTTAGAGTGCTCTTCCAAACTAAATTGAACCACTAAACCTTTTGATCCTGACTTGTGAATAATGGTCATGTCCTCCCACTATAAGCATCAAATCCATCAGGAACTCAAACCAGAGGTGCTGGATTCTGAGCAGTTAGCAGCTTTATGACATCTTTACTTTATCTTTGTTTTGGTTCCCTAAGGTGTACAACATATTAGTAGCATTTGCCTGTATTACCAAACTACAATTTATGCATTTTATTTATGCTAGAAAAAGTAACCTGTTTAATAAAACAGTATACGTTTGATACTTTCCACTTACCATTAGTATAAGCAATGCTGACAATCTTTTTTTTATATTTGTCTTTTAGGTATTTAAAAGACAGCTTTAAGTGTTTGTATCTGTGAAAATTACAGCTAAATAAATGTCTGCTTTTAGTACAGAAGGAAATATTCAGAATTGGATTCCTGCTTTATCTTAATGTTTTATTCACCACTTTATTTTCTACAAAGTAAATATAGTCAAGGCTTTCTTTGAAAATTCTGATTCAGCAGTTTGCACGGAGACTGCTGAGTGATACTTTATAGTACATTGTTTGACAAGTTATTTATGGTGCATAATTTGCTTTCTTTTCTTACATTTAATGTATTAAGCAAGCAGTGAACTCAAATCAATATAAAGTGCAGAATATCAGCAAAGTCTGTTTTTGTTTGTTTGTTTGTTTTAAATAAACATATATGGATTCTGGAATCAATTCTCCTGATAAGGATTCTTAAAACATACACACACACACGAGAGTCAATATGTCAGACCCAAAATGTTGGGAAAAAATGATTTAGTGGAGCACAATGAACAGTCAAATCAACCCTCTAGCTCAATGTGGAAATGAGTTAACTCCTGACTACAATAAATAGCCACAAGGCAGCTTATAAGTGAGCACATACTATACACAATCCATTTATATTTCTTGCTGTTTATATTACAGTAGCACTTAAGAGCCCTAGTCATGGAACACTGGACTGGTAGCGACCTTCTGGGTCATTGGGTCCAGTGCTTAGTCTAAATTATGAACACTGGCAACCCTGCAGTATCAGTAGCAGGAATGGTAATAAAGATCCAGTCCCTGAGTCCTATCCCAGTGCCCTGTCTACTGTAACTAGACCACACTGCCCATCCGGACACAGATCTCATTATGCTAGGCATTGTACAAAACAAAAAGACAGTCCCAGCCCCAACAACCTAAGTATAAAACAAGAAAGAGCAAAAGTTTTGAGGGGTTTCATTCCAACAAAGATCTACTGGTTTTAGAGCGGGGCGGGCAAACTTTTTGGCCTGAGGGTCGCATCAGGTTTCCGAAATTGTATGGAGGGACGGTTAGGCGAGGCTGTGCCTCCCGAAACAGTCAGACGTGGCCCGGCCCCAACCTCTATCTGCCCCCCCCAGGACTCCTGCCCCATCCAACCCCACCTGTTCCCTATCCCCTGACAGCCCCTGGAATTCCCACCCCTGAATGCCCCCCACCACTCCATCCAACCCCTCCTCTCATTCCTGACTGCCCCCTGGGGACCCCTGCCCCATTCAACCCCCCGTTCCCTGCCCTCTGACCACCCCGACCCCTATCCACCCACCTCTCACCCTCTGACCACCATCCTGAACTCCCCTGCCCTCTAGCCAATCTCCCTACCCCCTTACTGCACTGCCTGGAGCACCGGTGGTTGGTGGCGGTACAGCTGCGCCGCCGCACAGCACAGAGCACCGGGTCAGGCCCCAGCTCTGCAGCTGCACCGCCCCAGGAGCTTGCAGCCCCGCTGCCCAGAGCACTGCCCTGGTGGCGGGGTGAGCTGAGGCTGCGGGGCGAGCTGAGGCAGCGGGGGAGGGGCCGGGGGCAAGCCTCCCAGGCCAGGAGCTCAGGGGCCGGGTAGGAGGGTCCCACGGGCCGCATGTGTGTCAAAATTGTTGATTGGCTCTAGTTTTCAAGATATGCTATTGGGTCAGT
>NW_020664373.1:1863251-1920976 GCF_002925995.2 Terrapene triunguis
AAGACCTAGGTTTACAATTTATGATTAAAACTCTACTATCTACACAATATACATAGACATCAAATGTAAAAACTTAAATATCTTAGAAACAGTAGCCAATCAGTTGTTTTAATTGTCATATTTGAATTCAGCACATCAACATACATAATAAATAGCACATTTTATCTCTGAAGCAGACGACTTCTCAAAAATTGTAGACTAGTGTGCTTCATTCGACTGAAGCTTCATCGACAACACTGGAAAGACAGAATATACTCAGCCTTTCGGTTATCACTGCATATGTATTTGTTAGATAAATGTGGCATATTAGGTATCAGTTAAGGGTTTAAAAATCTATATAGTCTCCTACAGTTTTGACTTTCTTGAACATTTTAACATTTCTTGGGATACTTTCAAATGTTCTGAGCATTTTCACAGACTTACAGCTATATTGCTATTTACATTTGCATTTTTTTTTTTGAACCAGAAATGATCTTACATTGTCTCTCATAAGAACATTAAAGGATGAAAGATCCTGAGATACTCAAAAGGGCATGATAAGTGTTTTGTTGCTTTTTATTCTGTTTTAGTCCTTGTCATAAACATTAAAGACTTTATTGTTTGAAGTACCATTTGCAGCTACATGAGTGTCATGATAAATGTTTGTATGATCAGTGACTTGGAGAGCAGACACATTCATAACTGCAACCAATTTTCTTTAATGTGATTTTCACTAGCAGATAGATATACAATATGCCACATTTATTTACATTGAACAGGAAATTGTCTTCCTCATTAACCAAAACGAATTTTTGGCTTTTCTATTTCATACTGGAAGACTCAATACAAGGGTAGACTGGGCTTGAAGATTTGCACTAAATTAAATACAAATGTGTATGTGTGATAAATGTCAGTAGGAGAAAATAAATGTATAGTTAATTTGTATTATGAAGAGGCAACAGAAATGTGGAAGATTTTTTTTTTCAAAATTGACTAAAAAGTTTCATCATCCTTGCTTCATATAATGCACTATAATGGGAAAAGACAATGAACAAATCATATTTCCTTCTGATGATCTATTAAATGAGTCCACAGTTATGATGATTCCACGTCAGGTTGTTCCTATGGTTTACCTTAGGTGACATAAACATTGCAGTGAATTTTATCATGTAAACAGCCTAAAATTAAGGCTGTTTGAGAAAAGGCAATACCCTTTATAAAGCCCACAAAATTGTTTTCTAAAACTGTAGATACTCTTCATCCAAAGCGGGTGTTATACAATTCATATTCCAGTTACCCAGATATCTCCACTTAGGACCAACTCTGTTTAACCACTATAATATATCCTCTGAATTTTAGTTCAACCTTCAGTTAACAATAAACCTTTACTAAGCAATTGTTTTTATTTGACCTAATTGGTGGTTGCTTAAGACAGATTTCACTGGTAGTTGTTCCAACTCAAGTACCCAGTTTCCCTTGACTTGGGAGATACTGTTGCCCTGCATTGTTGCAACCATAATAGTTTGTCTATAGCAGTGAGATAGTAAACATTCTGCCAGAGAAAGCACACAGAATGTGCACACACATACAAACATGGACTCAGGTTCATCTTATATTTGCACTGATGTAAAAGTAGAGTGACCCATTTAGGACAATGGTGTTACTCTAGTTTTACAGGACTGTAAATGAGAGCAGAATCTAAACAGAGCCAGTTTTTCCTCTCATTTACAGCAATATAGACCTAGTGGACCAGACCTTCAGCTGGTGTCTTTCTATAATGAGTTACACTAACAGATGATCTTGTCCCTTGTAAATACATCTACTTCAGTGGAATTTTGGATGTATACTGTTGTAAATGAGAACAAAATCTGTCCTGTTATTTGTAAAAACAAAACAAAATAAAAAAGCCTTGATCTTTTTAGCAGCCTCTTCCTCAAACTGCATTGAAATAAATATCATGTATTTCCCTAATTCCAGTAAGCATGACAGAAATTAAAAAAACAGAAGCAAGAACTGTAACTGCTGTTGTGGAAAGTTTTATCTGGACAAATATTGCAATAATTTTGTTTCAGTGGTGCACTGAAATCTCCATTCACAGCAAAACCAAACAGCCCTTAACTATTAGTATTATTTATAATTCATTTAAAACAATAAGCTTTCATGGCACTTTATAGGCAAATCAAATTTCAAATCCCTGCTCTGAGGAATTTACAATCTAAATTAAACCAGTCTGGAGTGAACCTCAATAAGTTCAGAGATTCAGTTTGGTTTGAAAAGATTAAGTACACAAAAATCTGGAAGCTACATTCACTAGTACAATCTAACTGTTTGTTCTCCCCCCATCCAGCAATGAAAACTGCTGAATTAGCTGATTGGCCAAATTTAAAGTTGCTTTGCATAGCTGGGTCAGTGCAAAGTAGTCACAGCATATCTGTGAATTAAGCCCTTAATGCTTACCCAGAAATTACCCATGCTTACCCAAACTGAAACATCCTCGGACAGATGCTCAGCTGGTGTAAACTGTCATTGCTCCATAGACCTAGGATGATTTACACCAGCTGAGGAACCATGCTGAAGTCAGAAAAATTCAACATGAAGGCTGTGATTCTCTTCTGACCGTAGTGTAAACCAGGAGTAGTTCCAATAAAGTTGGAATGGAATTGCACCAGTGAAACAAGAATCAAGCTTGAGTTTCCCAAAAATAGACTCTCTCATGAGTTATGAGGGTTCTCATGGCATCTCCTCCACAGAAGCATAACTCCAAAATGGGGATACAGGAGTTTTGATTTCACACTAGATCCAACACTACAGCACTGGTTCAGAAAAAGTGAAGCTTTTATCTGAACTGGCACTGTTCAAACCATTTTGAATATAAGGTCTCATGTTTTACCACTTCTATCAAAGAAATAAAACCCTTCTTCCTTGTCAAAAGACAAAGAAAAACCAAAAGGAAAAAGATGATCTGTAGTATTTTTTTCAGATGTTGTGTATTCCTGTTGATTTCTCTCTAATGCCTCTGAAACTTCCCTCCCTCTTGGCCTTCTCTCCATTAAAAGTGTTAGCACTGCTTATTACTTTGGTATGAACCAGATCAAAGCTATAACTTAAAGAAGGCTAAATTTACTCTTTGACCTTTAATTCCAATTATTCCTCCTCCTTCACTATGATGTACAACATTGTTTTGTTTCTTGCCAAGCAGCATGCAGTTTTCATAGATAGAAGTGCTATTCTCCTACTGGTAAATCAAAAAACAAAAGGAGCTACTTTCAATTTATGTAATTTTTTTTTCCACCCAAGCCAAATGGTGAAAGTTAAAAACATGGGTATATGTCAAGAGCAATCTCAATTATTAGTATTAACGTTATCGCTTAGTGTTTGTTTTACTGAACATCCAAAAATGTTCTGGGTGCTCCTTAGACACCATAGGCATGGTCCCTGCCCCAAAGGTGAAAGGGCCTGATATTGCAAAGAATTCCTCATAAGAAGAGGTCTTTGGAGAATCCGGGTCAAAGTGACCAGACAAAAGGCAAAACAAAGGAGCTACAAAATCATGAATAGGCTTAATGATACTGCACATCATATTTAATTATAACATAACCTGTTTATTCTGAACCTTTATTGCTGTGGAAGGTTAGGGCACAAAAGAGAAGATAAACATGGTTTTAGAAGGAGAGAATTTAAGAGAAAGGAGAAGATGGAAGGAAGAAGGATCAGGTGAGGGGTAGGATTGACAATTATGAAGGAGGAGAAATAGCAATGAGGATGAGGATGTTGATGATTGGGAGAAGCATTTGGTGGCATTAGAAGTTATGTAAATGGCCAAAGTCAATGAAGTGTTGGAATTGTTGGGCTTCCTGGGGAACCTAGAGTTAGAATGGAGAATGTGACATCAGAAGGGTCCGATTGTCTATACGGTCTGAAGGCTTCTTGATGCTGTTTCCATCAAGCCTGGAGTGTAGGCAAGTGCTAGAGCAGGGATCGGCAACCTTTGGCACGTGGCTCGCCAGGCCCAGCCCGTTTGTTTCCCTGCCACATCCGCAGGTTCGACCAATCGCGGCTCCCACTGGCCGCGGTTCGCCGCTCCAGGCCAATGGGGGCTGTGGGAAGCGGCGGCCAGCACCTCCCTTGGCCTGCGCTGCTTCCCACAGCCCCCATTGGCCAGGAGCAGCGAACCGCATCCAGTGGGAGCTGCGATTGGCTGAACCTGCAGATGTGGCAGGTAAAGAAACTGGCCCGCCAGGGGACTTACTCTGGTGAGCCACGTGCCAAAGGTTGCCGATCCCTGCGCTAGAGGCTACCTGGTGGAGGAAACTGCTGGCATCTGGTGCTCCTTTGTGCCAAATGTGTAGAAGGCTGGCAAGCTTGACTGGCTCCAGATTCTTCCTATGCTGCTGAATAGAACACAGGGATCTGCGAATGAATAGCTAGTGTACAGCATCCACAGATATTGTCTGCCTATACTGGGGCTCTGGCTCTGCCCCAGTTGGGGTTCCAGTCCTGTGTGTTTTCTAGAGAGATGGACTGTTAGGGTCTAGTACCTTGCTTGCCACCCCCCACTCCCACATTTGGAAAATTGAGGATGGAAAGAAGATGTTTAATCCCCATTATCCACGCTTTCTAAAGAGAAAGTAAATATTAATGGGCATTTACACTAGTTTTACAGCAATGTAATTCCATTCACTTCAGTGGAGTTATTCAATTTACACCAGTGGAAAGTCTGGTTTTCTCTGCTTTTTGTATTGGTATAACTATACCGATTAGAGGTGTGATCATTTTTTTATGAAAATAGCTATACCAGCCCAAACTCCTCGTGTGTACACAATTATTTGAGTACAAAGATGCCTTCTACTACTATAGTTTATTCTGCATGCCACATGGACCCTTTTTTACTGCCCACACTTAATCAAAAACTATCTGATGTTTCTCCTGAATCTTTTCAATAGGTGATATGAATATTTCATACACCAATGACAGGAGAATAGGGAATAAACAGGAAGAACTGAAAGTCTTAATATACAAGCTAAATTATTACTTAGTTGACATCACAGTGACTTTATGGGATAATTGTCATGACTGGAACATTTGTTCAGGAAGAACAAGTGGGGAGAGGAGGGAAACGCTGCTGCTTTACATGTCAAGAATGTATTTCTTTATTTTGAGATCAAGAAGATGTTGAGACACAGACCAGTTGAAAATCTCTGGGTGAAGATAAAAAGGGGACTAAAACAGAGTGCTAATAGGGGTCTACTATAGACCAGCAAATCAGATTGGAGGGATATGGATAAGGCATTTCTATAACAAATACAAGAAATATCCAAACCACAAGACCTGCTAATAATGGGGGACTTTAACTACCTAGACCTCAGTTGGAAAAGTTAAACGGTGTGGAAGTAGAGCAATGGCAAAACACAAAGTCTCCAATAAATTCTTGGAATGTATTGGCAACAACTTCTTGTTTCAGAAGGTGGAGTAAGCAGGGGGACAGCCATTTTAGACTTGAGTCTGACCAACAGGGAATGACAGGTTGCAAATCTGAAGGTGGAAGGAATTTGGGTGAAAGTGATCATGAAATAATAGATTTCATGATTTTAAGGAGCGGATGAACAAACAAACAACAAACACAACAACAACAACAAAAAAGGACAATGGACATCAAAAAGGAAGGCTTTAACAAACTCAGAACTGGTAATTAAGGTCTTCTGGGAAGAAAATCTAAGGGAAAAGGGAGTTCAGGGGAACATGCAGTTTCTCAAAGAGAATACAGCAAACTATCCCGATATGAAAGAAAGATAGGAAAAATAGCAAGAGGCCAATATGGTTCCATCAGGAGCTCTTTAATTACCTGAAAATAAAAAAGGAATCCTCCAAAAAAATGGAAACATGGAAAAATTGCTACGGATGAATACAGAAGAATAGCACAAGCGTATAGGGACAAAAATCAGAAAGGTTAAGGCACAAAATGAGTTACACCTAGTAAGGGACATAATAGGCAATAGGAATAAATTCTATAAATATATTAGGGGCAGGAGAAATGAAGAAAAGTGTAGGTCCACCAATTAGTGGGAAAGGAGTGCTAATAATGGATATCATCAAGAAGGCTGAGGTGCTTAATGCCTATTTTGCTTCAGTCTTCACTAAAAAGTTAATTTGTGACCATATGCTTTACACAATTAATAGTAGCAACAAGGGGAAAGGAACACAAGCCAGAGTAGGGAAAGAGCAGGTTGAAGAATATTTTGATCATTTAAATTCATTGAAGTGAGCAGGGCCTGATAAACTTCACCCTAGGGTACCTAAGACACTAGCAGAAGCAATTTCAGAATATTAGCGATTATCTTCAAGAACTCATTGAGAACAGGTGAGGACCCAGAGGAGAGGAGAAGGGCAAAGATAGTACTTATCTTTATCAAAAGGGGAACAATGACGAGCCATGGAATTATAGACTATTCAGCCTAACTTTGATACCTGGAAAGATACTGGAACATATTACTAAATCATAAATTTGTAAGCACCTAGAGGATAATAGGGTGACAAGTAATAGCTAACATGAATTTGTCAAGAATAAATCATGCCAAACCAACCTAATTTCCTTCTCTGACAGGGTAACTGTCCTAATGGATGAAAGGAAAGGAGTAGACATGATATATATTGATTTAAGACTTTCATACATTCCAACATGACCTCATAAGCAAACTAGGAAAAGGTGGTTTTTCAACTGGTTGAAAAAACTGAACAAAAAGTTTATGACTGCTTTGCTGTCATATTAGCAGGGCATATCGAGGGGTGGGGGTGGGGGGAAGAGGGGTCATTCAGGGGTCAGTTCTGGATCTGATACTACTCAATATGTTCATTAATAACTTGGAATGGAGAGTATGCTTAAACAATTTGCAGATGACACCAAGCTGGGTGGGGATGCAAGCACTTTAGAAGACAGAAGAATTCAAAGTGACCTTGATAAACTGGAGAATTGGTTTAAAGTAAACTTGGTGGAATTCATTAAAGACAAGTGCAAAGCATTACACTTAGGAAGGAAAAATCAAATGTACAAGTAAAAGGGAAAAAAACTGGCTATTCAGTAATACTGCAGACAATTATCTGTGGGTTATAGTAGATCAGAAATTGCTTATGCAGTTATGAAGAATATTAATATCATTCTAGGATGTACGAATAGGAATGTCATAGACTAAACATGGGATGTAATTGGTTTGCTTTATTTGGCACCGATGAGGCCTCAGTTGAAGTACATCCAGTTTTGGGCACCACACTTTAAGATGTGGACAAATTGGAGAGAATCCAGAGGACAGCAATAAGAATGATAGGAGATTTAGAAAAATCTAGTCTCTGAGGAAAGGTTAAAAAACAAATAAAAAATGGACATGTTAATCTTGTCAAAAGATGAGTGGGGAGAGGGCTGACAATACTCTTCAATTATGTTAAGAACTGTAATAAAAAGGATAGTGATCAATTGTTCTTAATGTCCACCAAAAATAGGACAAAAATAATGAGCTTAATCTGCAGCAAGAGTAATTTAGGTGAGAGATTAGCAAAAACTTTCTAACTGAGGATAGTTAATCACTGGAATAGGTTTCTCAGGAAAGTTGTAGAATCCCCATCACTGGAGGTTTTTAAGAATAAGTTAGATGAACACCTCTCAAGGATGGTCTATGTATACTTGGTCCTCCCTCTGTGTGGAGGATGGATTAAATGATCTCTCAAATCCCTTTCAGCCCTACATTTCTATGATTTTCAGTGACAGATAGATTCTGATTTCACAATTACCATAGCAGGTTCTTCCCTGTGAGGTGTTGCTGCTATGTTTACTGTTGTTTCAAATAATTTATATTGATACATTTTAAGAAAACAAATGCATGGAAAGAAGGAAAAGATTTTAAATGCCATGAACATAACTTACATTAGAAATGAAAATGAGAGCAGTAGAACACTGAAAAACCCAATGGTGACTGGAGCAATCAAACTTTTGAAAGTAATACAATATGGAGACGAGAAGGAGGAAATGAAAGTTTAATTATAATGGTATATTATACATAGAATAAGTTAGGCAATTTGGTTAGGGAGGAAATATCATGTTCAGGAAATTCAGTGAATAATATCTAAGTAACAGTGTACCCTGAATATGTATCATTTCTACATAACTGTAGCTTTTTCATTGTTGTTACACTCCATGTGCACGTACCATGGATTTATATAGAGGCAATATGATATTTTCTGTCTTATTATCTATCCCTTTCTTAATGATTCCCAACACTGTTTGCTTTTTTGACTGCCACTGCACATTGAGTGGATGTTTTCAGAGAACTATCCACAATAACTCCAAGATCTTTCTGGAGTGTTAACAGCTAATTCAGACTCCATCATTTTGTATGTATAGTTGAGATTGTTTTCCACTGTGCATTACTTTGCATTTATCAACATTGAATTTCATCTGTCATTTTGTTGCCCAGTCACCCAGTTTTGTGAGATCCCTTTGTAACTCTTCACAGTCTGCCTGGGACTTAACTATCTTGAATAGTTTTGTATCATCTGCAAATTTTGCCACCTCGCTGTTTACCCATTTTTCCAGATAATTTTTCCAGATCATTTATGAATATGCTGAACAGTAATGGTGCCAGTACCAACCTCTAAGGGATACTACTATTTATCTCTCTCCATTCTGAAAACTGTTAATTTATTCCTACCTTTTGTTTCCCCATCTTTTAACCAGTTACTGATCCATGAGATGACTTCCCTCTTATCCCATGATGACTTACTTTTCAAAAGTATTTAATTTAAATTGACCTTTTTAAAAAATATATATATTTTTAGAAATCTAGACCTGTTGTGTTTTGTTGTAACTTGCATTATCCTTATGTTAAATTTGCATTATCCTAACAAAACATTTACTTTATTCATCTCTTTTATATGTTGCAAGTCAAAGTGAAAATGAAAAGAAAACAATACAACAATTTTTTCCACTCAAAGGCCTCAAAAACCAACCAAGATGAAGAACACATCAAGAACCAAGAATATATCAACATGTAATCTGAAGATTTAAGTGGTATATCTACAGCCGACCAGTCCGAAGCACAAATACAGCTATCTACTGAAGAAACAGTGTCTCCAAAACCTAAAAGCAGTTCCTAATGTTTGTCGGTCACAGTGTTCTCATTTATTGAAGTTAAAAAAGATGGCTACTACTGCACCTCTTGCAAAAAAGCTTACGAAGAAGGAAAGCTTCCCAATGCTATAATTGGTAAAAGTGGAGGAGCTTGGTTTGTCAAACCGATCAGCAAAGCCAATGCTGACAATCTACGTGAAAAGGCTGCAAAACACCAGGCCTCTGGAGTGCATCAACATGCATAAAGCCTTATAAGCCCACTTTCAAAGCCAATTTTAGAAGTACTTATTGAGGCTGTTAAGAATGCTGGAGACAACACAGTTCATGCAAACAAACATGGCTGTGGCATCCTACTTTCTATTTAAGCAAGAGATACCACACAATACAAACTGGAAGCCAATGTTAAGTGCATTGTCACTTGTTCATCCTCAAGTTGAACACTGGTTCCGAACAAGACCAGAAAATGCTCACTATCTTTCTGCAAGAAACTCGACTGGCTAGAAGCATGCAGTGCAACAGTGAAAGACTCAACAGTTGAAAAAGTGAAGAACTCTCTCACCAGATTCAAAAAAATTGCATACATGGCTGATGAATGCACCGATGCATATGAATATCAAGTATTAAGTCATTGTGTATGTTATCTTGATGTCAGGGGTAGGCCAGTAGATGCATTTCTAGATGTTCAAGTTATAGAAGACACATCGGCTGCATCTGTGACAACCCACATCTTAGAAGAATTAAATGCTTGACAATTGGACCCCAAACAGATGGCTGATTGTGCATCTGATGGAGCTGCAAACTTCTCTGGAAGACATGGTGGAGTACAAGCTTTGCTCAGAGAAAAGTGTAACCCTCATCTCTCCTATACACACTGCAGAGGCCATCTACTCCAACTAGCACTAGTACGAGCTGCAGAATCTTCAAAAGAGACAATAAAAAGCTATAAATTTAATATCTTCATTATATTATTTTTTCAGCAAGAGTCCAAAAATACTGAATATCTTGGAAAATATAGGAGATACACTGGGACTGAAGTTCAAATTAGTCCAACCTGGGAAAACCCGCTGGCTTTCTCATGAGCAATCCTTGGCGGTTGTCTTAAAATTACTCCAGCCATTATTACTGGCTTTGGAAAGTATCTACCAAGTTGGGATGGATCTAAGTAGTGAGGCTGGTGGATTACTTTTCCTACTATGTTCAGAGAAGACTATTGCCATTCTCTCTCTCTCTCGTAAGTCTACTGTTGAAACCACTTGGGTCATTAAACAATGCCATCCAGGCATCTACTACAACAGTAGTAGATCTTTGTTCAGCAATGGAAGCTACATTTGGATCAGAGAGCTATCCATTGAAAAAGTACTGGAAGAAGCAAAGACTTCAGTCCAGAAGTTGACTAATGAAGGCATTTATATTGAATCCTTAAGTGAAGAAGACAAGAAGTTTTTGTTAAGACAACTGAAAAAGTACACAGACTTGATTCTTAAAAAGCTACAACAGCGACTTCTAAATTCTACTCAATATCTACGTAGCTTGTCCTATAAAACACCAACAGTTGAGTGGAGTGAGGCACTACCAGCAATGGGGCTGCCATGTGATCAGGACAGAATAGAGAATTTGAACACAGAGTGGAATATCATATGACGAATGAATGAAGATTTGACTTCAACTTCTTTTTATCATCACTAGTGGCTCGACCCGATCTTTGTGTTCTGTTTCCTGGGATGAAAGAAGTAGGAATTCATCTCTTGCAACTACCAGTCACAACAGCTACAGTTGAGCGTTCTTTTTCATCATTGAATAGAATTTTGTGTTCTGAAAGAAGTCGCCTTCTGCCTGATCATGTGAATGAACTAATGAGTTCATTCACATGAAGGAATCAGAGTACTGGGCACACAAGAAGCCACCACAGATGAACACATTGCATTCAAGAAGTTCATTATTAGTTGTACAAAATTCTAACAAGAAACCAAGAAGGATGTAGATGTAGTGCTTCATAAAAGGCTTGAGTAGCCAACTTTAATTTGTGTGATGATTTTAAAACAGGAGTTAAATCTAATAAAATGGTCATTTTCAGTTTTTACTATGGTGCCATACAGCCCACCTTCACCCTCACAGTCTCACCCCTCATTGGCCCTGACACCCCCCCTATAAATTCAATTCCTGGGGAAACCACTGCTCTCCACCTCCCGCCCCATGCTAAACCCCCAAAAGGGAATTTTCTAGCACTAAGGGGGGGGGGGGGGAAATCACAAGATCAGCAAGTGGTTATTTAATTTTCTTTATACATAAATATCCCAGGTTTGAAAAAAGGCAGAAGTGCAGCTGGTTTCTTTCCTTTCCAGGGCATGGTGACACATGCATATTAGGCAACTAACATGAACTCTAACCTTCTCCACCCATGGAAATGTGTGATTTTCATTCTTGTCCTTTAACCCATGTTAACTTGTTCATTTTCAGTCACACTGTAGCTTTGGGGAAATGGAACAGTCGGATCAGTTCAGGGGATTGCTATATGCAGTGTAAGCTAGTGCCTCACCTCTGTCTGAAAGATCCAGTTATCACTCCTGAAGAAATGTCACATTCCTTCCTGATCAGAAAGGATTTAGGATTGTTTTGTTTGTTTTTCTATTCATGGCAAATGAAAGGTACTGAGCCAGGAATATTACATGGGCCTTGGGATCATCCGAGAATGCTAGAGGTGCTGAAGTAGTATTCTCATGAGGTACAAAGGCCTTGACCTGAGTCCAAGGGCTATGGATGCTGAGCCACTAGCAGATCAGAGGAGGAGTTAGTGAGTCAAAGAGGGAGCTGAGAGTGGGACACATTGTTCCCCCTGGTCCCAGTGGAGATCAGAGCATTAGGGATCCTCCCTTAAGGGGGACTACCTCCCCTGAGAGCTATTGCAGAACCCTTTATAGCATGAATCTACATAAATCACACTGTTATGGACCAGGATATAGACAATCTTGCCTAGCAGTCAGAGCAAGAGTCAGGTCAAGTGGTCAGAGCAGGCATCCAGGTTGGGGAACAAAGCCCAGGGTCAGCACCAGAGCCAACTGCCAATTACCAGAGCCAGGGATCAAGCCAGAGTCAGAACCAAGAACCAAAGCTGAGAGTCAGAGCTGAAGTCATATACCAAATGCCAGAGTCAAAGATCAAGCCAGAATCAGAGGCCAGAGTTGGAGCAAGGACTGGTAACCGATGACTGGAGGCAAGTTGCAAGGATAGGAACTGGAGGAGAGGCAAGGATCAAGCACAGGCCAGGAGCACAGTGGGAACAGGAGCAAAGGCAGTGGTGAGGCGGGAACCAGGAGACTAGCAGGAATCAGGAACAGTGTTGGGAAAAAAAGGCAGACAACAGGAATTCACCTTGTTGCTCAGACAAAAACTTCCTGTGCCTCCTTTTGGCTTAAATAGCATGGTTGGATGAATCAGTGGAACTGAGCAGTCCCCCAATCAGAGCTCCCATGGGTGGGTGCCTTGGCTGAGGCTATCGTCCTACTAGCTTCATGTCTGACTAGGTTTCAGCAGATACTGGGTGGAAGATGTGTCTGGGGACTCCCAGAGCTGGGTTCAAGACCCAGGATATCACACAGTGCCAGGGACTGGAGCGTGGCATCATGTTCCTAAAGCAGACATGGAGATGGCCCTAGGCTAGCTCTGGTGTTTCAGGAGACCTTCTGAGTAGGAATCTCAGCTTATTTTGCTGGGGGCTACCCCACAAAATGATGATTCTGTGAAGAAACTGTCATGGAGATTTCCTTCCCTTTGACTGTCCCTCTAGCAAAAATGCCCATGAAAGATAATCAGGCCTTAATATACAACAACAAGGAAGGGAAGTTAATATCAGTGAGGGTTATAGTGAGTATCTTATATAAAGTCAGGACTTTTAGAGCCTCTTCTTTAAGCTTCTCCAAACTGAGCTTGAATGAGCCTTCTGCAATGCTCTACAGCACAGCTGTACAATCCCCTGGTGATGCTTGTTGTAGGAAGGAAAAACCTAACCCACTTCAAGATAAAAAAACACTTTCATTAGGATTTAATGCAGTCACATCAACTGTGTTAATTGCATTATTAGTCAATATTCCTGTTGCTGCACAATGGCTGATTACTCTATTGTTCTGAGGACCCTGGAGATTAAGAGAGAAAATAGAACACATTGTTGGTTTTTGAGGGTTTTTCTCTGTTAGCAAATTCCATGCAAAATATTATTAGCAGAATACATCATAACACTGAAAATATATTCAGGCTGAGGATCATGTGGAAGCTCCATATAAAAGAACAGCAGATACACTAAAAAAAACCAAACAAAAAAACAAACCACGAGGGTCCAAAAAGTGATCAGGAGAGGTTTGTTAGAGTTATGAATTCTCCAAAAATTCCATCTGCACTAAGCATGCTGTATCCCAGGGCTGGAGGTAGTCCTCCTGGTGCCAAGAAGTCAAGGTGGCACTGGACACAGGAACTGACAGCAGGGAAACAGTCTCTTCTGTGTTTTCAATGCTCCCCTGCTGCTAATGCTGACTCCCTGGAAAGCATAGGTCGGAGTTATAGGGTAGGGAGGGGAAGGGAGAGGGAATAGGAGCAGAGGATGATGTGAGGGACAGGAGTTAGGGTGACAGCCAAAGTGGAAGAAGGAGCAGCAGAGGGGGAGAGGATGGATAGCAGCAGAGGGAGTGATTGGCAAGGGAAGGGCAGGACAGGAGGCAGAGGATGAGAGGGTGCACAGAAGGGTAAGGGGACAAGACCCATGAGAGAGTGAGGTTGGATAGGAGTAGAAGGAGAAGAGAGCAGGAGCTGGAGGGGACAGTAGAAAGGGGACAGGACTGGGGACATGGAGGTGGATAGGAACAGAGGGAGAGGGGGACAGGAGCAAGGGTGTGGTGGGAGGACAATAGTAACAGAGCAGGGCTGAGTCAAAAGGAGCCTAACTTGTGAGTGCCTGACTTTGTAAGCTTAATGTAATACAGAACTATCTAAGCATGTGTTTGCCATTACCCTCAATTTAAAAGCATGAGCCTTGACTGTGTTGAGCTAGAGAACCAAGTATTTTAGTTTGAAGAGAAGAGAAAACTTAGAAACCTCTGTGTTTTTCTACACCTGATACTTTATATTGAATAGACACTCAAACAAAAGGGGATATGCCTATCAATTGTATTATTGCACATTAAAGATTTTTTAAAATATCTTCAAAACCAGTCACACAAGAAATGTTTGGTTGCTGATCCAACTGGTCATGCAAAGGCATTTTTGGTGCCTATTAAGAACCGCTGGAAATTTGATTGATATTTCAGTTGCACATTCATTCATATTTTTTTTCTGTTCCTATATCTATCTACACAGAAGTTATCCAGAACTGTGGGCCTGCTCGAAAGCCCACTGAAGTTAATGGGAGAGATGCTGTTGACTTCAATGGGCTTCGGTTCAGGTCCTAAGTGCTAATTAGAGTTTTCAGTGCCCTATTTTGTTACTAAACTTGAATTCATTTACTCTGGATAGAACAAACAATCAGACATGTAATTAACGTCATCTACAGTATGCAGTCTGTTTGAATTGTAGACCTTCCAGAAACCATATTAAACAATCTATGTTTCAAATAAAAACTAATTATTGGAATCAATATATTAATAGCCAATATTTTTTTCCTGCCTTAATCATAAAGTTGAACAGAGTATTTTGTTTAACTGTTTGAAGCAAATACAATTAAGACATTGATTTTTTTCTGTAAAGAAGTTGATATATATATATAAGTTTTATATGTATATAAAAACCCTAAAGACTGACAGACTTGTGGCCAACCAATTTTTTTTTGAAAAGTTCAAACTTTTTCCAGTATTACTGCTTCAAATTTCTCCAGAAAACCTAAACCTTAATGTCTGTTGTGGATTCTAAATCTACACAGAAGTAAAAATGAAACACTACCAAAAAAATAAATCTTAGACTCCTAACTCCTTTCTATCCCAACAATCCAAACCTGTCTAGCAATACTACATATTTCCCACTTGCACACTTTGAAGAATTTCCGGTGGTGTGGGAGGAAAAGCAGTTTGCTCACTAATCAAATATGAATTGCCAAATGTTCATCTGAAACAATATCCCTTTATTAAAAAGAAAAATGGGTATGCAGAGGATGTTGGACTAACTCTGCTTCTACTGCAGTCAATGATAAAACTCTCCTTAACTCTAATAGAAGCAAAATTTTACCCATGCTGAAGTGATTTTAAAATCCCATACCCTGCATTAGTTATTAATCTGGTTTGCCAACACAACTCTTTCCCTGCAATACTGGACCAAGAACAATTTGTACTTTTATAGCATCCTTCACAACAATGTCTCAGGGCTCTATACAACTATTATAAAATTATCAGCATGTAAGAACAAGAATAAGCTGTGGTAAACATGTATATGTGGCTTTAGCCTTGGCCTGCATGAGACAATAGACAATACTTCTAACCAGAGGCATCCTCAGAAATGTTTCACATGGTACACACAACTGAACCCCCTTGTATTCACCACAATCCACCTCCCAGGTTTCTCGCTGCCCTTTCCCAGCCAGCTCCCGCGATGTGGGAACTCACCTCAGTTCCCCATACTTGTTCAGCGACAGCCTCAAGACCTGCTATAAGTCCTGTGAGTGGAGTAGAGGGACACGGGATGCTGGAAGTAGAGGGAAGCTAGGCAGGCCCTTGCAGGGTGGTGGTGATGGGGGAAATCTCTAGTGCTGGATGGAGGGGCAGCTGGGCTATACCTGAACAGTGCTGTGACCTCTTGCACTCAACACCTGGAGTGGGGAGTCCAATGGGGCAGGAGCTGCCATTGGTGAACGTGTACAGGGCAGGCTGACTCTCCAGTACACATCCCCAGGGACTCTTCTCCACACTGAGCCAGGATTGGAGTTGTGGTGCTAAGGCAGAGGGCAGCAGCAGGCATGATAACTGGTATAGCCTGATAACAGACTCTGATCCACATATCTTCTTATCTTCTGTGTAGGGGTCTCCTACTAGAACGTCTTGTACAGTATACACTTTCGTATGATTCTCTATCCACGAGCTGCCCTTCAGCTGGTTATGAGATCAAACCCCTAGATGAACAAACAATTCTGTTTTATCCTTGTCTAAGAGCATACACTTCACTTGGTGGTCAACTTTCCCTCACAGTTTTCAGTGCAATTTCCAACTTATGCCTTTTACCTCTCTGCATGGTATGTTGTAGACCCTAAACCCCTCCACTTTAAAAAAATAGCAATACTGTCTGTAGTTGAGTGAAATCAGACAACTTTAAACTATGACAAAGACAAGCTCAAGCACCTGATTAGCATTTTCATCTAAACCCTATTTGTGAGAAATGTTGCATGATTGTAAGCACTAAAAATAATAAGTATCAGGCAAGTTCTAATCTATTTTACAATTAATCAACTGTTTTGAATTGTATTTGTTTTATAAATAGATCAACTATCATCTTGCCTTCATCCCATTCATTTTAAGAACTTTTGCTCAGTCATGACAAGCCTCCCAGGATACCCAAATCAGTACTCATAGTGCATTATCTTTGTTTCTAGGATGCCTAAGGCCGTATCTGAGACATGAATTAAATGATATAAAATATATTCCAGTTAGTTGACACTACTGTCAATAAATACTGGAACAGCTCATATTAGAGTGTAACCCACCACAATCTGTTGCAGCAGGTGGTAACCAGCTGCAAGATAAACTACAGAGAGAAAAGTGTTAGTTAGTCAAATAATAGTTATGTTTGAGTTACAGGAGCGGATCTTCTGGTAGCCTATTTTTGATATTTCACTTGGCCAAATAAATGTTATTGATTAACTTTAATATCTGTAGGAGGTGTTGTGTTGTAGAGATGTTTAAGAATAGACCTAACACAAAAGCTTGGAGTAAATTGGCATTCTGTTGACAATTATTTTTCTAATCAATGCCTGGATAAATAAGTCTAATGCTACATTATTTTCATTAGCATGGGTTTCTAATTGAGATTATTAGAACTGGTTGACACTTGGGGGAGGGGAGGGGTTGTTTTCAGTGAAAAGAAGCCATTCCTTTTTATTCTGGTTTTTCAGTGAAACATTTTTAAATGTTTCAGTTTTGAAACTAACAAAACAATCTGTGAAATCTCTTTTAAATGATTTGTTTTCATTTTTTAAACTTTCCCCCAGAAGAGAGTTCATTTTCTGACCAGCTCTAAAGATGTTACACTTCATGTTTGTCTTTTGAAGATTGATATGTACGTGCTTGACATGATTTGGGATTAAACTGATAAACAAAACTCTTCACCTTTCCTGTTCTAGTTGTAGAGAACTTACATTATGGTCCAGTTCGTCCAAATGTGTTAGTATTTCTTTTATGAATCAGCTCATGTTTTTTATAGGCACATGCCTTACTGAGCATGTCATTTGTCCTAAAATCTTTTAATTGGCTCCTGCCAAATAACATTGATTTCAAAATTCCTTTTCTCATCTTGAGAATCCTGACTGGCTCTAACAAGTCTGACTAGCCAATTTACTGTAAGGTTGCAATCCAACTTCCATTGAAGTCAATGGAAACATTGACAGACTCCAGCCGTAAAGGGATCAAGTCCTAAATCCTTGGTCAGCTCTTAAGATATGATGCCCCAATTCAGCAACATACATGACTGAAGCTTCTGAATAGGAAATACCAAATTCACAGTCCATTTTGGTCAATTTCACAGATATAGGATTTTAAAAATTGTAAATGTCATGGTTTCAGCTATTTAAATCTGAAATTTCACAGTATTGTAACCATGGGGATCCTGACTCAAAAGGGGGTTGAAAAGCTATTGTAGGGGGGTCATGGTATTTCCACCCTTACTTCTGCACTGCTGCCTTCAAAGCTAGGTGGCCAGAGGGCAGCTGCTGGCCAGGAATCCAGATCTGAAGGCAGGCCATCGCCAGCAGCAGCGCAGAAGTAAGGGTAGCAACACCATACCATGTCATGTCATCCTCACTTCTGTGCTGCTGCTGGCAGAGGCACTGCCTTCAGAGCTGGGCTCCCAGCCAGCAGCTGTGGCACTTTCAGGAACCTTCCCTGGCTGCAGGAGGTGGGTCTGACCTAGCCCCAGAAGCGGTGTGTGCAGGGGGAAAGGAAGTCCTGTCCCTCTCCAGCCCAGCCAGGACTAACAGCTGGAGTCTGACTCAGAGTAGGAGCCCGCCAGCTAGAGTGCCCACAACGCCAACCCTCCCCGGCTCTAGGCCCAGTGCTCAGGAGTTAAAGGGGCCCCAGGCAATCACTCACTCACCCACCCATAAGGCCTTCCCTACCCCCCCCCAAAAAGTAACAAACCCCCGCATACCATGCCACCTTCACCTCTTCATTGCTGCTGGCGGCAAAGCTGACTTCAGAGATGGACTCCTGGCCAGCAGCCACTGCTCTCCAGCTGCCCAGCTCTGTAAAATCTGGTCTCCCCTACAATAGCCAGATTTCACAGGGGAGAACAAATTTCATGGTCCATGATGTGTTTTTTCACTGCTGTGAATTTTGTAGGGTGCCACTTATGATTAGTCCTATTGCCCTATACTATTTACATGCTTACAGCTGGACAGGCCCGCTCCTGGACACGGTGCGCTGAGGCACCGGGGGATGGGGGAAGGTTGGGGGGGGAGCCTCAGACATTCTCGTGGGGGCCCCTGTGGGGCCCGGGCAAATTGCCCCACTTGCACCCCCCCACCTCCGGGCAGCCCTGCAGCTGGGTTGTGCTAACATGTCCAGAGCCTAGCTCAATGGGGTCCTGGTCCAAGACTGGAGTTCCTAGGCGTTGCAATAATATAAATAAATAACAGCAATGCCTCATGAGGGAGAGGACACATGGCCAAACATGAACAGCCCCACTACTCCCATGCACCAGGTTTCCATGCTACTCACTCAGTTTTGGTCCTGGCCCCTCCCCCACTGTGGGGCCAAACCTGAGTGGGCAGTGGAGCTGCCAGTACTTGTCCTCCTTGCAGCTGCTGTGGGGCTGGCTATAGCACACATAACATGTGAAATACATGGGCATGATAACATGTTTGAAATAAGTAAGTCAATAGGTATAATTGAAGGTAGCACCACCAAGGTCCCATTATCACCTCACTCCCCAGTTCCAAAACTTTGCTCTGCCACTGAATAGGCTCCACAAAGCCTGAGTTAGGCACTTAGGTTCCCTATACAATCAATGGGGAGAGCCAGGTCCCTAAAACTCAGATCCACAAAAGCTAGCATGCTAGATGGGGAGCCACTTAAACAAATGGGAGATGCCAATGAAAGGGATGTGTCCTAAACGCCATCCCTTTCAGGGACTTTGGTGCCTAAGCCCAGGCTGCAGGGAGGCACCTATCTCTGCTTGCAATCCACAGCTGGGAACCCCTCTCCTAGAGTCAAGTAGTTTGGCACCTATATCATTTTGTGCAAGAATGAGTTAGACACCTGCTTCATTCCACAAAAAGTGGAGAAAGACAGGGTGGTGCCCATCTTACAACTTTTAGCTCAGTGGTTAGACCACAATCCTGAGAGGTGTGACACATCCCGGTGAAGTTCTCGATCCCTTTCAGGCAGAGGGAGGAATTGAGCCTGGGTCTTCCATATCCCAGGTGAGTGCTCTAACCACTGGGATAAAAATTATGAAGTGGCATCACCTTATTCACCTTGTAAACACACGGGACTCACCCCTGTGGAGCCTCCTGCTGGTCTCTCAAGGAATTAGCTCATCCAGCCTCCAGAGCACCCTCTGCAGGCCGGTGTCCCGCTTGCTGCCGGCCCCGTGTCCCTCCCAGACCCCAGAGCCCTTTTATCTGGGGTGCTGACCCCTGGCAATACTCCCACACTCTGCCTCTGGGTCTCCCCTCTCTGGGGAACCCCCAACCCTCTAATCTCCACCTTGCCTCAGTCTGGGCTACTGCCAATCATCATCAAGCCCCCGCTCCCTGGGGCAGACTGTAGTGTAAAAGCCACTCATCATAGGCAAGGTTGGGTCTGGACCTGCTGCCTCTCTCTGCAACCCAGTGCCTGTATGGGGCCTTGGACAAGGCCCTGCAGCCCGGGGAGTTGCCAGCCTGGAGCTTCCCAGCCCTGCCTCACTCTAGGCACCCTGAGCTTCCCAGCAGCCAGGCCCCCTCTCTCTGAAGGCAGAGAGAGTCTGCTGAGCTCCTGTCTTCCAGTGTCTTATATAGGGCCAGCTGAGGCCTGATTGGGGCATTGCCCAGCTGTGGCTGCTTCCCCAATCAACCCCGCTTTTCCTGCCCCAGCCCTCTCCCCAGGCTGATTTCAAGCCCTTCCAGGCAGTAGCAGGGTGACCACCCCACTACACACCTCCTCATGGATTTCTAATGGGGTCTAATCTGGTAGGCATACTCTAAACACGCCTAATCATTCAGGCCACATATGCTGTTCTGCCTATCTTCTCCTGTTTTGTGAATCCTACTGGTGCTTAGGTTGGAGATAAGCATTTCAACATCTAGAGGGAAGCAGTAGTGTGCATGTTCAGAGGCAGAAACTTAGGCACCTAGGGAAATTTTGCAAAGAAAATTTATGCACATGTGAATTTAGGTGCCTACAAGGTTAGGTGGCAGCCATGCAGGAGTTTTGTGGATTATAGTGCCTGAATCTGGGCCTTAGATCCTCAAATGATCCAAAGCCAGATATCACCACTGACTTCAGTGAGTTACCCCAGGTGAAGACCTGAAAATGCCTGTATGTGCACAAAAATAATTGTGATTGCTGTCCATACCAATGAAATCGATCCAAATACTACTTTCAGTGCTGTCGCAAAGCAGCCCCAGCTGGAGCAAACTTCTTGCTGAAGGCCACACCACAAGTGCATCTTCCTCAGTTTGCCCTCTCAGGTAACCCAAAGACTCCACTTTAGGTTGTCTGGCTTCAACCATACATTTCTTGGACTATAATGTTACAATAAACCTGACCCAAACAGCACATACCAAAACTCCTGACAGTAATCCACTTATCACTCTAGTGCATATAGTCCTTAAAGTTCTGTGACACAATGCCCAACATACCAAATGCCATGATCTTTTGCCAGATCTAGGCACCTTATCAGCCCTCTTCTATCCCTCTACCAGGACAGCCACTTCAGCCATGCCAGACAGTGCAACACCACTCTTCTCAATAGGGAACACCCCCCCTCCCACTTGGAAATTATGCTTACTAGGAGAGCATCCCTCACTCTCCCAGCCCTCTTGTGGTCTTTTGGGGGTCCAGCTCTCCAGCCCTAGGGAGGTCCACAAGTCAACTCCTCTGCTGCTATCTTTCCTTCAGGCATCTCTGTTCCTTGGCTCTAGCTCTTCAGCTTAGAGCCAGCACCTCCCTCCCTCTTGTTAGTGCTGCTGCTGCCACCACCAGTGGCAGCTTGAGCAGCCTGCCCTAGCTCTCTGGCTTGGTGAGCCAGATAACAACCCCTCTCGCTGGTCCCCTACCTTCAGCCTTCTCTCAGGCACTTTCTAGTTCTGGCAGCTCTGACCTGTCCCGGACCCCTACTGCCTCTGTCTTCCTGGGTCTTCCTCCATTACAGGGTCTCCCTGGTCCTTTATAGTCCCCAGGTGATGACCCACACCCTTCTTAACTGGCAAAATTGGAAGTGTCTGTTCTGGTGCAGGCAAGCTAGACTTACTTCATTTAGAGGGGCCAGCCACCCTGGGACAGGTAACCACTTTTATAAGAGTTTTCTCCCTGAGCACATTGTTTAGTTTATTTTTTTGTTATGCATTTGCCACCTTTTGCTACCAAAATTATTTGGGGATGTCAGAGAAAAACAGAGTTCTCACTGTCAGGTTGGGTACAGCACCTCCCACTGGGCTCTAGTGGTATCTCCTCCATCCTGTCCCACAACATGGCCCTGCTAACTCTCTGCAATCTCCTTTTCATGGCATGGCCCTCCAGCTCGCTCAATAAGATCCTCCCCTTCTAGGGAAAGCAAAGTTCCTCTAGACCCACTGTCTGCCTGGTGTCTCCAAAGCCCTTACCACTTCCCAGTGGTGGGGAATGGTACCCAGGCCCACACTCTACACTGAGTTCTAGCCCAGGGACCCTATAAAAAGCAGCCAAATTTTCTGCACAGTCTGACCCCTTTCTGCTCTTTCCCTAAGCTTCTTCCTACTCATCTGGCTTCCCCGCTCTCTAGGCTTGCCAGTCTCCAAATTCCCTTCACTCAGGGAGTAACTGCAGCCTACTTTCCTGCAAACTGCTCACTGCTCCCAGGCTTTCTACTATCCCACCTGTTCCTGCATAGCTGAACCTACTTCTAATTAGTGGCATGCTCCCTGGCTCCTCCTCCGGGTGCACCCAGTAGAGTTAATTGGCCTGTCTGGCTACCTTAACCACTTTCAACCTTGTCTGGAGTGGATGCCCCATCACAGGGAGTTTAGGGTGTATAGCTAATGCTGGACTGGAGCCTTAATTAGTTCCTTTTTTATTTACATTAAGTTGCACCCCAAAGCTGTGACCCCCTCATTTTAACAAATGCAAAGATTCTGGATTCTGTAGCCATACAATTAAATTGTTATTCATTCCTAGGGTATATGACACGGGCACTTACATGCAATATATCACTGACAGAAAGGTAAGCAATAACGTTGTGGAAACAGGACACCAATAGCCTTTCTTTTTTTCATGAGGATGAGAGAGATGTAATTAATTATATAGGTCAGGGTATACTTTTTACATCAGCTACAAGGGAGGCTGGTATACTGCCAGACTAATGAACATCTAGCTTGGAAATGGGTGTTTTGATAACAATGATACAATAACATGGCTTTAGGTCATTCCTCTGCACCCATTCTACAATAGCACCTACATATCTTCATTACTGAAAGCATCTGAGAACTGATTTCTTGGTGTAAAATGTCTCTTTTGCTAGAAATTTATATTGAGCTTTTTCTAAGGGAATGTATTCAATAAATCATGCTATACAGTTTTGTTAGGGAAATAATCATTGTCATCTGAACCATGCAATTCTATTTGTAGTCTACCGATGGAGATCAATAAAGTAATGATGCATTAAAGAATATTGGTTTCAGGACTATGGACATAGCCCACTGTTAATTAACAGCAGATTGTTTACTTCTCATTTCTATTTGACAAAACAGCACAGGAATCTGCAGAGTAGGCATTGCTGGCTGATATTATTGGATCACAAATGGTTGAGAAAATAAGCATATTCAAAATAAAGAAGGGAAAGGTTACCATAGATATTGTTATAGTTATTAATTATTACTATTATTTGCAACTATTTAAAATGGAAATCACCAGATCCTTAAAGAGGACTATGAATACAAACCCATGTAACATTAATACATTATTCTACATCATTGATGCAAAAGATTACAGTTCACAAAATACATCCACAGACTGTCCTCCCTTCACCCCTCTCCCAGCATATAATCTATACTGCAGCTGGGAGTGTAATTTTCATCTTAGTTACATAAGAATGGCCATGTTGGGTGAGACCAAAGTTCGACCTATCTTCTGACGGTGGCCAATGCCAGGTGCTTCAGAGGGAATGAACAGAACAGGCAATCATCGAGTGATGCATCCTCTGTTGTCCAGTCACAGCTTCAGGCAATCAGAGGCTAGGGAAACCGAGGGCATGGGGTTGTATCCCATACCATCTAGGTGAATAGCCATTGAAGGACCTATCCTCTATGAACTTATGTGGTTCTTTTTTGAACCCTGTTATAATTTTGCCCTTCACACCATCCCCTGGCAATGAGTTCCACAGGTTGACTGTGTGTAGTGTGAAGAAGTACTTCCTTTTGTTTATTTTAAACCTGCCGCCTATGCATTTCATTGAGTGACCCCTGGTTCTTGTGTTATGTAAAGGAGTAAATAACACTTCCTTATTCACTTTCCACACCATTCATGATTTTATAGACCTCTGTCATATTCCCCCCTTAGTTGCCTCTTTCCAGAAAAGTCCCAGTCTTTTTAATCTCTTCTCCATACCCTTCCATTTTTGTTGCCTTTCTCTGTACTTTTTTCCATTTCTAATACATATTTTTTGAGATTGGGTGACGAGAATTGCATGCAGTATTCAAGGTGTGGACGTACCATGCATTTATATACTGACATGATGATATTTTTTGTCTTCTGATCTATCCTTTTCCTAATGTTTCCTAACATTCTGTTAGCATTTTTGACTGTCACTGCGTATTGAGTGGATGTTTTCAGAGAGCCATCCACAGCTACTCCAAGATGTTTTTCCTGAGTGGTAACAGCTAATTTAGACCCCATCATTGTGTATGTATAGTTGGGATTATGTTTTTTAATGTCCATTGCTTTGCATTTTTCAACACTGAATTTCATCTGCCACTTTGTTGCCCTGTGATCCAGTTTTGTGAGATTCCTTTATCAGAGCCCTGCGTGGATACTAAATTTGTATCTGCATCCGAGCCGCAAAAATGATCCATGAATAGAAAGTGGATATCTGCAGATTTGCAGGACTTTAGATAGAAAACTCACTCTTTACCCCTTTTTCTAGATTTATGAATATGTTGAACATCACTGGTTACCTCTCTCCATTCTGAAACTGACCATTTATTCTTACCCTTTGTTTCCTATCTTTTAACCAGTTACCAATCCATGAGGGGACCTTCACTCTTATACCGTGACAGCTTACTTTGCTTAAGAGCCTTGGTGAGGGACCTTGTCAAAGGTTTTGTGAAAGTTCAAGTAAATTATATCCACTGAGTCACCCGTGTCCACATGTTTGTTGATCCCTTCAAAGAATTCTAATAGATTGTTGAGGCATGATTTCCTTTTACAAAAGCCTAGATGGTAAAGGTAGATGTACGTGCACTAGCTCTGATCAAGCTAACACACTAAAAATAGTGTTGCCGTGGTGGCACAGGTGCTGACTTGCGCTAGCCATCCGAGATCGTAGGTACGTACTTGTGTGGCTGACCCAAGCCTCCGCCCATGCCACCATGACAACACCGATAATTTAAGCATGCTAGCTCAAACAGAAAACATCCAAAAATATTTAAATAAATGGTATTCTATTATTATTTAACAGTGCAATTAATCGCATGATTAATCACGATTAATTTTTTTAATTGCTTGACAGCCCTAATTTGTACATCTACCTAAGATAGGAAGTTGTACCCTTACTTAAATACACATAAAAGCATATGTATAGATATTTTAACTGTAGTGGAACACCAAGGCTTTCACTGGATCCCACTGCTATAGGTGTACAGGTGGCTTTGAGTATCCCTAAATCAAGTGGTTCAGAACTGAATCAGTTGCCTGTGATTGAGTTCACTACTCAGAGTACAAAGACACCTCATGAGACATGCAACACTTATTATACTTAAGCATACTTGCAGCATTTCAGTCATAGACAATTCTGGGCACGTTCAATAAAAAGATCGGTAATGGTACATAGGACACAGGAGCACAGAAATTGCCCTGACTGAATCAGACTCAAGGTCCATGTAGTCCCGTATACTGTCCCTGAGAGTGGCCAACACCAAATGCTTCAGAAGAAGGCATAGAAACCCGCAGCAGGAACTAACACACCCCATCCACCCCCATATACAAACTAGGTCTCATCCACATCCAAGGTAGAAGTCAAACTCAAACAGCTTAATGGTACCAAATCAGGGATGAGGAAGGAGGGATAATCTGCATCCAAGAATATTAAAGAAACTGGCACTGAAATTGAAAGCCCAATAGCAAAGATTTTTAATGAATCCATAAACTCAGGGGCCATACCCTATGATTGGAGAATTGCTAATATAGTACCTGTTTTTAAGACAGAGGGGGAAAAGTGATCCGGGAAACTACAAGCTAATTAGTTTGATCTCAATTGTATGTAAGGTCTTGGAAAAAATTTTGAAAGAGAAAATAGTTAAGGACTTAGAGGTAAATGGTAGTTGAGATAAAATAAAACACGGTTTTACAAAAGGTAAATTGTGCCAAACCAGCCTGATCTCTTTCTTTGACAAGATAACTGATTATTTTAGACGAAGCAAATGCAGTAGATCTAATTTACCTGGACTTCGGTAAGGCATTTGATACAGTTCCACATGGAAAATTGTTAGTTAAATTATAAGGTGTTGGTGAGACCTCATCTGGAATACTGTGTGCAGTTCTGGTCTTTCATGTTTAAGAAAGATTAATTGAAACTGGAAATGGTGCCGAGAAGGTCTACTAGGATGATCAGAGGATGGAAAACCTACTTTATGAGAGGAGACTCAAAGGTGAAGGTTATGTCAAAGTTACAAAGTTATGAGATTTGTATGAGTCTTACTATAATATCATCTGCTGGAGTTGAGAAGGAATTTTGCTCCTCACTTATTTGTACAGCTAGACAAATGCCCTTTGTCCTATATTAGGAAGGTGAATAGAAACACTTAGCTGCCTTTATACAAATTATTTTAGGATCAGGCACATATAGGAAAATAACTATTTCCTGTAATAAAATCTGGCATTTGTCAGGATGGTGAGCAAAGAATTATAATACCCACAGTGTTGTTGAATTGGATTCAGTGCAGCTATAGTGAATTTGGTAGAACATCTACAGCACTTTAGTGATATGTTTTTCAGATCTCTGATGGGTGGGGGGAATCATTGTTATGCCAGTCCCCTCTGATGTGACCAACAAAGAAGCCTGGCGGGTTTGGGGTATGCCTTTTTTTAAATTAGAGAATGAATATAGTTCACGAAGATTAATTTCTTCTGTAGATAAATGCCAAGATACTGTATAAGTGTCTCCACTACTGGCTCCCTTATTTCAGCTATCCATTATGAAGCTGATCTGTATCTTTTCCTAATTACCCACAACATCAGTATGTGTATAAGCAAGAGATCCTTTCCTGACTGGAGCACATTGCTAACATGACATGAACAAATCCTGGGCAGGTATGTAAGGTATATTGAACATGTGTTTTAGGGGACTGTATTGCTTCCCTTAGGACCACATAAGGAAACGTGCAAGGCCATCACACCCAAACATCAGCTCCAGTTGGGGACAATGCGCGCCCATTATTAAAAAGTGTCATTGTTCAAGTTATAAAGCCTCCTCTAAGCTAGTGCCTGCTCCTGGCAGGCTGTCTGGTTTTTACAAACAAATTAATCAGATCTTGGGTTCCTTAATCCTTCCATCCTCACTCATTCTCCCACTGATCTGAAACAACATTGGATTTATTTTTATTTGGTAAAACTTTACAATGGCATGGAGTGTATACATCTTGAACAGCTCATAAAAGAGCTCCCCTAGCACTGGTTGATGTTATCCTACTGTGTGTTATGCACATTCTTTTTCCTTTCATGAAAAAGTACTTCTGAAAATCTACTGCTGACAAAAAAATATTGTGCCTGTTGCTAAAACACAGTGCTGACAGTTTTCAGTGGTCAACATCTGGAGGTGAGTTGACCCAGATATGACCCGTTGCATGGTGTCTTATCAGCTCTTTGGCTAGTTTCAAGTTGAACTTGATGTGAAAGCTGTCAGCTGTTAGGTGATATCTTTTTTGTTTTATGGATGATTGGCTTGGAGAAGTTTCATAGTGAAAATACCACCTGCTCATGAGGATGTGATGTAGGTTCCTTGCAGACATATAGATCTACGGATGTAACTGTCAGATGTAACTTCTTGTTACTGACACATCACTCACATATTTAATGTCATATTTATATAGGGTTACCAGATAGCAACTGTGAAAAAACAGGACAGGGGGTGTGAGGTAATAGGCACCTATATAAGAAAAAGTCCCAAATAACGGGACTGTCCCTTTAAAAACGGAACATCTGGTCACCCTACACTTATAATTTGTTTTGATTGGTGTGCTCTTGATGTCAATTACCTGTTGTTTTTTTTTCATTCAAGACACGGCCATGTCAGTGAATAAATGGCTCTTTTCAACATCACTTAAAGAAACTGGTAATGGACACATATTGTGCCAAGGTCTGAATGCATGCATTGTTCTCTACTTATTTATAATCTTTAGAATGACTCATTTGCCACATAGTCAAACTCTGCCTGTGTATTTCAGCATATATACAATGCAGTGATTTTTCAATCATTTAACACAACAGCCTTGAGTTAAGGATATTGATTGATCCACGATGTAAAAACATGCTTCACATGGATTTCTTTTTTCAGTTCTGTTAACTTTTTATGTGAGAAAACATTGTAAATATGAAAGAATGAGCATTTCAAGGTGGAAGCTTTGGGGCATCTTGGTTGGCCTTTGACTACTCTTGTCAAAAATGGGCCCATTGCAGGAAGTGTAGATCTGGATCTGAACCCAAACTACACCAAAGTTGGCACCCAGTTCAGGACTTGACCTCACAATAACAAGGTTAGGACTTTTCTTTGCTTAAATTTCACACCCTCAGATATGTATTTCTTTCTTCTTTTCTTAGCTCACCCTTGTTATTTTCCTCTATTGGCTCATTTACCATGTCACAGCTACTTCCTCTGTCAGTCCATCCTTTTCTCACAGATCATTAGATTCCAAGGAGCAGCACTGTATCTTTATAAAGGTTTTATTTGAAACTGAAATAGAAGGAATGGCTAGAATTGTTAGTGGATGTTACACGGCTGGCCTTACCATGAGGCGAACTGAGGCGGCCACCTCAGGTACCAGACTTTGTGTGGCGGGGTGTCCCACTAGAACCCAGAGTGTAGAAAATTGTGTCTGCTGCTGGTGCATATGTATTCTCTCTGCTCTAGATGCACAGAGATCGTGGAGTGCTGTGCTGGAGGAAGGAGGGCACAAGAGACATAGCAGGCAGGCAGGAGAAAAGGTGAGAGGGAATAACAGAAAGGGGCAGGAGCTGCAGGGACAGAGAAGAGGAGTTGGAAAAGAGGACGTGGGATGACATGTTCAGTGAGATAATGAATGTCTCTTATAGCTGAGACAGGGCTCGGAGCCTGGAGGATTTCACTCTCTGAGAAACATCCAATCTGAGACATTTTAAAGGAACCTTATTTTGGGGGTGGGGAGAAGGCTCCTTTAAATGTCCTGAAGTGGATACCCCAACATTGAAGCATTTAAAATGACTATTCATTTTTAAAAAAAATTAGGCCAAAAAAGTATATACAAAAAAAGTTTGTTTCCAAAACCATTGTCGCTACATTGGAACCTATTTTGACATAACTGCCTTACCATTGCACAAATTTACCATAATTCAGGTGTGTTTGTATTTTTCATTTAAATCTGGAACTACAGTGTACTCTGTTATCTATTTTGTATTTGTTTTACATAATATTGTTTCTCTTTCCTCATATTTTCTGTATTGTTCCTATTTTGAAAAACTTCAGTACATAAAATTAGATATGTTGAACAGACAATACCCTTTTCCTTGTATTCCTCCTTTTCCTTTGCATCCAATCCATTTCAGTGTTTTTTTAAAAAACACACACTTCTTTTGCCTTCTGGATTTCTTTCTTTCTATACAGATTAAATTACATTATTTCAAATTTAAATTAATGTATAGTAAAAATTTAAATAAGTAAAAGATCAAAATCAAAACAAATCTTTTTAAATTCATCAAAACAAAATGCTTACACTGACCTGATCAATTTTTTTTTCAAGAATTTGAAGATTTTGACTTCTTCCTGATTTGGATCAGGAAAAAATGTTGAAACCTTGAATATTCTTGTAGGACAGGAAAACCATTTCTTGCCCAGCAATATTCAGAACAGCTGTTCGAGAATATAAGGAGTGATATCCTGGTTCTGGTGAAGTCAATAGGAGTTTTGCATGGGGATAGAATGAAATGCTTCCTGGGTGGAAAAAACATAAGATTTAAAAAAATCTGGTTGTTTCTGTTTTCTCCAAATCTCCCTCTTGTTCCTTTATGTGTTACCCAAATATCCCTACATTTGAACAGCACATTCCCCTGTTCTATGAATTATTAACTCCACTTTCTTTTCAGAACATTATAACAAGTGTTTTAATTACTATGTATCGTGTGGCCTTACTACTTTAATTTCCAACAATACTAATGCATCTGAAAGGACAATGGTGCCTAAATGGCACTATTCTTCACTATCTGAGGGCTTGTCTACACGTGCAGCACTTATTCCATAATTCTCAGCTAGAGGTTTTTGAACCTTCTGATATTGGCTACTCTCAAAGGCAGGATACTGAATTAAATGACTTTGAATAATGCCAGCATAACAGTTCCTGTGTTCTTGTGAGATACTTGTAGGAAATGGATTTAACCACAAATTCAGCAGAGACAAGTGGTATTTAAAATTAAAGAGTCTTTTTCTAATAAAACATATAATCTTTTTTATGAAAAAAGCTCTTCGGTGTTAGGACACCAATATAATTATTAAAGTTTACCTATGCAAAATTAATTCTAGTTCCAGTCTTTAAATCCACACGCATGAACAGAAGAAATTGCAGAAGGGCAAAAGCTGTAAGCAAACTGGAAATATGAAGAGACAAGTGTACAAGTGGGTGTCAAAATGTATTTCAACCGTTCTTCACCTTTTCATCATTGAAGGCCCACTTGGGATGCAGTGAGAAATGTATATTCCTTCAGCCCCCATTTCCCATCATGCTACAACCCGCTACAGTTTGGGTTGCTTATTCTTTTTTCTCTCATCTGCTGCCTCTCTTTTGAAAAAGAGGGGCTTGTCCCTGTCCCTGCTATATCCATGGAGGGGAAGAATTAGGGCTGATGCATGTACTGCCCCCTCCTGAATTACTGCAGTTCTTGGGATGGTAGGGGTGCTTGATATATACCAGGACTTTATATCTTCACCCCTAAATTGGTTGTAGGGGCCTCTGGCTCTGCATCTCATGCCCCTCTGAAGCTGTAAAACTTTACTCTCTACAGTTAAACTGTACCTTGCTGACTCCCTCAAAAATCCCATTCCCTGCTATCATGTCTGAGGGCATCTCTACACAAGGATAAAAGACCCATGGCTAGCCTGGCTCAGCAGGCTTGGGCTCACGGGACTTGGGCTGTGTGGCTAAAAATTGCTATATAGACATTGCAGGGTCCCAGAGCACAGAGGCCTAGATAGATTCATCCCAGCTGGGAGAGGTGAAGAGAATGGCTGGGACAGAAAACAGGACCCTAGGATAGGGAGTAGAATAGCGCAGGCAGGCTTTCTGAGCTCCATCCTAAGAGAGGATGACTGGATGAAACAACTGCAGGCAGCAGAAAAGGAACTAGAGGATCTCAAGTTCAAGAATGAGCAGCTGAGAGAAGAGCTACAGTTTGCCGAGGAGGAAAAAGAGCTCTTGCTCCATACAGTGTACGATTATGAGACATAGAGGCTCAGCGTACAGGGACCCTAAAGTCCAGGAGGCAAAGGTGAACTGAAAGGACTCTTAAATGCTCTCCAGGTAAAAGAGACCTGGGAGAGGAGACCCTGGCTAAAGGGAGCAAAATGACAGAGCAAAGCACTCTCAAGATAGAGAGGTTGGGGAAAGAAAACCATGCCAAACCGGGACAAGAGACAGTAGTAGAACTACCCCCCCCCCCAATCCTATCAGGGAGGGAGGGGTGTGATGGGGTGGACTAGGCCCAAAGGCCCCCTGCTTGAGGCCTCAGGGTTCTGCCACACCCATCTCAGGGAAGGAGCAGTGAAGACATCCTCCAAGCAGGCTAGAGTGGCTGCAGGGGAAGCAGCCAACGAGGGCCAGGGAGGGCCATATAAGAGGAGCTGAAGAGGTGTAGTCAGTTGCTGCTTCGAGCAGGAGAAGGAAGGACTGCAGGCCTGGCTGCCTGGAAGAGCAGCAGGGCCACAGACAGTTTGCTAACAGGGACCAGGAAACATTGAGGGTGCTCCTGGCTGGTTGCCAGGACTGAGTAGGGACTGAGGCTTGGGAGGGCTGCAGGAAGATAGTGTCTCCAGGGAGGAAGCCCTGGGAATACAGCCCCATACCAGGGCTAGACTATTTAAAGACCACAGTCCAGGGAAGGCTAGAGAGAGAAACCACCAGAGGGGTACTGAGATAAACCCCGGTGGACCATATACCCCGGAAGGTGTTTGTGCTGGTTAACATGCAGACAGTGTGACTTGGCTGGAGCACAGTGTCACTGAGAAACCTGCTTGAGAACCACTGAAAGGGAAAGGGGTCATCAGAACTAAAGAATGCAGACATGCCCAAGCAGAGGGGACACTCGTGAGAGGTGGGTGCCAACCCCATTACAGGGGGGCACAAATGGGCTCTGAGGGGTAGAGGGTTCAGATGTATTGGTTTGGGGGGGGCATGGCTGAGCTCTGGGGGTAGCGAGTTTGCGTATATTGGGTGGAGGAGGGCCTCATGACTGAGCTCTGGATGGAAGGGGTTGTGAGTGTCAGCCCCTCCGGCTGGACTGTGGGGGAGGAGGGAGGCCGAGAAGCAGGAACTAGGTTGTCATAGCAGTTACTTTAACTGTCTACTCCTGGGGGAATTTTTCTGTATGTCTGGATTGTTACAGACATACTTACTGACAGGTATTTTGAAATAAATTACCAAAATAATTGAAACTGATGTGATTATGTAATTTTTGTGACAAATAAAATTTGCAGAATTTTGAAATATTTTGCACAGAATTTTTATTTTTTTGGTGCAGAATTCCCCCAGGAATAATATTTATATATCTTGGTACATTGCTCTCATGCACATTCATGGGGTGGGTCTATAGGTAAGACTACTCAAATGTTTATATTGTGTGTATATATATACAGTGTGAATGAAGAAAAATATTTTTTTCATTCTGTAGTACACTTGAAAATTTAGCAGAGCACTTATATCCAGCCTTTATGTACTAAAACAAAACAAAACTAAACCCCACCAAACACACCATTTTCTTCTCCTGAGGTGCCATGAAGTGACAGCACGGAGAGCCACATTTCCCTTAATGATGGGAATCAGGTCCTGAGCAGAGATCTGTCAATGACTTTTCATATCACCTAATGTCAAATGACATACTGAAGCCTCAACACATATCCCTAAATGAATTCATTTTACCAACAAATTGCATGCCAAAATCTTGACCCAATCAACATTTTGACCACTGTCAGTCAGTCAGTATCTGTCAGTTCAAATGCACTTCCTCCTTGTGATGATTTAGATCCACACTAGCATCTGAAATATAAAGAAAAATATTACTAGACTTCATAAAACAGAACAAAATTGCTAAGTGTTGCTAATATAATAATACTAACATACTAAACACCAACCATGCTAAATGTTGTTTGATGTAGACTACAGTAATGATGGCTTTTCTCTCTCTTTGAAAATGAATGACCAAATTAGAGGAAATAAGTAAGAGTTCCCTCAGGTTCCTCCACTAGCAAAAATGGATGTGAAAACTGCAAAATATTGGGAGATAAAGAAAGAGAGTAGGAGGACATATCTAGCTTGTGACATTGACTGTCTCGCTTTACTATCATCTTCTGCTTTAAAGATGGTCTGAGGGTTCCATTAGCACTGATTTTATTGCTTATATGCATGAAATACTGTTTCAGCATGACATTTTACAGATGTTTTGAGAATTTACTTATTGGAATATAATAAATGTTTGAACATAGTTTAGAAAGAAATATGATATATCTGGAAGTCTTTCATCAGACGACATATTGACCTATTTGCATAATATCATTCAGCAATGTGACAAGTCAAAAAAATTTTTTTTGTTTAAATCACACACAAAATATCAATTTTGTATAGATCTACATAACAGATTAGCTACATGGAAATACTTGTATATAAGCACCTGATTCCCTTTTACTAGAGATTGATTCGTTGTCCTCTTCCACTAACTGTTTTGCTGAACTCCAAGTGCAACCTTTTCACCACTGCTGCTAAAGTCTTGATTTATGCAATCAGTTCGAATGACATCGTGGTGTTACAAGTGGCCATCAAAATGATACATTAGAATGTACACATGCTAAGACAATAATGAAGGAGAGACTGGTGCATGGAGTTCAGTGTCTGTATTTGTTAACTTGAGGCCTGGGACCTAGACGAAACCAATTAAAAGGAAGAACATACTTTTAAATGGAAACTTTTACCATATTGAGAATTGAGATTTTGTGTTGTGTTGTCAGAACCAAAACCTAGTCATGATCGGGCCTCACAATAGAACTTTATTCTTGCCTCAGTGCTAATGCAGATAAAAACATTGCCTCTGGACTATATAGTAATAATGAGTAACAGTCCCCCAACTATGGGATTCAACTTTGGAGGAAATAGGGGAGAAAAAAAAAAGATGTGGCATGAGAATTAGGAAATTAATCCCATTCTGTTTTAGACATATAAACCAAGGAACCTTTCTGCATTAACACAAGATAATAGTGACACAGCCGAGTCTCCCACTGGTGCCAGTTTCAAAAAGTGAAATTGGAGCGCTCAAGGTCCTACAGAGCAACAGGGAGCTGCACTGCTCCCTGGTGATTTCTTTGTGGCTACTTCACTTCCAATCTTACACATAGACCTTATATAATCCACAAACAAATGGCTCCTTATTGGTCTGTCCCGTTAGGGATGTGGTCAGAAATTTCCTTACTACAAACACAAACACAGGCGCAAAGACATTCAATATTGCTAAAACACAATTTCAATGTATTCTGTCAACAGTTAGTTCACTCCCATGAGATTAATTTGGGATGTGGAGTTTCCATAAACCCTCTATTGGAGCACTTCATATTCAGCCATTTGATGTTGACTGATATACAAGTCCTAAAAATTAATAAAGTCTAAGCTTGGAGCAGAAGAGTGACTGACTTATTTGGGTTTTGTCAGTCACTGCAGATGTTCATATATGCAAGAAGCTGTTAGTCATTTTACCTTTTTGTACTATTCATTGTCTGTTTCTTTTTTTAAAAAAATCAATGAAACATTAACACAAAAAGCCATTGATAAGGCATATTTAGAGGCCATACTTAAAGTTTGGAATGCAGTATTGATTGTTTTGGTGATTGATTAAAAAAATCCATTCAATTTACCTCTAATTGTACAAACATTTAAATGAATCAATACCAAATTATTATATCTAAACAACCCAACAGTAAACTGTATATATAGCAAATTATAACCATCCACATCCTCTCAGGCAGTAGTCTGACTAAACAGATATGTTTTATACCATGTCCCGGAGGTGAACATACTCTGTTAAATTCGACTTTCACACCAATATAAACATGGGGAAAAATCTACGTGTTGCCTCTGAATCAATGTGAGGGTGAGCTCCAGAGTTATGGATCCTCCAATGAAAATCTTGTGCCATTGAGCCCCCAGAACGCAGATCCAAATCATACTACTATTCTTAAGAACATTATCCACTCCCTGAATTGTATTGGGAAGCAACTAGGGAGTGAGTGCATTCCTTGAAGTACCGATGTAATATATCCCCTGCAGCTAATACTGTACTGTTAAGCAAATGGACCAGTGTGTACTTCATTAGTTGTAGCTTCTGAGTAGTGCTCCAAGGTAGTTCCTGATAAAGCACATTCAAGTAATCTGATCTGGTGGTAAGAAATCCATGAAGAACTGTAGCAAAGTCCACACGAGAGAGGAAATATCTCAATGTCATGCCAAACAAAGTCAGAAAAAGGAATTAGCCAGTGAAGTAACCGGGAATTCCAAGAAGGCGGCATATAGAGTATTGTAAGCTGCAGAGTTCATTATAAAGGGTTGAGAAAATCCTCAGTTACATGGGGACACCATTCCTGCCCTCCATATGTTAGATACTTCCCCAAACCTATCAGCATCACCCCTCTATCCTGGGGATTGAGCCTCAGGCTAACTTGCTTACATACTTCCCTCTCATATAGGCATTAGGAACATATCTGTTGGGTTCAGTGAAAGAGGCACAAACCTCTAGGTTGGAATACTAATAGTACTGTAGCCCAGCAGTATTATAGAACAGAAAAAAATGTTTGCAGTGTTGATGTAGCTATGTTGGTTCCAGGATATGAGAGAGAGACTGCCTCCAACATATGTTACACATCTGCTTAACAATATTTTCCAGCTTATATTTAACTCAGACACTCTGCTTCCTTCCCAAGATCTGAAGAAGAGCTCCGTGTAGCTCAAAACTTGTATCGTCCACCAACAGAAGTTGGTCCACTGAGGAGCCTATCCTCTATGAACTTATCTATTTCTTTTTTAACTCAGTTATATTTTTGGCCTTCACAACATCCCCTGGCAACAAGTTCCACAGGTTGACGGTATGTTTTGTGAAGAAGTACTTCCTTATATTAGTTTTAAACCTGCTGCCTATTAATTTCTTTGGGTGACCCTTGGTTCTTGTGTTATGTGAAGGGGTAAATAACACTTCACTATTCATTTTCTCCATACCATTTATTATTTTATAGACCTCTATCATAACCCCCCTTAGTTGTCTCTTTTACTCTCGCCTCCAGGGCCGGCTCCAGGCACCAGGCACCCAAGCTGGTGCTTGGGGCGGCACCTGGAGGGGGGCGGCGCGGCGCTCCGGCCGCCGGGGAGAGCGGGGCCACAGCCGGGCTCGCCGCCCTCCCCCCGGCGCTCTGGCCGCCCTCCCCCCCGTGCCCTCCCCCCGGCCGCCAGGGGGAGAGCGGCGAGCCCCTGCCAGGGCTTGCCGCCCTGCGCTCTGGCCGCAGGGGTGAGAGCCGAGCCCCAGCCGGGGCTCGCCGCCCTCTCGCCGCCCTACCCCTGGCACTCTGCCTTTTGTCCACCAGAGGGTGCTGTGGAGATAGAACACAGCAGCAGCTCCCAGCCAGCTAGGGAAGAGAAAGAGCCTGCAGAGCCTTCTTCACAGTGGGCCAGGTCAGGAGACAGGGCTATCTGGAGACAGACAGTGTAGGGTGCTGGGGGGTGTCAGACAGAGCTAATAAGGGCTAGCGGGGGAAGACATACTGGGATAGGGGCTGAATGGGAGTGGAGGCACAGGGCCACAGGGGGGAGGGAGGTGCAGGTCCACAGGGCGATGGGGGGAGGGGTTGCAGAGCTAAATAGGGATAGAGGGTGCCTGAAGGGGGGCACAGAGACACATGGGGATGGGTTGGGGGTGCAGGGCCACTTGGGGATGGGGGGAGTGGGTTTTTGAGTAGAGGTGGAGGGACACATGTGGACAGGGGGTGCAAGGACACATGGGGATGGGGGGAGTGGGTGTCTGAGTGGGGGTGGAGGGACACATGTGCCTGACTGAATGGGAGAGGCTAGGGGTCAGCCAGGGTCTGCATGGGGGAAGCTCCGTAACAGTCCCTCCCCACCTCCCCAGCACCTATTCCATGTTTTTCCCACCCATACCCAACAGCCCTCCAAGTTCACACCCAGGCTCCTTCCCAGCAATTATTTCCCTCTCCCTCAGCTCCTCCGTTACCCTGACATCCCCCAACCTTTGCAATGCTTCTGGGGGGAGTGCGGGAAATATGGTTCTGTATTGTAGTTTAAATGCATTATTAATCAGAGTTTTGTATTAATATGCCTAGTAAGGAAGCTATTTGTGTAAAAAAAAAAACCTGAAACTTTTTTGTTGTCTATATTGTTACAGACATACTTGCTAACAGGTATTTTGAAATAAATGACCAAACATAATTGAAACTTGTGTGATTATACTGTGTTATTTTGACAAATAAAATATGCAGAATTTTGCAGAATTTGAAAGTATTGTGCTCATAATTTTTAATATTTTGTTGCAGAATTTTAACTTTTTTGGTGCAGAATTCCCCTGATCATTTGTGAATATGTTGAATAGAACTGGTTTCAATACAGATCCTAAGAGGACACCCAGTATTTACTTCTCTCCGTTGTGAAATCTGACCATTCAGTCCTACACTTTGCATCCTGTCTTTTAACCAGTTACTGATCCAGGAGAGGACCTTCCTTCTTATACCTGACTGCCTACTTTGCTCCAGAGCCTTTGGTCTTGGACCTTATCTGAAAGTCTAAGTACCACTATATCAACTGGTTCACCCATGTCTATTTGGTTGACAAAGAATTCTAATAGATTGGTGTGGCATAATTTCCCTTTATAAAAGTTGTCTTGACTCTTCTCCAACATATGTGTCTGATAATTCTGTTCTTTATCTCTAACTTGTCCCTCTCAAACAGAAAATATGACAGATTGGAAGCCTGTGAAACACCATGATAGATAGGACTTGGATGGATGAACAATTAACCAAAGATCCCTGTGGGGACTCTCTGAAAGGAAGAAATGAAACAAATCACATGAAACTCCAGCCTTCCATGCAATCTTCAATGAAGTCAATGAAACCTTGTCGCCAGAGGTATCAAAGGCTGCTGACAAATCTGCATGGATTCAACAGCAGAGAATCATTGCCCAAATGTGAGCAGTACAATCTCTGTACTATGCTCAGATCGAAAACCTAATTGACTGAGAACAAGGAAAACTGAGGGTACCAGATGATAAATTACCTTATCACTTCTTTGTTTATAACTGTGCCATAAAAGGGAAGGAGAGAGAGTTAGATCAGTGAGGTTGTCAATGTTGAGCAAGAGCTTGGTAGTGGAAAGCTTTCTCTTGTGGAAAGTAGACAACCCTGCCCTTTCCTAGGGATGCATTACTGATCTCAAACAACTACAGATCCAGTACCCTCCACTTAGTTTTATTAGCCATAAAGAACATGAGTTCAACTCCCAGATAACAACTTGAAGACACCCACCCAGCCAATCCATCTAGAGCCTAATAGTGAAACTCAGCCCTCTTGACATGCAGTAATGTAGCTACCTCTATGGAAGCATCCACTTCAGTACAGATGTGATGCAATTCTTCCATACAAGAAAGAAAACACCTCACATCAAGAACTGTTCTACATTTTTTTTCTAGGCAATTGCTGTCTGGATTCACCAAACTGTATACTAGCTTTAATAGTTCTTCTGGATAAGGCTTTATAGATGCAATCATCCATATATATTCCAAAAAACAGAGGACTAAGCTTAGCAGAACTATGGTTCTTTCCATTCATAAAATGATGTGTCTAGATTGATTTTCTTAATTAATCTCACAATTTTGTGAGAGCGAGTTAAAAATGTCACTTGAAAAAGTCAAAGTAAAATAATTTTTCATAGGGTTAAACAAAATGTCAAATGAGAAACTTGTGTTTGACTTGATTTATGTGTAGAACATTTCACACAGCATTAGTATGTGCGCACTGGTATCAGAATATCGAGTGGATCGTTCAATGCAGCTGTACCATCTATCACAATTTCTAATGATGATGCAGGGCCCCAGGAAGCAGGCAACATAATGACTTTCCTGAAAGAGAAATGGCTGTTAGATGAAAAGAGAATCACCACAGAAAAAGGATAAGTGCTTAGAGGTGTTTAGCTCCATTTGATAATGATTTCATTGCCCTCTGATATCTTGCCCCTGAATGCTCCAATCATTCTTATTAAAGGACCACAAATATGGAGTGAAACACAGTTAGTATAAACTGCTTTAGATTAAAATACTAAAATCTTACAATAGCTATTTTAATGTCATTACAATATTTTGCATTGGTTGATTTGGATGAGAAAGATGTTTTTTATTTTTGTTTTTTTTAATAATATTTCCATAATGTTAATATAGAGTTTTCCTCTTTTAATATTAGAAACAGTTTCTTCAATTACAATGTTTCCTCTCTCTTGGAGTTAAGGTAGTTATTTTTTTTTTCATATCAAATACTAAACTTATAGTCTGTGACTGCCAATCATCACATATAAGAAAATGTACAAATTAGAAAACTGCTAATTTGGGGCAATTAAACACTTTCTTAATTACTGATTTGAGTAAATCAAGATACAATAATTTGAACGCTGTGGGTGAGAATATGCTCTATTTCTATCCAACTGTTTCTGCTACTTCATATAACATTAATATTAATGAATTTTGATAATCAGAATTCATTTCTTTTAATAAATTGACATTCAATTAATGATGAAAAATTATCACTTTTTAGTCTCAGAATGGAATAACTACTAAAAATTAATCAGAGAAACCTCTAATAAATCTTATATGGTATGGGGTGGAGCTAACATCTAATACTTTTCTAAGTGTACAAGCCATTCAGTCTTCATTTGTTAAGATAGCACTTTACTAAAATTTTTCAAGATTTCAGTGGCAGGGGTGGTGTTTTGTTTTTTTTCATCTTCCTTTCTAGATCTTAAGGACAACAGCAATATACCTGGGAATTTGGTAAGTAACATCACACTAAAGGACACAATATTTTAGTCTCTAAGTTGCCACAAATACTCCTGTTCTTTTTGCGGATACAGACTAACACGGCTGCTACTCTGAAACCTGTCATTAATGGACACTAAGATCCAAATCATGCTCATCTTACTTTGCACAAAAAATTTTAGATCCATTGGAATTAATGGGACTAGTCTCCTTAAGATAAAAAGAATTTCCCTCTATTGTTCCAAAAGTATTTAGCAAACACAGTGTACAAAGTAGCTTTATGATTGATAGTTTTGCAAAAAAGGTAAAACAGTGCAGCATTTTGAAAATTAAGTTTAGCAAATTTAGGGCCCAATCCCACTGTCACTTATGCATGTGAATAGCCTTACTCACTTGAGTAGTCCCTTTGAAGTCAATAGGTCTCCTTGCATCAGTAGAGTTATTCATATGTTTTGCACGATCAGGTCCTTATTTTAAGTTGGCTTACCGCTTGGTAAGTCAATTTATTCTTTGGCTATGACTATGAGGCATATTGCTACAATTTTTTAATATCAAGTAGAGCTGAGAAAATATCTGATTTTCTGGTTTGGTGCCCAAACCAAGGGAAAAATATTGTTTTGGGTTAACCGAAATGAAAATGTTTCTAATGTTTTGGCAAATCAAAATGTCAAAAAAAAAACCCACCTTTTCTTTTGGGTCAACCTGAAATGAAACATTTTGTTTTGATAGAGTTTTTAAATGAGCTTTTTAAGTAAAGGTGAGGGAAATTCTAAAACAAAATGTTTTTCTGAAATGATATTTCTGATTTTTTTCAGCCAAAACAATTCACCAGAATTGACCCAAATTGGCATATAGTTTTGATCAATCTGAAGTTGCATATTTTTTTTGGCTAGAAAAAGGTTCTGTATTTAAAATTTGTTTAGCTCTAGCTTCAAGTGTTTGTGTATGAAAACCAGTAGTTTGAAAAATGTTTTTGAGAATTTCTCCAAGCAATACTATTCCACTATTTCTGCAAGTTAAAACCTGGTGTATGTGTGTGCATGCAAAACTGTGAATTTGTCCAACACAGATATATGCCATTTTGCAAAGAAATTTCACCATTCCACATGAACAATCTCAAATATATGATTCCCAGTGTCCTTTTACCCCATCTAATATCGCCCCAAATCAACTGGGAGATAGAATTCATCATGACTTCTTCAGAAGAGAGCTGGCCGACATTTCACAGTTCTTTATTTCACCCTCCCTTTTGTTCTCTCTTTAGTTGCTACAGAATAAGATCTTAAACAGATACCTCTGGACTCCTGCAAAAATCTTTTTTGCCTAGCTTTCCAATTCTGCAGAGTGCTGGAGATGTCAACATCTCCCAGCATCATTATCTCATATTCTTTCACACTGTGATAAAATGTTTCCACTCTGGAAAGGAATATGTAACCTTATCATCACTACCTTAATTGGCATATCCTGTCCACAGCATATAGATCAGATATTTTATTTGTATCTATGACATTTAGGGCCAACTTTTTAAAGAAGAGGGTGAAGCTACAGAAATGAACATACAGCTGTCCTGTCCTCAAAAAACAAAGAAAGAAACAAAAAACAAAAAAACCCTTGCTTTTGTACATACAAGTAGAATTTTTCTTTTTCTTTTTCTTTTTTTTTGGCACAAAATGGATAGAAGTGAAAGAAAAGTTGGAATATAGATTAACAAAAAATATTCATTTGTGCCCAAGAGTAAATATGTTGGTGGGTACTTTGGGTTAACAAACATTTTGGGTTTACTCACCTCCCCCTTCTTCTGAGAATTTGGCCCCTTGTGTTCAACCCAAGAAAGCTCCACAGCCCACCGAGATATTAAATCTACATACCACATGGGACCCTAACTGTGAGCAAGATTCACAGCCTTTTGTCATGTGTAAGATACAGATACATCTGGGGCTGTACAGCGAGCCAAGCTATTTTAGTACAAAGATGGCCCAGTATGTAAAGGGGGAAGAAACCAACACCTTTGCACCATAGCTGGAAATAGTGGAGCTGCTCTAAGGGTGAGAATTTCTGTTGTTCTGCCCAATTGAGGCTAAAGGTTCTTTAGGGATTCTCGGTGCAGAACGAAAGTGAATGACCCAGGATGAGGAGAAATGGATACAACTTAATTTTATTGTAGGGTGGTAAGTATGGTAAGTATTTATCTCACAGATCCTTATTTAACCATTACAATAATATATATAACTAAATTTATACAACTATAGCTGCTATATATCGTAATTTAAGTGAGCAAGGTAAGGGGAAGGTAGCACATAAGAAAATAAAGCCCTTTGTTAACTAAACACAATAGGGGATAATGAGCAAGATAACTACAGACAAAAACACATAAAAAATGATGGTTAACTAATTACTTATGACCATGCAAATAACAGCCAGATGGGAAAGCATATACATAGTGAATTCGAGCTGGCTACACAACACACTCTCGGGCTGGATTCAGGAGCGGGAGGGTCAAGCCCTGGTTGATCTGGCAGTGACATTGAATCATTTCGGGACACCTCTAATTGCTATACAGGGGCGACTAAGTATATAGTTTAGAAAATAAATGTGGCATGCATTGATTGGCTTTTAGTGCCCAAACTGTCTTCCCCTTATTAGGAAGAACAATATAATATGGAAACTGCAGAAACGTTTTTTGCGGTAAACACTATGGATACATCCCTCATAAGTTTCCTGTGATAAGCACTATGCCCTAATAAGGTCGCGCAGTCTACTGGGGCCTCTTCCCTTGTTTCGGGTTCGCCGCGGGGTTGAGAGGTGGCCTGTCCAAAACCGAATGGGGGGGAGTAAGCTGTATTAACATCTGTAAGTGAGCTCACTGCACTCATGGTTTGCATTTTAGATGCTCATGTTTCACAAAAATATCTTTAAAGGAGAAAAAAAATCAGGGAAAATAAGTCTCAGAAGTCAGAAGACAAATGGATCACTTGCACCAATCAGGATTTCCCCCCCTGCTCTATGGTATGTATTTTCTAGGTACATTATACAAAGTGTTTTTACTTTCTATAAACCACTGGCAAATATATCTCAAAGAGAAGAAATAATCTAATTTTTTTGACCTATCGGGCTCAATGCAAAATCCCTATGTTTACACGGGCATTGGCAGAGGTCGAAGTCAGTTGAGAGTGGGATTTCTGCCTAGAGGAAAAATGCAATGGAGTGGTGTAAGCTGCATTAGTTACATGATTAGTGAACAAATGGTGTGTGGTAGAGAGAATTGCTGCTGCTTTGTTCATTTTTTTATTTGTATTTCCTATGTTCTTATATATCTGAACATATGTCAAGGGCACATAGAGTTTTGGATGGGCACATTTTGATGTGGAGTTTTACCAAAAGACTAAAATCTCAAAAAAGAGGGACACTTGTCTTTAGAAGAAGCCAGGGATTTCAATCAGCATTAATAACAACAATATCCCTGACCCGCTAGCTGTCCATGGGTAGCTCCCCAAAATACAAATAAACCATGGGGATGTTAGTGCTGTTTAGATGTAACTACTCTTGAAAAGAACGTATAGAGAAAGGCTGGGAATTGGGACTGTAGAGGAACACAATGGACATAAATCATGATAATCAAAGACATAGAAAGAAGAGTTAGGATTATAGATGGTAGAATTTGCAACAACCACCTACTGTCTCAGCAAAACAATATAAATGTTTCCTGGCCAAAAGAAATGGTGGTTTTCCTCCCGCCATCCCCCATTCCCTCCCTTCAGATACAAAGCAGATGAAAAGCAAGAAAGAAAATGAGAATGAGAGTAGCCTGGAGCACATTGGGCAAGATGCAAATCATCATGAAAAAAAATCACTGTCATTTTTCCTAAAGAGAAAATTGCACTGCTGCCCATACATTACCTGTGAAAAATAGAGGACTTCAGACTCCAGGGCTATCAAGCTGACACTTTTTGTGAGTACTAAATCTACTGCATTTTTTAAAAATAGAGAGTTCTGCTTCAACTGTGTATCCTTGTTAAAGTCTCAGGGACACTCAAGGGCATGGCTTATCAGTAAAATCAATAGATCCCAAACTTGACTACCCAGAAAAGAATGAAAATGGTATACCTTGGGATATTATGGATCATAACAATTGGAAACAACAACAAGGGGTGCATCAAAAAGTAAGCAAATAGTAATTAACATTTAAAAATCAAATCAGATCACCAGAAAGATGGTGACAAATGAGAAACGCTAGAGGTGAAATGCTGGGCTCATTGAAATCAATGGCAACATTCAGATTGACTGGGAGTGGATTTCACCCCAAAATGAGGAAGATGAATTCTAATAAAAAGACAAAAAACAAAACAAAAAAACACAAAACACCCTTGGAGAAAGGAATTAGGGAATTTGCGAAACCAGAATTTACAGAGGCTTAACATAAAACCATCATTTGAAAGGTTGGGAGAGGCTGGTACCTGCATCTGTTTCAAGCCACTCATAATTCTACAACATAAATTGCTCATTTTGACTTAGTTCAAAGCAGAACTCTTTCTACTATGTGTGGAGAAGCAGTCTGTACAATATTTTTTATAACCACAGACATAATACATCACAAAGGTTTCCATCATCTAGTGTGCAATGTTGGTGTGCACTGTTGAACAGTTGCTGTATTTCACCCCAGATATATTTGTATTTCAGAGGTGAGTGAAGTGATTTCTATCTCTTACCTACTGTACATGACAAGGTGTTGTGAAGAGGATTCATTTATGTTTGAGACCTGTGGCTGAAAAGTGCTATAGATGTGCAATTGCAAATGCTAATTATTATAATCTTAACTAGGTAGCATTTAGGTTTTAATTGACCAACAGTAATGTACAGATATCCTATGCTAACTTCATCAGCTGACTTGTTTTTGCCTTTCTTGTTTTAGGCAGTCTTATTGACATAATTGTGATTTTCATCCCAATATTAGGCCCTCAACTTGCCAACACTTATGCACACTTGTAACTTGATTCAAGTGAGATGTCCATTGTGTTCTGAGACACTTCATTAGGATCAGAGCAATAAAGAGCTGGAAGGGATCTCAATAAGTCAAGTCCAGCCCGCAGTCCCGAGGCATGACTAAATAAGCCTAGAACACCCCAACAGATGTTTGTCCAACCTGTTTTTAAAAACCTTCCACAACTTTCCCTGGGAGCCTATTCCATAGTTTACCTATCCTTATGGTTAAAATGTTCTTTTCCCCCTAACAGCTAACGTGCTTGCTGAACATTAAGCACATTACTTCTTGTCATAGCTTCACAAGGAGAACAATCAAAATAAATATTTACAGGTAACTGACTTACCTGATAGAATGTAGATGAATGCAATATATTGTTGATAGGTTCACAAAATAAAATATGAGACGAGTGAAAAGGTCCCTTCCTCTCCAGAGAACAGATTGCATCTTTACAAGTTCCACAGCTGGAAATCGCACGGAGTCTCTATTTTAGCCATGTTTTTGTTGTGTTCCCTTGACATCAGCAAACTGTGTAAAAGGAACACAAGTTCATAAAGTGTCCAGTTATCCGTTGCTTCTACCTCATCCATTTTCATTCTGTTTTATCACACATTTAAAAGCAACTTGGTTGTTCTCTGCTCCTACTCCCCAATGAGCACACACCTTTTCAAGTAAGGAAGTACAGAATGAAATCTGGTGAGGTGCCTGCTACCTAATAGCAAGGGCCTGATTATTCACTGCCTTGCGCCTTGTGTAGCCATTTACCTTTTTGCACGGTGAGTGTAAAACACTATTCTTCTGATTAGGTAGCATTTTACATCAACTTTGCACAGGGGCTAATGGCTACATAAGTCAGAAGGTAACAAAGAATCAGGCCCTGAGCATTTAAGATTCATGATGAAGGGGCAAATAGATCTTCAAAGGATGAAAGAACCAACTGCTTTTCAGAAAGATTAAATATTTACATAGAAAATTTCTTGGGCTTAAGTCATAAGTCCATCTGGCAGAGATATTGTTGTGGATGTGTTGGAGAATGAGGTAAAAATAAATGTCACCAGACCAATTAAAAATGGATGTGCCATACAACTGGGTGAGTGACACAAACAACAGATAACGGTGATTATTGATGAATTATGGTGAGAAAGAGGAAAATAATTGTGCAAATACAATTAATGTTTGCATTTTTTCTTAAAGTTTGGGGATCACTATAATCTTCAGGAAATCCTATGGATGACAGCAAGTCTGGGCCTTATTATGTATGCTTGACATACTGAGTAATGCCACACTCCTTGGAATCAGGCCCTTACACTACAACTGGCAACACGCATGTTAACTGCTAAAACTGACAACTTAGGAAAAAAACAAAATATATACCTGACTCTATTTGACTTTTGTGCAGCTATATAGAGGGAAAAGGAGGATACCACCTTTGCTCAGCGGAGTAGTCTGAATGGGTCTTTGTGCTCATTCACCTGTATGCCAGGGAATCTGGAGAGCAATTGTGCCTTCTAAGAATTGGAAACTCAAACTGGGCTCATTCATTCTCACACATCATCACCAATTATAAAGATTCTGCCGGCCAAATTCTGCCCTTAGAAACACAAGTCCAAAACCATTGCCTTCAAATTTTGTCGTCAGGTACATCTGTGAAACACAATTAGCTTTCACTGATGAGTACAGCTGAGGGCACAATTTGAAGAAAACTGGGTTGTACCTATGTCAATTAGGGTGTTATTTGGCCTGTAGATTCTTTGCTGCTCGTGATGCTTGTGGTGTACTGAACACTGTTTTAAAATTACAAAATACCACTTTAAGAGTAAGGGGTTTCATGGTCCTGCTTGTATACTAGGGGGATCTGTAGAGAAGCTTGTGATTTAGGGTCTTCTACAGTCAGCCTGCAAACTACCAGCCTAGAACTAGATGAGTTGTTGTGCCTCTCTGCTCCAGCCAGCGTTGTCTCTTTCTGGGTTTGGTTCTTGCTGTGTTAGGGTTCTGGATTTTAAGATAAAAAATAATGTTATGTTATTTCCAGAAAGATAAAACCATAATATACTCTAACATCTCTGTGTGTATGCTGTGACTATAACAGTGGTGATATGTCATCCAGAAAGAAACCAGCTCAATGTAAATCATAGGGTGAGTTTGAGGACTAAGTAGGGAAATTGCCCTAGTCTGCTGAGCATCCTGGTGGAAGCGGGGAGGGGGGGAAGAATGGGTGAAGTGTGCAACAAATTAATAGTTTGTGGGTTTGGCTAGAACCTGAGCTCCCATAATTTTGGATGGATTCTGAGCCTTAAATGAACTGTTAGTTAAAACCTAGTGAGCACCCATTCAGATCAGCAGTGGTATTTTATAATTCTCTTGCTTCAGTCTCTTCATTGACTCAAATATCTTGTTTAGACTAGCAAAATTAGCAATTGTAAGCAATGGTGCAGTGTCACCAGAGGTAGCAACAAGGTAAGTGTTAGTGTTGACTGGGCTCAGGCATTTTTACCATTGCTCAAAGCAAGTTATGACACAGAGTGCGTTGTCACCGTTACTGGCAGTTCTCAAACTACAGGTACTCATTCTGCAAGTACAGATGTACCTCCCCCACCCTCAAAAAGCCACAACATTACATTCTGAAGGTTATAATGTGAAAAACAAACAAACAAACAACACAGAAGTGCAAACAGCATACGATTTTTAGTTTGGAATCAACTCACTGTGGAAAATCGTTAGGGAGAAATTAAAGCCTTGGAATTTACAGATTTGGGACACCTAGATTTTTTTTCTTTGTCCCTGGTTATCTTTGAGGGAAAAGGTGGCTAAAATATTACATGTTAACTAAGTCTTCTAGAAACAGATCTTGTGTTGCTTTTTCATATAACATCTCACAATTGACTGCATTGTGTGTAAACAATTAAACAGCCTGCTTATAACCTGAAAGCATTAAAATGTTTGGGGTACTTTTTGGAGAGAGGGAGTCCAGTGCATTACATATTACAAAAACATATATTGACCAGAATCATAACTGGTGTATATGGGAATAGCTCCATTGGCTTCAGTGCAGCTACTCTAACTTACAGCAGCTAAAAATGTGGCCCAATGTCTTTAGCCTGGGTTGGAACTAAAATTTAGTAGGGGCTAGGTCTTGGTAAAAAGGATAGTTTTGTGGTTAAGAGACTTGTCTAGGGTTCAGAAGAATGGGTTAAATTCCTGGCTCCGCCACACAGACATGTCACTTAATCAAATTGGGTGAAATTCACTCCCTTGCAGTTATACAGCAACAGATTTATGCACCACTTAATGCCTATTTTGAAGGCTTAAGTAGTTCATAGGCCTTGGGATGACAATCTGCATGGGCGTAAATTTAATCCTCTGTGTCCCTGATCTCCCCATCTGTAAAGTTGGAATAATACCTTTTCCCTACCTCACAAAGGTGTTAATGGATATAAAAGTAATCAGGATTCATAAGGCAGTCAGACACTACAAATGTATTGTGCCATATGAGTTCCTAGAAAGCAGATGTTGCATCCCTTACCTATAGCCACATCACTAACCTGAAATTAATCATCTACTAGTGTGAGAGTTGCAGGAGTCAGAGTCATAGAGAGTCGCAAGGCTAGAAGGGACCACCAGATCATGTAGTCTGACTTCCTGTATACCACAGGCCAACAACACTACCCAGCACCCACACACTAAACCTAACAACTGAAATAAAATTAAAACATTACAGCCCACAGGAGACTGGACTGTTACATGCCACAGGCAGGGAATAGGTGGAACCAAGGGGCACCAGTGCTAAAGGGCCCCCCCAATGGCAGGGAAATTATTAGGTGAGATACCCTGGCAAGTGACCTGCACCCACACTCTGCAGCAGAAAGTGAAAAAAATCCCCAAGGTCACTGCCAATCTAACCTGGGGGCAAATTCCTTCCCAGCCCCACATAGGGAGATCAGTTAGACTCAGACATGTGAGCAAGAACCAAACAGCCAAGCTCCTGAGAGAGAGAATCTCAGAGTCCTGGCCTACCCCACCCAATGTCTCATCTCCAGCCGTGGCCATCCCTGATGCTTCAGAGGAAGGTGATTGGGCGGGGGGGAAACACCTCCCAGAATACATTGTGTGTAGGGAGAAGTCCCTTCCTGACCTCTGCCAGTGGCTGGCTGAAACCCTGATGCATGAGCTTTAGGAACATAAGACATAAATTGGAAATGATCCCCAAGGCTGTTGAGCTCTGTCCCCTACCATCACAAGCAACTCTGTCATACAATTGCACTCATAAATTTACCCAGCTCTGGAAAGGTAGCTATGTGTTTAAATCATTTTATCAGAAGCACAAAGCCTGATCAATCAGTCCTGGGCATGTCTGTAATAAAAGCATGGGTATACAGTACTGGGTACCTTCATTTTGCTTTAATATGCAAAATCACTGGTACTGTGCAGCTTACGAAATATACCTCAGACACACATGCCTTTTAGCCTACAGTAATGTAATGCAATGTATTTCCCCTTTCATGCAGTAGCACTGCTTGAACTATTGTGATTCTCACAAGTTTAAATATTCTCTGTCTTCCCCGAGAACAATTCAAGGCCATCAGATAACGTGGCAGCCATTCATTTCACAGCAAAGCACATGGCTCAGTATCAGAAAGATGGAAGACCTTGCACACTTGACATTTCTTAAAACAACTCACAGCCCATTGCTCATATTTCCCTGAAATGAATGTGCTGCCTTTCTTTACTCATTTCTCACTAACTTTCCCTTTACATAGAAATCAATTTGAAAAAAGACTGCACTTTAGAAGGAACATAGTGTAACCTCTACTAGGAGTTTGCCAGCTCATGGAACTCAACACTGAGCCTCTAGGGGGCCCTCCCAAAAGGGGTACAATTAAAATGGCAGCCACCAAAGTCCTCTGACCCCATTCCAAGCATTCTTTGAATTAGAAATGGGGACAGAGAAACTTGAAACTCCTGCTGAACCAATAGGAAGGTTTCCCTGTGGAATAATCTGGACAAGCAGGCCACTGGACCAAAAAGCAGCCAGGGCTACAGAGCCCCCAGAGAGGGGACAGCCTGAATTTACACAAAGGAGAGAGAGAGAGTTTAGTTTTAGTTTTAGTCTGGAAGGTGTGATGGAGACAGCATATCTCAAGGAATTCCTGCTAAACTTGCATTCCCTCCAAAGAGAATTTTTGCATTTCTCTGAGACTCTAGCTGCTTGGCTAAGGCAATCCCTTTAGTGACCAGCATCTAAAGAGAGAGAGAGAGAGACATCCAACCTGGTACCAGCTACGAAGCTCCAGCTGAAACCCCAGAAGGATTCCAGACAAGAAAACCAGCAAGCCTGGTTTGGGTCAGAAGAAGCTCCACCCAGTTATGAAGATTTTTGTGCAAGCCAGCCAATGTCACAGTACTGCAACACTTTTTCTCAGGAAACCTTGACCTTGTACCTCAGGTAGGGTGACCAGATGAGAGGAAGAAAATATCGGGACACATGGGGGGCGGGGGGGGGGGGGGGGCCCGGGGGGGAAAAAAAAAAGGGGGGACCGGCGGCGGGAAAAAAAAAAAAAAAAAAGAGTACGACAGTACCACGAAATATTGGGAAGCAGGACAAGCACCTAAATATCAGGACTGTCCCGATTTTATCGGAACATCTGGTCACCCTAACCTCAGGAGGGTGCACCATAGTGAGGAAGTGGGGTGGGGGTGGATGAACTTCTGCATATTGAGAGGTGGGGCCATGGTTTATTTGTAAATTTACTGGCAAAAATCTATGTTAACACAGAATTAAGGTTGCTTGGTTGTATGTCATCCCCTTGCAGAGGGCTGAGTTGAGCAAAACTCAAACTTCTGAAACCCAGGAAATGCACAGTTAAGGGTTCCCATGCATCCTTAACTCTGCCCTCTTTGAGCAAAGCCCCATTACACCCCATTAACACACACATCTTTACTCTGCCATCCACCACAGATAATGAAGTGTACAAGCTTTTCACCTCCTTTTACAACCCATTCACTCCCACCCACAGGATTCTATCTAACTCTGTTACACAAGGAGTGGGGAGGAGGGGGAAGTTTGCCCATGCCACCTTTCCTTTGTTTCCCTAGAGCTGGCAAGAGTCCATGGGAAATATTTACATACACTCCAGGTGCAGTCAGTGTGTTAGGTGTACCTAAACTATATGGTGGATGAGCACCTTAACTGGGCATTTCCTAGTTTTCTTTGAACAGGAGAAGATATGTTAGGAGTTTGTAGTCATCTGGCAATCGTACATATGTCCTGCAATTTGCATACCAAGCCAGCCACCCCCTATGCCTCTGACCCAGTTACAGAGTGCCCCGTCTAACCTGGCCCTTTCCCCACTATTGTACACAGGCCCCCAACCACAGGCAAGAAACCCATCCCCCTGAAGTCTCCACTCTTTCATATACAAATATTTCTATTGCTGTTGCTTCCCTCACTCCTATGCCCTGACTTACATGCAGTGCTGATAACTACATATATTCTTCCAGCTTTCTGTGGGTTTTTTACTGCTACCTCCCTATCATTCACACAAAGTGCCCTTAAACGTGTGTCCAGGAGCACGTTCAAATCACCTTGTGGTATGGATGTAGCAATGATTCAATGACCTGCCTTCAAGTCCACACAGTCCTCTACTATCATTCCCTCAATTACCTCTTCCTGTATTTTGGGATCTTTCAGCCACCTCACTTCCCTCTCATAGGCCGAAAGCTACCAGCTGTTTATATATCTTTTCTCAGCATTTAATCCTTTTTACCCATTCATCTCAGTGTGAAGTTCTCAGATGAATGAGAACACCCGATGGAGATGAATACAATATGAAAAAAAATAGCTCTGAGACATGTGAACTACTCTCTCCCATTCAGTGAGTGTTTCCATCCCCCTCCTGCATGGTTCAGAGGCTGTAACATGCATGAAGTATTCTCGTTCTCAGTTCCACACCAAAAGGGGACAAGTCTTCCACAGACCCTAGCTTATATGGCGGCACAGAGGAAGCCTCAGACCCTCCCAAAAGGGTAAACACCACCCAAACCTATTTCACATGGAGGGATGCAAAGAGGGGGGTTCCCAGGGCCACCCAGAGGATTCAGGGGGCCTGGGGTAAAGCAATTTTGGGGGCCCCTTCCATAAAAAAAAGTTGCAATACTATAGAATACTATATTCTCATGGGGGCCCCTGCGGGGCCCGGGGCCTGTGGCAAATTGCCCCAATTGCCCCCTGTCTGGGTGGCACTGGGTTCCCAACCCCTGTAGACAGACATAGACCCCTCCAGATCCTGGCACATATACTGGGGACAGCAAGATGGGCACAGAAACCCCCAGAGCAGTAAGGCCCCCATATCCCAGCTTCCATGGGGGGTAGGAAACATGGCTCAGACCCTCCTAGAGGGGCAACAGTTCCCCCTCCCCAGATGTGGGAACACACATTGGAGGAAGAATGTGGAGCTGACAGGTGCCCCTGGCCCTATTTTTCCCCATCCTCTTGCTACTTACTCCCATGTTCCCCTTCCCAATCAACTCCCCCTAATGCCTATGCCTTCCTCTCCTAAGAACCCAATCTCTCTCCAATTCCCTACAATCCATCCCCATTTATCTGCCTTCCCATAAGCCCCCTCACCTTGCTGCAACCTAAAACCCCTCTCACCCTATTGTCTAACTTCACCAGCACCTAATACCTCTCCCCTGTGACAAAGCATTCACATGTCTATTTTCCCCAGAATACTTGATTACATTCTCCCCAAAATAAAATTGCCATCCGTGACACACAAATTTTAGCAACCTCCAGCCATTCAGTGTGCAATTCCTTTTGTCTTAGGTTGGGCTTGTGACTAAGTCATCCTGAATTATATATATTAATTGAAGGTTGAGTTCACAGCCATCAATCTCAGTGAGATCTGTGATTCATTCAGTCATTAGTACTACTCATTTTAACAGCATAAGGCAGCAAAAGGAAACCAGCTTTGTCAGGGAGGAGCTGTAACTCCTGAACCCCCCAATCAAATGACCCCAAATTTGGATCCTGTGCTGCTGTGAGGTACATCAAGTGTTAAAGCAATCTGAGTAACCATTTGGATTTTAGAACACTTAGGCCTGGTCTACACTATGGGATTAGGTTGAATTTAGCCACGTTAGGTTGATTTAAAAATAAATGCATCCACACAACCAACCCCGTTCCGTTGATCTAAAGGGCTCTTAAAATTGACTTCTGTACTCCTCCCCAGCGAGGGGAGTAGAGCTAAAATTGACTTTGCTGGGTCGAATTTGAGGTAGTGTGGATGCAAATCGACCGTATTGGCCTCCAGGAGCTATCCCAGAGTGCTCCATTGTGACCGCTCTGGACAGCACTTTGAACTCCGATGCACTAGCCAGGTACACACGAAAAGTCCCGTGAACTTTTTAATTTAATTTTCTGTTTGGTCAGCGTGGCGAACTCAGCAGCACAGGTGACCATGCAGTCCCCCCAGAATCGTAGAGCGTAGAATGTTTCTACGCTTCCCCTATCATCTTCGTCCCTGAGGTTATCGCAGATTAGAAGGCGGAAAAAAACGCACTGGCGATGACATGTTTTCCAAGCTCATGCAGTCCTCCCTCACAGCTTAATGCCTGGAGGCTAATGGCGATGCTGAGGCTAATGGGGGAGTAAACTGACATGATGAGGCGGCTGTTGGAGCTGCAGGAAAGCCAACAAGGCACAGACCCCCACTGCATCCACTGTATAACCGCCTACCCTCCTCCCGATGTTCCATAGCCTCCTCACCCAGACACCCAAGAACGCAGGAAGGGGAGGCTCTGGGCACCCAGCAACTCCACTCCAGAGGATGGCCCAATGAACAGAAGGCTGACATTGAAACAGTTTGATTTTAAGTGTGGCTACAATAAGCAATGTGGCTTTGTCCTTTCCTCCTCCCCCACCCCACCCGGGCTACTAGTCCGTTATCTCATTTTTTTTAATTAATAAAGAAAGAATGCATGGTTTCAAAACAATAGTTATTTCATTTCGAAGTGGGGATGGTGGTTGGCTTACAGGGAATTAAAATCAACAAAGGGGGCGGGTTTGCATCAAGGAGAAACACACACAACTGTCACACCGTAGCCTGGCCAGTCATGAAACTGTTTTACAAAGCCTCTCTGATGCGCAGCGTGCCTTGCTGTGCTCTTCTAATTGCCCTGGTGTCTGGCGCGAAATGATTGTTTGCCGTTGCTTTCACGGAGGGAGGGGCGACTGACAACACGTACCCAAAACCACCCGCGAAAATGTTTTTGCCCCATCAGGCATTGGGAGCTTAACCCAGAATTCCAATGGGCAGTGGAGACTGCGGGAACTGTGGGATAGCTACCCACAGTGCACTGCTCTGGTAAGTTGATGCTAGCCACGGTAGTGAGGATGCACTCCGCCAACTTAATGCGCTTAGTGTGGACATATGCAATCGACTGTATAAAATCAATTTCTAAAAATCGACTTCTATAAAATCGACCTAATTTCGTAGTGTAGACATACCCTCGGAAGAGTTAAGCTTTAATGCATATAAAATGGCAGGAATGGAAACCCTGTATCTGTTTTGGTTTCTGTTTAATTTTGTTTGGTGCAGGCATTGGTGCATGGACACTATAAAAATGTATGTCTTCTTCAATGTTATTTTCAATTCAAGTCCCCAAAGATTTTTAGTGGCCACCATGAACTACCTTGGGTGAAAGTCAACAGACCATTTTAACCCACATCACATCAATATTTTGATCTTTAGCTCTGCAGAAAAAGCAGAAACAGAAAACCAAACAAACAAAATCCAACCAACCCACCTAAGATGTTTCTGAAAAATGTTATTTTGAGGGGGGATAAGGCTTATATCTCCACAACCACTGGTTTAAATAGCCCCAAATTTGTATCATTAATTGTATCACGCACTCCTGAATAGGGGACCTCCCAGCAGAGTGTCTACATCCACTGCCCTGGGCTACTTCCTACCACTGTCCCTTCAGTTTGGAGCATGGCCCCTATAATTAAAGTGACTGTGGTGGCTTATCTCTCCCCTTGTGTACCTTGGGACGCATTCTGCTACAGTCCCAGGTTCCTCCAGGCAGGGCAACAGTAAGTTTGGTGTGGCCGGAACCCCACAAGGTCTCTGTGCTACGGTCACCCAGTTATCTCTTAGGCCGGGTGCTTTTAAGTCTCTTCCACGGTCTTCTTTAGCCAGGGAGATGGCACTTATTTCCTAGTGGCTGCCTTGGCTGGCAGGCTAATAACTCTTCCTCTCAGTGGAAAGGCAGATAGCTCCTGCTTCTTTGCCAGTCAGCCCCAGACTGAGACAGGCTCTCGCTTTTTTCTCTCCACTCCAGACCTGGCATTCGCTGCAAGTATAATGGTGGGGCTAACTGGGCCCAAAGGATCTCCTTAACCACTTCTATTCTGGTGGGCAGTTTCTCTGCTTCGTTACAGGTGACTTGTGCTATTCTGCCACCCTTCTAATCAAATTTTCTAGTGCTTGCAGACTAGGTTCCACCAATAATGAATTATTATTTTTTATTAACTCTTTAATTTGTATATTGCAATAGTACCCAAATCAAGATAGACTCGAATGAAGATCAGGCCCCATTGTGTGAGGTGCTGTACACACATCTAAGAACACAGTGCCTGCCCTGAAGAATTTACAGGCTTAGTCCTAGTCTACACTATCAACTTGTGTTGGCATAACTACGTCGCTTGGGGGTGTGGAAAATCCACACCCCTGAATGATGTAGTTATACCGACCTAACCCTATATAGACAGTGTTATGTCAAGAGGAGGGCTTCTCCCATCGACATAGCTACTGCCTTATGGAGCACCTATGCCACCAGAAGAAGCTCACCCATAGACGTAGGTAGCATCTTTACTAAGCGCTACAGCAGTGCAGCGGCACCAATGCAGCTGTGCTGCTGCAGCGTTGTAAGTGTAGGCAAGCCCTAAGCAATTTAATCATGCCTACCATGCCTGAGAAAAAAGCTAGGTATGTTTGAGACCTGAATTGTTATGTAGCAAGTAGATATTTTAAAAAGAAACCCACAGTAAAACATACGTTAAGGCCAGCAGAAACAGGGCCGCCCAGAGTGGGGGCAAGTGGGGCAATTTGCCCCAGGCCCCGGGCCCCTCAGGGGCCCCCACGAGAGTTTTTCAGGGCCCCTGGAGCGGGGTCCTTCACTCGCTCCGGGGGCCCCAGAAAACTCTTGTGGGGCCCGGGCCCCCGGAGCTTCTTCCGCTCCGGGTCTTCGGCAGCAATTCAGCGGCAGGGGGTCCTTCCGCTCCGGGACCCGCCGCCGAAGTGCCGGGTCTTCGGCGACAATTCGGCGGCGGGAAGACCCCAGGCCCCCTGAATCCTCTGGGCGGCCCTGAGCAGAAATCATTTTATTCAGATGTGCCCTTTTTCTAAAGTGAAAGGTATATACTCTAAACCCCACCATATGTAGTTCACCAGTAACACAGAGGGAAATAAGACTTCCCTAACAGAGACCTTTAATAAAATTTAAACATTACTTGCCCCTCACTCCCGGGTTATTTTGTTTTGAAACAAAGACATAAGATAGAAATTAATGGTAATACTTGAAACCTAGAGATAAAGTGGAACACTGAAAGGTAGAAAGCTTCCAAGAAAAGTCTCAGAGGAGAGAGGCCTAATTATCTGATATGAATAAATAGGACAACAGAATACCTATGTCTCAGTTCTTACTAATTTTAGAGTTGAAAATGACAACGGAGAGGCAGACTTATAACACGTATTGCCACTTAAACAGTATTCAGGCCAATACAGAAAATGGTCTTAAGGACAAGGCAATATGAGATAAAATGTAGGTCTACTTTTAAAAAAATCTCTGAAAGGAACAGATGGACAATGACTGACAGGAGATCTGAGACATTTTATATGGCATGAGTTACACAGCAAAGAAATGATCTGTTGTAAAAATTTAGTCATGATTTAGAAAATTTGTTCTAGCTATGGTACTTATATGGCCCTCATTACTGTGCTATCTGAGTGTCTCACAAGCTTTAATTAATGTATTTATCCTCACAAAGTACTGGGTGAAGTAGGGAAGGGCTATTATCTCCATTTTATAGATGGGGAATTGAGGCCCAGAGAGTAAAGGGTAAGTCTACTTTCAAGGTGAAGGTATAATTTCCAGCTTCGGTAGATATATGTGCCAGCTTTAAACAATCTAGAATGCAAAATATTGAAGAGTAGATGTGATAGCTACCCAACTTAAGTACCTAGGATTGTGGGTGGAAATGTATTCAGCTCAGTTAGTCCATCCTGCCACAGCTACATTTCTATTTTTAGCATGCTTGTCAGGGCCGGCTCCAGCCACCAGCCCACCAAGCTTGTGCTTGGGGCGGCACCTGGAGGGGGGCGGCGGGGTGCTCCGGCCGCCGGGGAGAGCGGGGCCACGGCCGGGCTCGCCGCCCTCCCCCCGGCGCTCTGGCTGCCCTCCCCCCGGCGCCCTCCCCCCGGCCGCCTGGGGGAGAGCGGCGAGCCCCAGTCGGGGCTCGCCGCCCTCTCGCCGCCCTGCCCCCTGCGCTCTGGCCGCCGGGGGG
>NW_020664373.1:1921376-1945402 GCF_002925995.2 Terrapene triunguis
GCAGCCCTCCTCCCAGGGCTCCAGCCGCCCTCCCCCCCGCAGGGGAGGGGAGGGGGCGGCTGGAGGCTTTTTTGCCTGGGGCGGCAAAAAAGCCAGAGCCGGCCCTGATGCTTGTACATGTATATCTGCCTGAGCTGGAAATTGCACCTCCAACTTGAATAGAGGTGTACCTTAACTGACTTTCCAAGGTCACACAGGGACTCTGGGCAGAGATGGGACTTTAAGCCAGGTCTCCTAAGTCTAAGGCTGGGACTCGAATTACTAACCCATCCTTCCTCTCCTTTATGTATTTGTTAGTGCAAAAAAAGAAGAAGAAATAAAGTTTAAAATAGAAAGGGCACAGGCTGCTGTTGAGATAGCAGGGGAGAAAATGAACAGGAAACAGGTGAAATAAAACAAATGATCCTTAAACTAAAACTTGAGCAAGAGAAAAATATTTGGGCAGAACTTAATTCTGAACAGTACATACCTGGTTCAGAGTGATGAACACCCCCCTCCCAAGAAATCTCATTTAATGGGTCTCAGAGATCACAGAAATAAAATATACTGCCAAAAATATAGAAATCTATCAGTTATCTATCTTAGGTAGATAGTTATATGGCCCACACCATATCTGAGCATCTCACAATCATTGATATATTTATTCTCATAACACACATGTGAGATAGGGAAGACCTATGTGACAAAGTGGGACTATTCTGAATGTTTCCTCTGAATACTGTGTGTGTGCCTCAGTTTCTCCTATGCATTTCTTAAGTCTCTAGGTGGTGGGATAAAGGCCAGTATGCATAAATAACTGACACTCTGTCTCCCTGGCAACAAATGGCCAGGGCCCTTCCCCCCTGCAAGGGAAAAGCTAAAGATGAACAAAGAGATCAGGTGACCTCCTGGCCCAGGAAAGAGACAAAGCCCAGAGAAGGAGGGGCTGCAGGGGGTTTCAGTTTGGAGCTGGCTGGGGACTAGGAGTGAGTGCAGACGTGGGTGTCTGGCTCACGGGACCCCAAAATGGACCCGGCAGAGGGGTCCGGTTCGCTGTACCTACAAGCTCTGTTTTAGACCGTGTTCCTGTCATCTAATAAACCCTTGTTTTACTGGCTGGCTAAAAGTCACGTCTGACTGCGAATTGGGGGTGCAGGACCCTGTGGCTTCGCCAGGACCCCGCCAGGGCGGACTCGCTGTGGGAAGTGCACGGAGGGGCAGAGGATGCTGAATGCTCCAAAGTCAGACCCAGGAGGTGAAGCCATGTGAGCTTCTTGCCCTGAAGACAGTCTGCTCCAAGGGAGAGGAGGCTCCCCAAGGTCCTGACTGGCTTTGCGGGGAGCAGTTCCAGAGCATTGCCCGGGGACTCCATGACAACCTATTAATCTGATTTTACAGATGGGGTACCTAGGCATAGAAAGACTAAGCAACTTACCCAAGGTCACGCAAAAGAAGTCTGTGGCAAACAAGGTATGGCAAGTCCTGGGATAGTGTCCTAACCACTGGACAATCCTTCCTCAGATCAGTTTAGAAAATAATAAACACAGTCTCAATGAGCAAAAATCAACTGGATACTTGAGATCCAAAGTCTTCCAGACACATAAAAGTTCAAGGAAGGGTTCAAGGTAAACAAAAAGATTAACATATGTGAAAATCAACCAAATGCAAAAGTAGGACAGTGCATTTGCAAACATTTTTACTAAACCCATCTTACTTTGTCTGAGCACAAGTCTGAGTGTCACAGAACCCTAGTAAGTGAAATAGGTCCAGATACTCCATGTCAGAGCAGGTGCTCCCATTTGGCCAGTTAAGAGGGTGAGGCATCACCCCGTGGCTATAACAGACCAGTGTAGGAGAGAGTTTCAGTGAGTCAGAGCAGATAGGTTCAGTCAGGTGGGACAGGAGAGAGCTGCCAAAGACTAGAGGACTGTGGAAGCGTGTAGAAGGTGTTCTTGAGAGAAGGCTAAAGGCAAGGAGAGCAACAAGAGGAGTCTGCTGGCTGGCATGCCAGAGCCTCAGGGCTGGAGAGGATTGAAGACAGGAGGAGGAGTCACCAGCGAAGATGCCTGCTGAAAAGCTGGAGCTATGGGCCTGAGAGGGATGAAGGCAGGGAAGGAGTAGAGGAGCTTACCTGTGGGCATCTCTAGGGCTGGAGAACTGGACCCAGAGGAACCCTGAGAGGGCAAAGGGGAATGAGGGATGCTTCCCTTGTAAAGATGACCTCCCAGCAAAGAGCGTGTAGGTGTGCCTGCTGGGAATAGCAGAATTGCACTCCAGGTGGAAGAGCTGGGGTGGCTGTCTGGGCAGAGAGATAGAAGAGGAGCCTGTGTGCCTCCTAGTTGGGTTGGAAGACACTGGGGTGTGGCAGGGAGCAGAGAGACTGGGCAGGGCAGGGTTCCTGTGGGGAAGAATGGGGGATCAAATATCACGCTGTCAGCCAATGCTTACATGGTACAGGGACAGGAGAACAATGACAGTGCTTGGCTGTGGTCAAAGGTGCTGATTTGTGTTATGTGGGGCATTAAGTGATGAAATGTCTTGAGTTTTAATGATTGCTTGCACTGAGATGAGCAATGGACTACATGTTGTGGTTTTGTTATAGACTACTTGGACTATGTTGTAATAAACCAGCCATAAAGAGGGGTAGTGTTGAGACAAAAAATCTTTAAGTGAAGTTATTTGGTCACTTGAGAACTGAAGAAAATATGTCTGTCATGCTATGGCCTGCTGTTGACTTTTTCACACTGAGCTTCTTCATTTTTTTGTTGTTAATTTTTTCAGTTAACACTCTTGCAATTTTTTTTTTGCACAAATGTTTCAGGAGGTACTTTTAGTCATGCTAGTATAGATATCTATGTATAAATTGGTGTATTCACATGCCAGTTAGCATTTTCATGTGTGATCAACGGTATTTGTGCCAGAAGTTACTATGCCCAGCCACATTATAAATATATGAAATTATTTAACGATAGTGTGTCAAAAGAAAATTGACTGTAAATCCTGCCATGCAGCCAAACCAATTGGTAATTTCAACTTCTTTAGCTGTTCCTCATCCAGGAAGGAATCCAATTACTTTAAAATCTGAGATTTATATACTCAGTCAAATATAATGTTTCTTCTTTTACAAAAGAAAACAGGAAGATATTTAAAATATCGTAAAATTCCTCAGGCCTTCCTCTCTCCTTGGTGTGTTTGCCCCTCTCAGGTGTTCCACATTCTCTCCCTAAGAGAATCAATGTTGTATGGTGAAATTCCCTCCTGTGCAGAGGGCCACCACAAGCCCAAGACATCACCTAAGTTCCACTTAATCTCTCCATCGTAAAATGGTGCATGGGCCTCATGTTGGCTGTCTGGACAGAGTGACGTGCACCCTTAGTGATGTCTCCAGGTACTTTCCTTGTTTATAAAAATTACTTCGTCCACTCAGGAAGCAGAAAGCATGTCATGTGACGTAAGTGATCTGTCACATGTTCTTTATACCACATTCTGAATACTCAAACAAACACTCGCGATGAAGCACTTATAACCACGCAAAGGCCTAAATACATCAATACAAACTGTTGATCAGACAATTAATAATGATAAAAACATAAAATCCATGATAAGTCAGGGATATTTTGGATAAAAATCACTCCTGTGCAGAGGGCCAGCACAAGGCCTCTTAAGCTCTCAGATACTTAGAGTAAGCAGTGAGTAAGTCTTGAGCTGGCTTTCAGCAGCTAATTCCACACACACACCCCCCCGCCCCACACACACATATTCAGAAAAAGGGCATATACAATGAGTAAATTGTTTTTAATTAACAGTTCAATCTGTTAATCGGGGTCATGAGTTAGAGAGAGGGTATGGCCTCAAAAAAAGTAGAGACCATCCATCCTCAGGGAACCTAGGCCACACCCCTGCACTAATAGATATATCACTTAACAAGCATTCTTTCCCACTTTTAGCAATAGGTAAATGTGTTTGCCTTCTTTTTATAGACCTGTTCTAGCTTCACCTACCAAGTCAGTATCAACATCTGAATTAGAACACCTCCTATTCCCCCAGGTCTGACCCTAATCTTCTAAAACACAGTGCCTCCACAGGCAAGTCTCTTGAAGATTTGGAAGTCAAAGAACATTGCATGGATGGAGAACTAAAACATATGGTTCTTCCAGGTTCATCTTAATCTTGTTTCCTCCTCTCCCCCCATATTCCTTCCTGATAAATCAACTATTTCATCAATCCATTCCTTTACCTGCCTTCATAAAAGGGGGGCGATCCCGACTTTTACTTACTCATTTGCCTTCCAGAATAGAAACTTTTTACCTTTGTTGGATAATATTAGACTATTGAGTTTTCCCAAATACAGCCTCTTCTTACACTAGGGAAACTTTCTAAATATTTTCTCCCTTACTAACACTGGTTCAACTTTACTAGTGTTAGTGATCCTGGAGAGATTCTTAATTTGGTGTTAATTAGGTCTGTTCTGAGCAGGGTTATATGGGATGGTGTTGAAAAGAATTGCCGCAGCCTGTCTACAGTAGGGACCCAAATATTAGTAGCACCAATGTAGAGGGATAGGTGATAGGAATAGCAGGATTAAAAAAAAAAGTCCCTAGTGAAAGAGGGCCACAGATTTGCTGTGCTTTCAAAAACATCTCTTCAGCTCATATGTCACTTTAATGTTGACTTGCTAAGAGAAGCTATTTCAAGCCCTGCTGTTTTTAAACCAGCTGTTTACTTTTCTCTGACCTCATATACTTTATAGTCCCAGATTAGCAGTGACTTCTTCATTCTCTTGAGACCTGCTCTCGTTTATGAATCTTATTAAGCTCAAGATTTACCTCTGCAAGATTTCTTACTGCCAACAGCCTTTTTACACTCTGCTACAAGCCAAACAAGTATGGTATGATTCTCCTTTGGTAAATATACCCAGTGCCCTTGCTTTTCCTGCTATAAAATTCCCGTTTGTAGTTCTTACAGCTCTCACTGTGCCTCTAAATTCAGAAGTTCTTGAAATAACAGGATGGGGTCACTCTGCTACTTTTTCAGTTCTGCTTCGACCATCTCTCTCCCCAAATATAGGTGATATGGCAAGTATACGGTGACACAAAAATACAGGTTTTTACTATATGAGTATTCATTTGAGCAAATTGTTTTTGCTAATATTTCACTGAAAATTTAGTCCAAGGTTTATTTCTGACAATTTCCACCCAAAGTTTTCCTCCAAATTTTGTGGTTTAAAAAAAAGCCAAATTTGTAACAAATTTAATATTAATATTTCTATGTTTATAATAAAAACATAAAATCTATTTAAGCTTTCAATAACAGGATATTAGGTCCTACTATAAGGTTCCATTTGTAAATATTTTATAAAAGGTTAATATATGATTATAAATGTTACAAGTATGTTAAGACATGAGCAGTATGTGTTATAAGCATAACAGTAGAAGTTGTTATGGATATTATAAAGCATGGCTCTAAGCAATTTATTGACTTATGGGATTCTGTAAAAATCTGTAACAATTGATTAACCATATATGGAAACACCTACTAATCATGTATTAATGCTTTTGATTTTTTAATTGAATGTTAATATAAAATATGACTGAATGTTAAGTCAATTGTGCATATCCAAATCATACTCATTGTCTTGGTGGAGTGCCTCCTCACCAGCTGCACTTGCACTGATGCACAGAGCAGTACACTGTGGGTAGCTATCCTACAGTACAACTAGCCACAGGGTGTTTTGGGAAGGTCTTGCAACATCTCATGGAACCAAAATATTGTTGTGTGGGGAAATGGGAACATGGCTTCAGCCTTCTTAGATGCACTTTCCTCCCTCTCTCCTTCCCTTCCTCCTCTTATATCCCTTGTAAACAACCCATGTTTTTTCACGCCTTTTTTCAAAAGCCTGGCTTAGCAGCATAGCCTGAGAAGCATGGACCCTGCTTAGCTGTGCACTCTTGTGAGCATTACAAATAGTGCACACCTTATTCTGCAGTATTTCTAGAGCCAAGAGAGGAGCCACAGCACGGGACATTGCGATGTCATGCAAGCAGCCCTTCTGCAAGCCACAGAGCGAAACAATTTGCAGTTACTGCTGGCAGTCATGCATCCACTGAACACGATGGAGCACCATTTCTGGTCTCAGGAAATAAGCACTGACTGGTGGGACCGCATAGTTATGCAGCTATGGGATGATGAGCAGTGGCTGCAGAACTTTCGAATATGAATGGCCACTTTCCAGGAACTTTGTGCAGAGCTTTCCCCAGCCCTGAAGTGCAGTAACAGTAAAATTAGAGCTGCTCTTTCAGTGGAGAAGCAAGTGGCGAGCGCTTTGTGGAAGCTTGTAGCCCCAGACTGTCACCAGTCAGTGGGGAATCAGTTCGGAATGGGTAAATCCACCGTGGGAACTGTTGTGATCCAAGTGTGCAGGGACATTAATCCACTTCTGCTAAGGAGGATAATGATTCTGGGCTATGTTCAGGACATAGTGGATGGCTTTGCTGCGATGTGGATCCCTAACTCTGGTGAGGCGATAGATGTCATGCATATACCTCTCTTGGTACCACACCACCTTGCCAATGAGCACATAAACTGAAAGGGATACTTTTGAATGGTGTTGCAAGTGCTGGTGGATCATAGGGCGTTTCCCCAACATGAATGTGGGATGGTCAGGAAAGGTGTATGACACACTCATCTTTAGGAGCACAGGTCTGTTCAGAAAACTCAAGCCGGGACTTTCTTTCCAGACCGCAAAATAACTATTGATGATGTTCAAATGCCAATTGGGATCCTGGGAGACCCAGCCTACCCCTTACTCCCATGACTCATTGTCAAGGTTTCTTCCCCACTCTGAACTCTAGGGTACAGATGTGGGGATCCGCATGAAAGCCCCCTAAGCTTATTTACCAACGTAGGTTATCAGTAAGCTGCCACCACCAAGTGTGTTCCAAATTTTAGGGAAGAGCCACTTGGAACTCTGCCTTTCCCAAAATATTTCCCAAGTCTCTAACCACCCCCCCTTTCCTGGGAAGATTTGAGACTAATTCTTTCCCCCCACCAAGTCCTTACACCCCTTTTCCTGGGTGAAAGGAAAGGCTTGAGAGTATACCCTCATCAATTAGTCCTGTTGAACACAGATCCAAAACCCTTGGATCTTAAAACAATGAAAAAATCAATCAGGTTCTTAAAAGAAGAATTTTAATTAAAGAAAAGGTAAAAATCATCTCTGTAAAATCAGGATGGAAAATAACTTTACAGGGTAATCAGATTCAAAGAGCCCAGAGGAACCCCCTCTAGCCTTAGTTTCAAAGTTACAGCAAAACAGAGATAAACCCTCTAGCAAAAGGAACATTTACAAGTTGAGAAAACAAAGACAAAACTAACACGCCTTGCCTGGCTGTTACTTACAAGTTTGAAATATGAGAGACTTGTTCAGAAAGATTTGGAGAGCATGGATTGATGTCCGGTCCCTCTTAGTCCCAAGAGTGAACAACCCTCAAAACAAAGAGCACAAACAAAAGCCTTTCCCCCACCAAGATTTGAAAGTATCTTGTCCCCTTATTGGTCCTGTGGGTCAGGTGTCAGCCAGGTTACCTGAGCTTCTTAACCCTTTACAGGTAAAAGGATTTTGGTGTCTCTGGCCAGGAGGGGTTTTATAGTATTGTACACAGGAGGGTTGTTACCCTTCCCTTTATAGTTATGACAGTCATGAATCCATACACCAGCTGCCTGGACAGCAGTAAGGAATGGTTCAGCAATAGGCTGAGCAAGTGCAGAATGGTGGTAGAATGTGCCTTTGGACATTTAAAGGGTCGCTGGTGTAGTTTGTTTACTAGATTAGACCTCAGTGAAAGCAATATTCCCATTGTTATTGCTACATGCTGTGTGCTCCATAATATCTGTGAGGCAAAGGGAGAAAAGCTTCCACTGGGGTGGAGTGTGGAGGAAGATATGTTGGCAGCTAATTTTGAGAGACAGATCCCAGGGCAATAAGAAGACCCCAGCAAGGGGCTCTGCATCTCCGTGAGACTTTGAAAACCCTTTTCAGTAATGAGCCACAGTAATGTGTGCCTCTTATCTGCGTTTTGCCATCCCAAACCATCCCCTCCATTACATGGGTTCCCCCAATCCCTCATGATTGGAATAAATAAAGAGCATTTCTTTCTTGAAATGTTTACTTTTAGTGTATGAACACAAAGAAACTGAAATAACAGAAAAATAATTTAACCTTGGGGAAATGGGCTGATAAAATAGGGAGGGGAGAAAATACATCAGCTTGTTTTCAAAAGCGTGGTACTCTTGGCCATCAAAGGTCTTGGAATGGGCACCTTCTGTTCTTTGTACCCTCCCCTGCGCCCTCCCCCAGAGAGAGTGGAAGGGATACTTAATTCCCTCCTCTCCGCCTCCTAGAGCATTTGGGAGAGGGGGATTGCTTGCAGGCAGTTTAGGGAGGGTGTGTAGCTTCAAGCTGCTTTTCTTGAAGCTCAACTAGATGCCTCAACATGTCTGATCGGCCCTTCATAATCTGCAGCATCTCCTGATGCATGGCATGCTCCTGCTCCTGGGATGCTCTCTTGTTTTCCATGTCCAGTTTCTCAGAGAGTGAAATACTCCAGGCTGCGAGCCCTATCTCAGCTATAAGAGACATTCATTATCTCACTGAACATGTCATCCCACGTCCTCTTTTCCACCTCCTAATCTGAGAAAGTCTCTCTCCTGGAGTGTAGGATGCACCAAATGCTCCAGCCAGGAGACACTTACTACAGGTGGCTCCCGGACAGTGGCGCAGCAGGGCCAGTTCCCGGACAATGGGAGCTGCAGGGACAGTCCTAGGGGTGGGGGCAGCACACGGAGCCACTCTCCCCCCCTGCCAGGGGCCACAGAGACATGCCAGCAGCCTGCCGCTTCTGGGAGCAGAGTGAGGCCAGGGCAGGCAGCCTGAGCACACTGGAGATCGCTGCCTATGATTTATTTTTGCAGGAATCCCCTTGAGCCAGGGCCCCAGGCTTCAGCCCTTAAAGCCCCTGCCTTAATCCGGCCCTGCCTGTGACCGGCTGAACTCTGGAGTTAAAGACAGCTCCTGGCTGTCGGGGAGAATGAATCCACCACTCGCCTGTCTCCTATTCTTCTCCTCCTCCTCCTCTTCCTCATCCAGAATGCCCTCCTTGTTGTTGCCTGAGGTGGCCTGGGACTCAGACTCCTAGGAAGTGTCCATGCTGCGTTTGGGGGGAGTGATGGGGTCGCCGCCAAGAATCACATGCTGCTCATTGTAAAAGCGGCATGTCTGTGGGGCAGAACCACAACGACTGTCCGCCTCCCTTGTCTTATGGTACACTTGCTGAAGTGCTTTTATTTTTTACCTGGCACTGCTGAGTGTTCCTGTTGTAGCTCTTCTCCCCCATGCCCTGTTTGATCTTTGCATAGATGTCAGCATTTCTTCTGTTGGAACTATGCCTGCAAAGACTTTTCTCCCCCCACAGCAATAAAATCCACAATCTCCTGTGTACTCTAGGCTGGAGCATGTTTGGGGAGTTGTGTCACCATGATGAGCTGGGCTGGTGAGCTCTCCACACTGATCAAACAGGAAATTGGAATTCAAAAGTTTCCGGGGCTTTACCAGGAGAGAGGGTGTTTCCTATGTACCTGGCTCCTGTGCAGCAGAGTTGGAAACGATCTCCAGAGCAGTCACAGCAGAGCATTATGGGACACCTCCTGAAGGCCAATTAAGTCAAATTATGCAACGCTGCATCTACACTACCTCTCTGTCGACCCATCAAGATTGAATCAAGTGCTACCTCTCTCACAGAGGTGGAGTACACAAGTCAATATTACAGGTGACTTAGGTCAGTGTAAGAGACCTGGCAATGTAAATGCATACATTATTAGGTCGACTTAAGTCAGCTTCCGTTGACTTAAATTTGTAGTATAGACCAGGCCATGGACATAAATTGGTAGGCACACCAAGGGCTGCCAAGCACAGCCCAGGCAACCCTGCCATACAATCCCACTCTGTTTGCCCCCACACTGCTATACAGGTCTGTCGCATCTTAGGCGCATTTAACATGCGCGATTTCACCTTTACGTGGTCGGCAAAAACAAAACAAAAAACAAAAACAAGAGAAAAAATAACAATTTAAATACTGTTTCTGTAGTGCGGGAGATTCCGCCCACCATTACACTCAATGTAATTTTGACTATACGCGATTTTCGCTTTAGGCGCTGACTGCGGAACGTAACCCCAGCGTAAGATGAGACAGACCTGTAATTTTTATTTTGTACCAGTTAATATAGAGAACCCCCACACTGATATTTCTATCCTTACCACTTCCAAATCCATTTGTATGATTTGTGTCAGCATTTCAGAATTTTCCATCCTTATACACTTTTATCTTAAAGACCCTTGTCTTGTATCCTTGGAAAAATGTAACTTCTCATTTTTTCCCTCTTTCCCCCAGGAATAAAAGGCAATTTTGAGGAAAGTTAGTTTACTTCCTATTTCTCCTATCTCATCTATATAGCATATACAGTACCAGACTGTGTCCTCAGTTCTTTATTACATTTTACTTAGACTTCTAATTTGTACTTCATTTGCTACCTTCAGTTTGCTTCTAGCCTCCAGAGCTCTACTTTTACCCACTGGATACACAGGTTCTGCTCCTCTGATTGAGTTTGTTCAATACTTGCATCCTATTCAGCTCATTTCCAAATATTTCTTCACTGTTGGGATGACTTTTTTGGTTGTTTTTTTTTTCTGGGGGAGGAGCAGGGGATTGTTTTGTTCTAGATCTAGCATGGCAAGGATATTTTCATAATGATTTCAATACAAGTTTGTGCTGCATTCTTCTTAAAGTTTATCATCATCAGGCTAACTGGTTTGTGAAGATAATGGGGCGGGGGGAGAATCAGAAACATTTATGTATTTAAAGTAGATGCTTGAATTTGGATATTTTTATTGCTCTGGCACTGAAATCATGCATAATTATTGCCAAGAGTGCGCTTGATCTTTTACATTTTATTTTTTGTAAATACACTTTTGTTCATAAGACGTTCAAGTGCAAGATGTGAATACAGCTAGACCGCTTGGTAATAGACTGAGACTTTTCAGCTTGGAAAAGAGATGACTAAAGGGGGATATGATTACGGTCTATAAAATCATGACTGGTGTAGAGAAAGTAAATAAGGAAGTGTTATTTACTCGTTCTCATAACACAAGAACTAGGGGTCACCAAATGAAATTAATATGCAGCAGGTTTAAAACAAACAAAAGGAAGTATTTTTTCACACAATGCACAGTCAACCTGTGGAACTCCTTGCCAGATGATATTGTGAAGGCCCAAGACTACAATAGGGTTAAAAATAACTAGATAAGTTGATGGAGGATAGATCCATCAGTGGCTATTTTCTGGATGGGCAGGGATGATGTCCCTAGCCTCTGTTTGTTAGAAGCTGGGAATGGGCAACAGGGGATGGATCACTTGATGATTACCTGTTCTGTTCATTCTCTCTGGGGCACCTGGCATTGCCACTGTCGGGAGACAGGATACTGGGCTAGATGGATCTTTGGTCTGTCCCAGTATGGTTATTCTTATGTTCTTAATGATGTTCAGTTTGTCCCTACGCTCACGTTTTAGTTTGACCCTCCAAATGGTCCAAAATTTAATTAAATAAACATCTAAGCTTTCCTGTCTCCATCTCAGGCTATATCTGCACAGGGATTAAAAAAGCCATGGCTGGCCCGGGTCAGCTAATTTGGGCTTCGGCATCAGGGCTGGAGAAAAAAAAATCACTCAAAACAATCCATGCTTGGTCTGGAGTTTGAGCTAGTTATCACACTGGGTATTTTAGCATGAGTTCCCACAGTGTTCTGCTGGACACTGACCTCTGTCTGGGTCCCTTTGGTATCCTGCTGGGCCCAGGTGTCTGTCTGGGTCTCCTTTGTATCCTGCTGGGCTCTCTGATCCTTCTCCCTCTGGGCCAATGCTTCCTGCAGAGCCAAGCATTGTTCCTTCTGCCCCTTGGCTTCCACCTGTACCAGGGCCAATTCCTTCTCTACCTAGACCAGCTGGCTAATAACTTTCTGTCTGGAGATATTAGCCTCATCCAACTCTTGTTGGCAATTTCTCAGCAGGTCCCCCACATCTGGGGTATTCTGGTCTCATCTCGGGCTCTTTTCTGAGGTCTTCTTACCATGTTTTGAGTCCTGCTCCTTCCCACACGAGTACTGAGTAGCCCACCCAGTCTCTCCTCAAGATTACGGGTCCTGGTAGGTCCTTGACCACGTCGACCCAGAGTCAAGCTCTCCAGCCCTGTACCTTCAGTTTAACTTCTGCCATGGGGTAGGCTTGGGTTTCCCCATGTACACAAGAGACGTGCACTGGGAGGTGTCGGTCTAGGCCAATTGCCCTCACCTGGTCTGCCTGAACCAAGGTGTACCCACACCCTGAGTCTACCAGACCCTTAACTGCAGTTCTTCCAAGCTTGATTGTCACTACCCATGGTGGGACCACCCTGACCTTTGAAGTAGACCCCCACTGATAAGTTCCACTGTCATAACACTTCAGGTAGTCACATTTCATTACTGGGCAGTGCCTTTTAATATGCCCAGGCTGGCCACACCTGTAGCAGACTATTGTGTCTCCTTCCCACTAGTACCTCCTGTAGGCTGCAGGGCTCCCCGAGTCCCTTGCTGTTCTGGTGTGCCCCCTGAGTCTAGAATCCTTGGGATCTTTCCCCCTTGCAAGCTTCCTGGGGTCACCCCTTGGTAAATGCCTCTCAGTTTACCATACAGCTTAAGCCATTCCTCTCCTTCACCCTTATAGTAGGCCTTAGCTTGCTTGACTGCTTCTCCCACTGAGGCCAGCTGGAAATGCCTTACCCAGCCCTGTGCCCCTCCTGGTAGGACCTTCAGCAATTGTTCTAGGACCACCTGATCCAGGAACTTCACCACTGAGCTGGTCTCTGGGCAAAACCAGCATGTCTCCAGGTCTCATAATTTCTGGGCAACTATCCAGTCATGCCCCTCTTGGGAACAATTCTGTCCAGAAATTGTGCCTGTATGTCTCTGGAGTCAACCCTAGCCGATCCAAAATTTTTGCCTTCACCACAGGGTAAGAACTCGCCTGCTCATCGCTTACCACTCGGTAAGCTGCCTGGGTCACACCCGTCAGAAATGGAGCTATGTGGACTGCCAAAGTCGACTTTTTCCAGTCTGATGCCTTGTCTACCCACTCAAAGGTCTGAAGAAAGACCTGAGGGTCATCATCCGGTCCGAACTTTGCCAGGCTCGGAGCCAACCAACCACCAGTTCCACCACCGACTGGGTTCTCGGGTATGGTGTGACCCAACTGCCTCTGTATCCACTCCTGTTGCTTGGACTGGATCTCTTGCCACCGTTGCTTTGCCACAAACTGGGTCTCCAGTTGCCTCTGCAGGTTCTCCCTTAATTGCATCAGCAGAGTCTGGGTTTGTTGCTGCTGCTCCTGCTGCTGCTGGCCTGCCACCAACAGGTGGATCACCTCCTCCATAATTGTGCCCCTTGTTAACCATGGGTCAGTCTGAAAATACCCACTTCTGGTACCAAATACAATGGAGTTGGCACCCACCTCTCATGAGTGCCCCCTTCTGGTTGGGCATGTCTGTATTCTTTAGTTCTGGTGACACCTTTTGGTGGTTCTCAGGCAGGTTTGTCAGTTACACAGTGCTCCAGCCAAGTCACACTGTCTGCATGTTAACCAGCACAACGCCCTTCCAGAGTATACAGTCCACTGGGGTCTGTCTCTCTCTAGCCCTCCCTGGGCTGTGGGCTTTAAGTAGTCCAGCCCTGTAATGGGGCTGTATCCCCAGGGCTTCCTCCCTGGAGACACTATCTTCCTGCATCCCTCCCTAGGCTCAGTCCCTCCTCAGTCCTATTCACCTGCCAGGAGCTCCCTCAATGCTCCCCCAGTCCCTACTAGCAAACCATCCATGGTCCTGCTGCTCTTCTAGGCAGCCAGGCTGCAGTCCTTTCTTCTCCTGCTCCAAGCAGCAACTGACTACTGCTCTGCTCTGCGGCTCCTTTTATGTGGCCCTCCTGGGCCCTGATTGACTGCTTCCTGTGCAGCCAGTCTAGCTTGCTTGGAGGACCTCTCCACTACTTCTTCCCTGGGATGGGTGTGGCAGAACCCTGAGGCCTCCAGCAGGGGGCCTTTGGGCCTAGTCCACCCCATCACCACCCGCAGCCCAGACACCTGCCCCTCCTACCCCTCAAAGCCCAGGAGGCCGAAACAGCCTGGTGCTTGATCCCAGGCTTGCAGGGAGTTTCCTGTATGCTACCCTCTGTTTCCCTCAGGGCATGCAGGGAGCTGCAGCAGCTAGGAACTCTCTCCTCTCCTCCCCTCCCCCCAGCAGTGTCTTCTATGTGCAAGCTGGGCACTGCTGGGTCCAGTGGCCCCTAGTGGTGGCCAGGAACACTGCAGCCCATTTCTATGAGGGAAAGGAAATTCTACACAAAAACCATTAATTTCTGCCAAATTCTGCACTGTGCAGTGGCACAGAATTCTCCCAGGAGAAATAGAAATATTGTTTATGTTGTTTAGTACATTACTCCAAGATACTGTATGTTCCCTTCCTATTAATTCACACCAACATGCCTTTTATAACATTTGAAATAGCAACAATATCTTACTGTTTGTGTTTGATATTTTCATATTAAGTAAAATTGTCACAATTCAAATTCCTCAAAATGCACTTTCGCTGTGATGTTTACAAGAAATGAATCTATAAAGATATTTATTGAATTTATATATAAAAACCTTTGCTTTATTCGGCTGTGCTCTCCAATAGCCTATGCAGATTAATTAGATAGTAACCTTGGTGTATCCTTTGTCCATCCTTAATCTACACATTCCTACAGTTTTATATCCTTCCCATATTTCTATAGCTGGTCAAAAAGAGTCAATTATTTTTTGCAAGATATTTTTACAAACAAACAACCTTTCTTTCAGATTCCCCACATATATTTTCCGGATTGTCAATGAAAAACTGAAAAATGTTCAATTTTCAAAATCTGTTTTTGATTTTAAAAAGTTTTCATAAACTAAAAATTGAAACTAAAATACTGAAAATTGTACTAAGAAATTTAAAAAAAATAACCAACAATCAAATGTTTTAAATGAAATTATTTGTTGTTGTTTTTTTCAATGAAAACCCAAAACATTTCTTCCAAAATGAAAATATGAAATTCTTTCTTTGGGACAAAAAGCAAATGTAAAATTGTAAAAAAAAAAAAAAAAAAATCATCCAGCTCTACACATGCCTCTAATTAGGTCCTGATCCTGCACTGAGAATTGCATGAGCAGATTCCTGCACCTACAGGGAAGCTACATGGTGTGTTGTGGTGTTCTGCACAGGTGAACAGTCTGCCCAGGTGGTTCTCAAACCAGAATTGGGGACTGGGATTATAGATCCCTGGTTCAGAGATAATTTCTCATCATTATTATTTTGAGAGGCCTAACACATTTTAATTACTGCAAGATAATAATTATGATTAACAGCAGTAATAACTAGAACTCTTAAGTATTTTAAATTAAATTAGTCTGATAAAGCAAAACATCTACAAAGATTCACATTTGTTATTTTATCAGACTTCACTGGTGCATTTAACAAGCCCAGAAGTCAGTCCCTGTGCAAGATGCTGCAGGATCACATAGATTGTAAACTGTCTGGCTCAGGGACTGTTGTTTCTTTATTATTTGTTTTTGGAGCACGCAGTACAAGGAGGCTCTGAGCCTTAATTAGTACCCTTTGATGCTAATGTAGTACTAATAAATAATTATAATTAGTGCTTCAAAATCTCATTAGGGATATTTACATTTAAGTAATTATGAATTATTGAAAATCACAGTGGGCTAGATGGTGGTGGTTAGCCATAGCCCTAAGTATTGGACATACCAAAGCCCCAGGCCTGAAAAGTCACATGCATGTGCTCAGTTTTTGGTCCACTTAGGTAATCCCCCCCCCTTTTTTTTGTTATTGTTGGCTTATTGAGTTAATGAAGTAATGAAATGGAGGCCTCAGTTTAAGTAAATATGCTTCTGACCTGTACCTCGTTTCTAAGTCAATTGCTTTTTCTCTGATTATGAATATCTTAGAAAAACATGTTTTAACAAACATAAAAAGATCTATTTGACCTAGACTCAACTCAGTACAGTTTATTTTCAGCTTCTGAGTTCTATTGAAAGTTATAATGAACACCTTTAGTAGGTTCATGAAGTACTTTTAACCCTTCATATTTATTTTGCTAAGAATCATATCACTCAATGTGTTTATACAGTGGATTTCCATGGCAACATAAAGTTTTTAAAACGCAGTAATTCATGGTGGCAGAAGTGTCTGGGTATGAGAGAGTAATAACACATATTAAGGACTAAGGGAAGATGATGGGGGGAAATGTAAAGCTTATGAAAAATATAAGAAGCATAAGTACAGTTTCGAATTTTAAAGAGTGTATTTTTAAAGATATTCTCTGACAATTTAGACGTTGAATTTACTCATGAAAGTGATGAGATATTCTTGGCTTCAGGCAATTCTTTTGGATTAAAAATATTAGAGCTGTTTTAGAAGACCCGTTACAATCACTCTATGCAGGTAATGCTTGTACTTACCCTACTTTGGCAGGGGTGTAGTACTAAAAATTTGGTCAAAGTCTTTCTATTGGATTATAAAAATATGTTCAAGAAAGCTCTGGAATTTTTGAGGTCATTTCAATGTTTAATGTGACTATATTGCTGATGACAGAGACCACACTGACAGCCCTGGGCACAAAGATTCTGCATTTCTCCACAGAACAGGTAAAAATATGGGCAATGGAAGTGCAGAATTTTTCCACTGGGCTACCACTATCTCTCAGCTCTGACTTTCAGAGACCACCTAAAGTGGTGAGTAAGTAGTTCAGTGTGATTAACCATTCAGTCGTTGGTCACTTTGAGACTGGGTGTGTGATGGGCTGAGTCCCTAACCTGTCCTTGACAAAACATGCAGACCTTGAGTTAGGGCCTAGTCCAACAAAGACTGGCAATAACAGATTCCCATGCACCTCAGGGGGCATTGCATTGGGTCTCATGTTTAAATCAACTCCTTCTTTGATTTGGTTTTACTGGTAACTCAAAAACATTTACATATCATAACCTGTCATTTGATTCCTTTTAAGTTTCGCTATTGATAGCGTTTCCCCCTTTCATTTTCTGTTCAACTCCTCTTCTTCCCACAGACTCAATGACACATGCCAGTCTTCTTTACAACTTGGTAGCTAACTTCAAGGATAATTAAGCAACAATTACCCTGGACTGGGATTTAAATCTGTGATCGCATCTTGGCTGTACCACAGGCTTGTAGTTTGATCTTGGGCACATCATATAATCTCCCTGTGACTCTGACCCCTTCTGTAAAATTGGTATTATAATATTGCCTTTCCACTCTTTGTCCATCTTGTTTATTTTGATTGTAAGCTCTTCAGAGCAGGAAGCATCTCTCATTATATATTTGTATCAGAACAAGAGTGCCCCAATCTTAGTTGTGGTCGCTAAAGAATATGACTAGATTGCAAACTAAGCCTAGGTGCTGAGTCAGGCATGAGTCCAAGCTCCTCTTTTGTCCACACACAAATCAATGTGAATCAGGTCAGCAAACTCTCAGGATCCAGTTCCTAACACCCTGCTGCAGCGGATGGGTCAGAGCTTGAGTCCCACTGTGACGTAGGTCTAAGCCCTGTCATTCTGCAGTGTGGATGCAGGTCAATCCACAGACTCAAGTCACAAAGTCTGTGCAGTGCAGTATGGATGTGTTAGCATGGCTGTCAGGTCTGGATTCAGCAATTGTAAATCCAGGTTTACAATGCCATGTGGACGCTTAAGCACCAGCTTGGAAACACGGAGTCTACAAGCCCTGGTCCCACCGACCTGGGTTTACAACGCAGTGTAGACACACCCTAGTGGCTTAGCTCAAACTAGTAGACTAAAAATAACAGTGTGGATAGTGCAACACAGGTGCCGGCTTGGGGTAGCCACCCAAGCTCAGCCCCAGGAGGATGGGGAGGTTTGTACTCAGGTATGTCTGCACTGCAGCTGAGATTTTACCTCGGTGAGTCGACAGACGCACGCTAGCTTCACTTGAGCTACCACACTAAAAATAGCAGTGTGGAAGTTGCAGCATGGGTGGTGGCACAGGCTAGCTACCCACACTCAGACCTAGGGGTGGCTAGCCCATGCCACAATATGTTCTTGTTAGCATGCTGGCTCAAGTGGAGTTAGTGTGTGTCTATCTATCTGGGCTGCAAATCACCCCTGCCAGATGCAGCATAGACATACCCTAAATGCCACTGTATCAGAAATAACAAACAATGCAGGATTTTAACACCTGAGATTAGGGCAACTGAACAGGAGAACTTTGAATTATATAGAGGGTGTTAGGTTTTTAGATTTAAATCCTTTAAAAAATGCACTGATTCATTTCTCTGTGCCCTAAAACATCCTAAATAATACATTAAAAATCCCAGTAGCATTAAAGGAATCATTTCAACAGGAATTCAGCTAGCCAGACACCTGTAGAAACTTTTTTCCATCCCTTGATTGCTACGAAGATCTTAGAATCTTCTTAGATTCCTGGATCCACCTTGTTATTGGATGAGAATGAGTCCCAACTGTAGTAGTAGTTTTTGTGATGTGGACGCTAAGGTCCAGATCCTCAGGGGTATTTGGGCTCCCAGTACCCAGGTGATTTAAGCTGATGACTCAGATATAAGGCTTTATATCCCAGTACTAATTTCCTGATTGAGGCATAGGGCTTTCTGTTTTAAATGTAGCTAAAATATGAGAATAATAAAGTTGTGTTTATCTACAATTGGCTAAGGAGTTTGCTGGATTGTTGATGTTGACTTTAAACAAGGGGAAGTTCCAAAGACTAGAAGAAAGCTAATGTTGTGCCACTATTTTAAAAAGGTAAATGGGATGACCTGTGTAATTACAGGCCTGTCAGACTGACATTGATCCAAAGCAAGATAATGGATATGGGACTCAATTATTAAAGAATTAAAGGAGGGTAGGAGGGTAATATAATTAATACAGACCAACATGAGTTTATAGAAAATAGACCTTGTCAAATTAACTTGATATCTTTTCTGGATGAGATTACAAGCTTGGTGATAAAGGTAGTAGGGTTCATGTCATGTATTTAGACTTCTGTAAGGCATTTGACTTGGTACTGCACAACATTACGATTAAAGAATTAGAACAATATACATTTAACATGGTGCACATTAAATGGATTAAAATATGGCTAACTGATAGGTCTCAAAATGTAATTGTAAACAGGGAATGATCATAGCAAGATTGTGTTTCTGGTGGGGCCTCAGAGGGATCGGTTCTTGGCCCTTTGCTTTTTAACATTTTTATCAGCAACTGGGAAGAAAACATAAAATCATCATTCATCAAGTTTGCATATCACAAAAATTGGAGGAGTGATAAATAATGAACAGGATAGGTCACTTACATAGCGAAATATGGATTGTTTGGTAAGTTGGGTGCAAGTAAATAATAACCCATTTAATATGGGTATAAACGTATACATATAGGAACAAATAGTGTAGGCCATATTTACAGGATGGGGGACCCTATCATGGGAAGCGGTGACACTGAAAATGATTTGGGGGGCATGGTGGATAATTAGATGAACATGAGCTCTTAGTGCGAGATTGTGGCCAAAATGGCTAACACAAACCTTGGACGCATAAATGGGGGAATCTTGAGTAGGAGTAGAGAAGTTATTTTACCTCTGTATTTAGCACTGGTGCAAGTGATGCTGGAATTCTATGTCCAGTTCTGGTGTCCACAGCTCAAGGAGGACATTGGAATTGAAGAGGGTTCAACAAAAAGCCATGAGAATGATTAAAAGATTAGAAAACATAGTGATAGATTCAAGGTGCTCAAATGACTTAGCTTAACAAAGAGAAGGTTCAGAGGTAACTTGATTACAGTCTGTAAGTACTTACATGGTGAACAAATATTTAATAATGGGCTTTTCAATCTACTAGAGAAAAGTATAACACAATCCAATGGCTGGAAGTTGAAGCAAGACAAATTTAGACTAGAAATGAGGTGTAAATTTTTAACAATGAGATGAATTAATCATTGGGACAATTTACCAAGGTTTGTTATGGATTCTCCATGACTGACAATTTTCAATGTTTTTGTAAAAGATATAGTCTTGGAATTATTTTGGAGAAGTTCTATGGCCTGATTTATACAGGAAGTCAGACAGATTATAGCAATGGTCCCTTCTGGCCTTAGAAACTAAGAAATTGCCATGATGTTACTGTAATTGCTTAAATATGTACATCTGGCATCCCTACTTTTCAATACTAGCTGAATATTAGGGGGAAAAAAGGAAATTGCTAATCATTTCTAAAGCACAACAAGAAAACAATGACTTTTATACTAAAATTACAATAACATAATATGAAGGCTAGGACAGGAATGTGACAAAAAGTATAGCAATTTTATTAAAGGTGTTATTTCTTAACTCCTTTCTTTGTTCTTAGAGATTGCATCATATACTGGACATGAGCTCATGCCTAACTTTATTTAATTGTGAATTTTCATATATTGTTATGAGTGTTTGCTGAGCCCTAGCATCATTTTGATTTTTAGCCTGGAGCAGAGCTGAGTGAAAAACTGATTTTTCCTTTTAGTGGGAGTTCCAAAAAGAAATTGAAAAAGGTTTTGATTTGAGTCAAACAGAATCTGAAAATAATTCATTTTTTTCCAGTGAATCTAAAAGTCCTTTTTGGCTCAAACAAAACTGTTTCAGTGTATTTTTAAAGGGATCAATACACAAAGCCAAGTGGGAGAAAATCTACCCATCTCATAACCCTTTATCCCACTGATTAGGGCATTCATCTATGCTGAGGCACACTGCTTTGAAGCAGGGATTGGAACCTGAATCTTTCACCTATTAGATGAGAGACTTTGCCACAAGGCTATAGTGGGATAAGCCTATATATTGCTGAAGCTGTTCCACTTTGTATAATATACTTGAATAGTCATTGGGCCAGAGAGTGATAATGACTCTATAGCCTAGTGGTTAGAACATTCACCGGGGGGGGAGAAGACTCGAGTCCCTTTCCCCCAGTGAATATTTATTTATTTTATACAAAGTGAAACAGCTTCAATAGGAGAGTTTGAGAATGATCCACCTTAAAATATTGTAGAGACGGATGCTTGGAGTTTTCACCTAGGACAGTAGAAACATCGCTTCAAATCCATGCTCTAGAGTGAGGATTTGAACATGGGTCTTCCACAACTCAAGCAAGTACCCTAATCACTGAACACAAAGTGAACCCTGTCTTTTTTTTGTGAATCTAGCCTCACCAAAAAGATGTCTGGCAAACCTATTCAGCAAATTCATGTCAAATTCAATGAATGAACTAGTCAATCGAAAAATTTCACCCTGCTCTAGTTGGTGTTTCCTTTATTTTCATTCCTCACATTGTCTTAGGTTGCAGGAGCTATTAGAGTTTTACAGAGCCTTGTAATGAAGATGAAAGTGCATGAGACACTTTATTTGGAATCACACTGAATCAAAAGGTCAGTGTGCACTAATCTGCTTTTTCATCATTATTAAGACAAAATACACCATAATGGGTCTTTCAGTGTACCATGTCAGTGCTGAGCAGGCTCTTTTGAATAATATCCATTGCAACTGTATTGAATGAGTTCTTCAATTCACATTCTAAAATATTCTATTTAAAGACCATTCTCTTTCTGCTAGATAACATATTTCTTGTATTTCTCTTCCTCTGTATTTCATTAATAGGGATATTTACATGAAAACCACATTCCTGAAGAGTTTGTTCCTCCTGCTACTTATGTTCCACCTAAAATAATCATTCTTTGTTTAGTATCAGAGGGGTAGCCGTGTTAGTCTGGATCTGTAAAAAACGACAAAGAGTCCTGTGGCACCTTATAGACTAACAGACATATTGGAGCATACCCATTCCATCAGATGCATTCTTTGTTTGTTATTATAATTAGTTGCTGTGGAAATCATAGTACAGAAGTGGCATTACTCTCGGGTTCTTAATAGCACCAGTAATTAGGATATCAGAAATTCTCACCAAAGTGGTGTGGGGAAAAATCCTAAAGGCTAATCAGTCACACTGTGCATCATATTTGTTGCATATCTTTTCCACACTTAACTCTACCTGTGTGCAAAGTTCATAAAAACAATGTGTGAAGGTCTATTAATGAAATAGCTCTTTCTATTTGGCCATGCCTGAGAGTAACGTCAGCACTTGAAGAATACATTAAAACTCATGCCTTAAATATGTACCAGAATGCTGTGTTAGGGATTTGCTGGAACTGAGGGATTTTCCCTGTTGCCCTGCCTTTCTTCTTCTTGTAAACATATTAGTATCATTGGTTTGGTCTCATTTGTTGAGATTTTGGAAATTATTTCAAGGAAGTAAGGGCTATTTTTTATTATTATTATTATTTTGTCTCTCTCACTTCAGATGTGTATCTTTGACTGCAAATTAATTATTTTATGTGCATAATAGTCTTCTTTTCAGGTTTAGGGGTCCATTTCCAGTGCTGCCCATTATTGAATTTTCATAGCTGGTAATTTATTTCTTCTTTAAAACCTTATGGCTGCAGACTCTTATGCTTTACAGACTCTGCACTAGTGCAATACTGGTGTAGCAGGGCTCTGCTGTATCACACCCGTCCCCCCCTCCCTGAGATGCACACCCTACACTGGGCAGAGTTGGAGACATAAGGTAGGAACCCACCTGTATCACACTTGCACTAGCAGAATTCCTCTCCAAGTGGAGAAGTTTCTGCTATTCTTTTGTTGCTAATCAGGTGGCACACAAGGGACAATAACACTAGATATTTTTAGGAATTATTCTTTTGCTTCCCTTCCTTGTCTACACCTTTTGAAAAAAAGTAGAAAACCAAACAGGGAAGAACTCAGGCAGAGAGGGAGGGGGGAAGGAGAGGGAGGAAGGAATGTTTCATCTTCTGTTACCAGGAAAAGCTCCCTAACTGCAAGGGTAATTAAGCACTGGAATAAATTACTTAGGGAGGTTGTGGAATCTCCATCATTGGAGGTTTTTAAGAACAGGTTAGACAACCACCAGTCAGGGAAGATCTAGATAATACGTAGTTCTTCCTCATTGCAGGGGACTGGACTAAATGGCCTATCAAGGTCTCTTCCAGTCCTACATTTGTATGATTAGTGATTTCAGGAGTATGTCCTCACCGTATCCACTCTGTGGTTTTCACTAACCCTTACTGCGATGTAGACTGTCCAATTAGCAAATCCAACACAAAACCTCAAAAAAAAAAAAAGGGCAAAAGAGAGCTATTTGAACAGATTCACTAGAAACAATTCCAGCAGGCGTTCAAAGCCTATGACTGAAATTGGATTCCTTTGAAACAGGTGGATCCAGTTTCCTAAAATATGTTAGTTCTGAAATATAAAACCTTAAGGAAAAGATTAGCACAAGTTGAAAAAGACAGTGCTATATTCCTTGGAAGGGGTTAATAAAAGAACACATTTGTACATCAGAAATGGAGGGCAAGGAAAACCTTATAAAATCTATTAATATAAAAATATTGGGGGTCTGATTCTCATTTACACTAAGACCACTTTTGGAGCAAAAGGGGCCCTCAATGAGGGCATAAAGTTATTTACACCCAATTTAAGACCCCTTTACATGCCTAAAGTGGTGTAAAGTGGCCTTGATCTAAATGAAAATCAGGAGCTAAGTGTTCCAGAATCTTAGAAAGGGGAGTAGTTATATGAAAATATTTCCTCTAAATTCTATTATCAAATTTTAATCCCATTAGAAATTCCACATAACTCTAAAATCTCTTCAGATTAAATCATTGCTTATTTTGTCCATCCAACTAGGTTTATTATAGGTATTCTGAACTACAGTCACAAAGGGACTTAGGCACTATGATAGAGCATCTGCCCCACACTGGCATGGAAGGCATTAACAGAGACTTAGGGCAGGTCTTCAC
>NW_020664373.1:1945502-1965480 GCF_002925995.2 Terrapene triunguis
ACTTAGGGCAGGTCTTCACTACGGGGGGGGGGTCGATTTAAGATACGCAAATTCAGCTATGCGAATAGCGTAGCTGAATTCGACGTATTGGAGCCGACTTACCCCGCTGTGAGGACGGCGGCAAAATCGACCTCCGCAGCTCCCCGTCGACGGCGCTTACTCCCACCTCCACTGGTGGAGTAAGAGCGTCGATTCGGGGATCGATTGTCGTGTCCCGACGAGATGCGATAATTCGATCCCCGAGAGATCGATTTCTACCCGCCGATTCAGGCCGGGTAGTGTAGACCTAGCCTTAGGGAGGGTGCAAAGGAAGCAGCCAATAGGAGAGGCGCTGAGAGGAGCAGTCAATTAGGGCTCAGCAGGCCCTTATAAGAAGAGCTGCAGGGCAGAGAAGGATCAGTTAGTTCCTGGAGCTAAAGGAGGGATAGTGGGTGCCTTGCTGGTGGATGAAAGCTAGCGCCCTGGACAGAGAAGTGCTGGGCAGGAACAGGGGAGCAAAAGGGAACTCCTGGCTGGCTGCTAGGACTGGCATGATGAGGCCCTGAGATGAGGGTGAAAAATATGCTGGAGTTGCGTGGAAGTGGCCCAGGGAAATGTACTGAAGAGTTGGAGAGGACAGAGCATGTAGCTGCTATCCACAGGATCCCTGGGCTGGGACCTGGAGTAGAGGGCAGGCCCGGGTGCCCCCCACTCACAACTGGGGAAGTGGATGTATGGTTGACTGCAGGGACCCTGGAAGGTGGGAACACAGATTGTGACACAGGCCACAGGGCTGTGTCATGATAAGGATGCTGCGGTCCTTGGAGTGACATGGCTCCAAGAGCAGATGTGATGGTGGGCGCGGAACTATTGGGAAAGGTCGTGATGACCTGTAGAGCTAATCCCCAAGACAGCCAGCAGGAAGCACCAGGGTGCTGAGTAGAGCCCCATCACAGGCACCTAACTGCCACTTGAGGTGTCTAAGTATCAGATTTAAATGCCACTGGTATTCACAAAGTCCCTGTTCAGCTGCTGCCTAACCCTGCATGCACTTAAACTCATTTGGCCCCTAGGTTTTTGAAATTAAAGTTCTTTATCCACCTAAGTTTTTGCCTCTGAGCATGAGCTCTACAGCCTTACTTGTCTAAGACCCAGTGAGAGCAACAAACCTGGGGAAGATAGGTGCTCCTCCACCTACCTAGTCTGTAGGGCTCAACCAGTCGTCATGTTCAGATGTCACCCAACTCCACACAAAACAACTGGAACAGGAGCTTCCTCAGAACTTTTTTAGCTCAGTGGTAAGGGTACTCACTTGGGTTGTGGGAGACCCCCTTTTCAAGTCCTCCCTCTGCTTTATGAGTAGCGATCATGAACAGGGATCTGACACCTCTCATGGGCATGCTCTGTCCACTGGACTATGGGATATTCTCCTTTCCTGTTGAAGCTGTGCCACTGTAGATAAATAAAGAGTGATTGGAATAGGGTGATTGGATCCTGGGTCGCCCAGATAAGTGCTCTGACCACCAAGTCATAGAATCATTTTCATCCATATATTTCTTTCTCTGTCTCTGTCTCTCTCTCTCTCTCTCTCTCTCATATCTTTGAAAGTGAGTACGCTTTGCTGTTCTCCATGTTTCTTTCTGTTGGGGAAATGAGATTTGGGGTTTTCTTTATGTGTTTGTTTAGTTTTGTAGTTGCTGTGGGTATAATTTCAGGATTTCGTTTGTTTTATCAGGCTTTTGTCTGCCCTCTGGGCTGGCATGGCCAGGGGGACAAAGACCTCAGGTTGTTGTGGATTTTTGCGGATTTTGCCTCCAGACTGCCTCTGGAAATGAGTGTTCTAGCTGCAGGGAAGGTGATTGGGTTTGAAAATGTGAGGTATGCCTCCTGCATAAGCAAGCTTATTATTGTGTGTGTTCACATGCTAAGCATTGTTGAGCGGATGGTTGTGGGAGGGGAGTGTTGCGCAGAGTGTATTTGTCCTTATAGTGCCCTGTGCAACACCTGCTGGTAAAGTCACTAGCTCTAATTTTCCTTCTTTTTTAGGAAATGAGCAGCTGTCTAGAGACAGTGGCGAGTCACATTAAGATCACTAGCCCTGTTAGGAGGATTCTTGTGGGCTGTAAAGCCTCCGAGGTTTGGCATCTCTTGTCCTTTTGTAAGCAGTTTATATGACATTAACAATACTTCCAAAGTTTCCCTGCAATATGGGACTGGGGAGTGTGGCTACATTGTGTTGTTGCCATTTGGGACATGGCCTCTTTTCGTTGTGGGAGTCGGACACATTTGCTCAATCAGTGCCCTAATGGCAGGCTGCCCATGGGAATGGTGACCCCATGCAAGGTAATGTGGGGGTTTCTGAGCGTAAAGCACAGGGTGTGTATGCACAGGGTCCCAACAGGCTCCAGATGTATCTCGAGATGTTTGTTCTGGGGGAGTAGTGCCCCCTTTACAATGTGGGGGAGATGACATTACTGGTTCTGTGGCTCCTGACTCAGTAGCTGTCTCCCTGACGCTGACTGCAAGATGGAGGCTGAGCCTGTTGCTATGGAATCTGCTGCCTTACCTGCGAATTCTGGCTTGCTGGAAAAACCCCAAAGCAAAAGACAGCCATTGCAGGAGTAGGGGCCCTCAATTTCTGAGGGTGCTGCAAAGTGAGCTAGTCTGGTCAGTGCAGTTGGGAAGCACACTGATGGGGTGCTGCTGAGGGAGGTTCTTTGGTTGGGGCATGGAGAATTCACAGGTATTATTTTTGCCCTTATACTCACAGCAGCCCTCTCTCTGCTGTTCCCCCCTACCCCCACAAGGTAAGTAATTACTGAGTCTGAGAGCAAGGGGGAATCACAAACTCAGATTCTTTGGGTCCCAAGCTCCATGACGCATGATATATCCTTGACGTTACTGATGGGTTTCTGGATGAGACTAAGAGAACACATGGAGTAGAGGTGGTAGATTGGTTTCCTGACCTTAATCTGTTTTGGTTGTCTGCTCAGTATACTATGAGATGTGTCTCTGTGTCTAAGTTTGTTAAACAGAAGTGGTACAGATTGAAAAAACTGGTGACCAAAGTGCTTGTCTCTTTGACTAGTGGAAACGTTTGGGATTAACGGACATCGGAGAATCTGGTGGTTTTTGTTTTGTTTTTTGTTTAATTTTTCTGTTTCTGACTTTTCCTTATTTCTTCTGATGAGTATTAGTCTGATGGATAATTTTGCATGTGGCTTTCTGACTGTGAATGGGTCCAGGGGCATTTAAAAAAAAAGGCTGTTCTTGAGTACCTGTCCCAGGAAAAACCTAGACATTTCATTTTTGCAAGAGATGCACACACATGTAGGCAACCAAACCAATGAGCTTGCTGAGTGGAGACAAGAGGTTTTTCTGCAGTTACTAATCACTTTGCAGACAGGGCAAAGCCTGATTCGGTGGTTGCGCAGGAAGTTGGTCCAGGACACTTAATGACAGTTCAAGCTACTTTTGAGCAATATCACTGTAGGGACGCATAGCTCCCAAATCGTCAGTTCACGGGTGCGGCACACTGCGCCCGTAGCTACGAGGCCGAAGCGGCCTACACCCCAGCGCAGCGCCTGCGATTGGGAAACTTATTGGCTGACCTGATCGTCACCCTCGCTGCTCGCTTTCACGTGCACAAAATATAAATTTGTTAAGTCATGTTGATGTGCACTGTATGCTCCTCCTATGCGCAAAAATTCAACCACTCATAAGTGTTATAAACATAAAAGTAAAAAAATAAAAACCCCAGTAAAAAGTCCCTAAGAGGCTTTTCGGCTACCAAGACCTGGCGCTCTGTCTCCTTCCTTTTTTCGTCGCCACATATCACCTTTTTTTATTAATGTCTGTGTTTTTACTGTAGACATAGACTCTGTGTGTGTGTGTGTGTGTGTGTGTGTCATGCACCCTGATCAGACCTATTGCATCCCCAACAGGTCAATTTTTGATAAAATTTTCCTACTGTAATTTTCACCTTAGAAATGTTTGATTTGTATGTTGGGTTGATTTCCCTTAATCAGGAGAAGGCTTATGATTGTATAGATCATGGATATTTGTTTTGCACCCTTTGTGCTTTTGGTCTCAGGTTTGTCTCTTTCATTCAATTACTGAATAATGAAATATACAGTCTACTTACGGTGAATGTTTTTTTGGGACTATTGCCATGAAAGTGTCTGTGCATTGTTTGACTCCAGAGGTGTCTGTGTCATGTACTTTTTGTGACATAGACAGGACTGTTTTTCACATATGTTTCTTATATGTTCCAGGCTATTATTTTACTTCAGGTTATTTTTCAGTTATTCACCCTTGTTTTTTCTCCTACTGTATTTATTTTTACTGTTAACTATAGGTTCACAAATAGGTCTGTGGTATGCCTTGCAAAATTTATTTTGGGTTAAAGAAAGATGGTCATTTAAAAAAGGAGGCAATGTAATTTATTTGTTACTGGGGTGGCTGATGTTCTTCATTTGCAGATGTTTAATAATTCTACATTTTCATTTGGATTTTCTATATTATACTCTTATAAGTGATTTGGATCAATTTATTCAGTGGGACTGTTGAAAATGCACTTTGTATTGTTCAGGGCAATTGTTCAGGACAATTATTTTTGAATTTGTAATTCATTTTCTTGTTTTTACTGTGTTTCTTTACTGATTTTATTAAGTGTTTTGAAAAAGTCAAAAGTCTCTCTCTCGCTCGCTATTTAATCCAAAGTGGAATAACTTCAACAAGAGAGATTAACGGAGGCCCAGATCAGGATATCCTGTAGCCCAGTGGTTAAAGCCCCCACCTGAAAGATCGCTGATAGCAATTCAAATCTCTTTTCCCCTTTCAGACAGAAGGAAGACTTGAACTTCTGGGGATAAGTCTCCCACATCCCAGGTGAGTATCCTAACCACTGGGTTAAAAGGTAGGAGGGAGTGTCTCCACCCCCACCTTCTTGCAAGAAACACCTTAGGTGCTCAACAATAGGTGAGGGCTCACAGCTGAAAATGTGAATCAGAGATAGGCTGCAAACACCCCAAGAGGGACAGAACTGAAGACACCCACTTGTATTGGCATCTCTCATTGGATAACTTGGGCGGGGAACCGCCTAGCATGTTGGGTTTTGTGGACCCCATTCTCAGGCACCTCTGTCCTTCCATTCATTGTACAGGAAGCCCAAACACCTAACTCAGGTTTTCTGAACCAGAGTGCTTTTCTAGTCATCTAAAAGTTTAGCATTATAATGCTGAGCATTACCACGCCTAAGTTCCTTTGTGAATCTAGCCATCTTCCTCTGAGAGCAGGAAAATACTAATTAGCAAATCTTCAGGAGGCATAAATGGACATACCTACATTGTGATGATTGGAACTATGCTGATTTACACCAGCTAAGGATGCAGCCCTATATAGTATGGCTCTGATACAGTGAAGAAAGGGTCATATAATGTTTAGATTTATTTTATTTTTTCTTGTTGGTACAACTTGTAGCCATAGAAAAACATTGTTGGCTCTGTGCCCTTAATTCATTTAATCAGGCTTTTAAGCTTCCATGTTGACTTCAGCAAAATTGAAATGTACAAAGTATTATTAACACAATTAGGTCAGAAGGAAGCTCATCTAAATGAAGATGCGGCTGCTGGGAAATATGGTTGAAGATGGTTTAGATAATTGTTACCTGACTATGAAGAGTTGACATTTTGTTTTAAATCGATTACTTGCCTGTCACTTACATTATCTGCCAAAACGCAATGAAAGTGTCTTTTGACCTTGCCTTTAAATTGCTAACTGTTCTCTTTTTCCTCCTCCTCCTTCCTGTCCCTATAGTGTGTTAGTAAATTTTCATGGCAAAGTTACTGGAAAGAAGGGTGATAAGCTGTAAGTAATGATGAGATGCACATATTTATCTGTGTGCTTATGTTACAGTTTAGAGATGTGATTTTATTTAAAGGATGAATGCAAATATGAGGCCAGATTCTAATAGCTTTATTCATGTGGAATAGTGTCTTTACTCATGTGGAAAAGTCACAGTGAAGTCAGTGAAACGACTAGTGGAGTAGAATGCTAATCAGGCTGAGTAAAGGTACCAGAATCTAGACCATAACCTCGTGGGGAGGGGGTGGCAGGGAAGGGAAGGGGGGGAGGTGTAATTTACTGTGTGTTTGATTTCTTATATATTGAAAACACACTTTTCCATAAATATTCTGTACCTATTAAAGAGATTGTGGGATGGAGTGTAAGTGCTGGAGTGACTAGCTTTGCACAAAACACATATAAAGAATTAAATCCCAGTGCTATATTATTGTCAAGGTAATAGCTAGATTCTCCATCCAGATCAGATAAGAAGTGTAATTTTCCTAAGATGCCTTTGAATCATTTCTGTAATTTAGAATTAGTGTTGCAGTATATTTTGAAAGATCAGCATTTAAGCAGGTGACTATCAACACTTTGAAAGGTTGTATGCTACAGAGGGACTAGGAGGTAACAAGGCAAAGGCAGCAGCATACATTTATCATGAATACAAATGTTGAGTATTCTTTCAGCTGCACATAAAAGTGAGTGGTGCCCTTTAGCAGCTAATTAGGCATTAGTACTGCACACTATGTCAGTAATCAGCAGATCTCATTCTCTGGGAAATGCAGTTGGTTCTTTTTTAAGAAGCGTGTATAGAAACAGGTTATGGGTATTGCACTACCTACACACCTTTAATTAAAAGCCCATTATTTTAACAGTTGCTCACTAATAGTTGGGGATTTGTAAGGTTTTCACATTGTGCATTTATTGACCACTGATCTGAAACAGGAGACAGGTTAACCTTCTCACTGCTGATCCTCTGTCATACCTATTGTACTGCTGACATTGCAATGAAATAAAAATGTTAAAGCAATATCAGTATATTCAGTAGCAAAAGAGATATGTTCTACAGGCCCTACCTCTTGCTTTCCATGGTAATCAACTGTTCATACAAATATAGTATACACTAAATTTAAATATTTTTATTGGAAAAATGAATGTAGTGGTAATTTAACAGGGACCATTCCAGGAAATCTGAGTAGTTTTCCTTTTTACAGAATTATTGCATTGGTGGCCTTGGTAAAACCAGGTCAGCTTTACTATCTGTATCTGTAGTGATTACATTTAAATTGCACAAAGCCTAATTATGATAAAGAAAAACAAAGCAAGCTTGTAGATTAGATCTGATCAAGAAAAGGTCAATCAAAAGCAAATTTATGAGTGAATGTCTAAATAGGATGGAGAGCAGGCATTGTCCCATGGTGTGATCCACCATGAACCTTATAATACATTAAAGAAGAACTGAGGATTGCTTCCCAGTGCTTCAGTACTTTCTCTGCTCTTTAATTTTATTTTGATTTTTAGGTCTGTGTTTTCTAGTGCTGAGCAAAAGTGATTAAAATAATATTCCATGGAGTCTCATGGAAGAAAGGCATTTCATTCAATACTATTGATTTCCCATAATAATTGGGTGAATTGTTGCTCCCCCCAATAGAGGCATGTATTCAAAAATCACTTTACTACAACATTTTGCCATGAAGTGGAAATCCTGTAGCAGTCATCTTTGTATATATTAATATTATATACTGATAGCAGTCATCTTTGAATATGTATCTGTTATATAGTAATGGACTTTTTATTAAGTGACAGTTAAAATTGCATCAAGACTCTCCACACCTACTCCAAAACCTTTAAAGCACGAAAATAAGAGAAAAATCTTTTGCATTCCTTGCCACCTTTACTTTGCCTACTGCTATCAGATACTCAATAAGACTTTCACTTCCATCTCCAATGGATACTACAAAGCAATATTTACCACAACTTCAAATCCTTGCTATCATACCAAACTATGAAAAATGACATCAGCAAAGTTAAGACAGAAAAAAAAATACAAAAACAGGAAGTGCCATTTTCTGTGCTGTGCAATTGACATGAGAGTCTCATTGAAGAATCAAAGTGTACATGCACAAGCAAGAAGCGAGACTGGGGATATCCCTGTATCAGAGAGGCAATTAAGATTTATCCCACTGCTCAGTGCTGGGGATGTGGTGATGTTGATCCTGGGACTAGGCATGGTGGACACAGAGATAGAACAGATCTTACCACCACTGACCTCCAGAGCAACAGATCAAGTGAGCTCACTCCAAATTCAACAACATTCCAAACAGAGATTTAAGAGGACAATACACTAGACACTGGAGAAAAGATCAGAAGTCAAAACATACCTGGTCACTACAAGTTCTTATCCTGAACCTTTCCACTAACAGATTCCTCCCAGCAGTGAGATGTGGGAAACAAAACAGAACCATCACAAACTGAAAGAAAATGAAGGGCCCAAAATGCAGTAGGAACCACTTTATGAATGATTGCACAACTAATGTGAAAGAGATGTCAAAATTTGAGATTTTCTGCTCCACTGTTCAAGATTGCAGGACGTGCACAGTTGATGACCTCATACTATCTGCTAGTAAAAGACTTTGCATAAACAACTGAGTCAGTGAAATGCTATGTAATTCTGGGAGAAAGGAAAGAGACAGATGGGAACATCCTAGCTCTGCACTGTGATGTCATCTGATTAGGACAAAGCCCAGCACTGTGAAGTCAGTGCTGAGGCCAGCACTGTGCCTCAGTGTAGTTGAAGCCTGCCCTAACTTTCCAGAAGGAACTTGGCAGGTCAATACAATGGGAACAGAATTAGCTGAGAAAACAGCCTCAGGGATATAGAGGCAGGAAAGTCAGAGAGGGGGAGAAAGAGAGGGAACATAAAGAGCTAATAGGCATCATGAGAGAAAGAAGAGAAACACAAAAAATTTCTGGGAAACAAGTTCTTTGCACGAAGAACATGAGTGTATGTGTAGGGGATAGGAGCACAAGCTGAAAGAAATCTCTAAAGGGAGGTTTTGAAAATTTGTCTGATTTCTGAGAGCTGCAATGGAGATTACGGAATCTCCATGGAGCCTGGGTTTTTTTCTGGTGCTGGCAATGTGAGTCCTGGGACTTTAACTATTTTGATGAGAAAAAAAAAAACAATATAATAGAGCTGGTTGAAAAATCTGGTCCCACAGTAAATTCTGATTTCAAAATTGTTTTCATCCCAACTTGAGAGGAAAAGTTTAAATATCAAAAAATGTTGTGGAATGGAAAGTTCTAAAAAAGGTTTGAGAAATAATAACATTTTATTGCAATATTTTTGACTGAAACATATTTTGATACTCCTGAATCCAAATGTTTTGTTTCAGCTCAGTTTGACATAGAACTGCATCCACCTGAGCTACCCTGGAACTTCATGGAAGTTGCAGTTATGGTGCCTCATCCCGCCATTTTCTCTGTGGGCCAGCCTCCCTGTCTGGACTACATCTCCCACAACATCACTGTGGGAATAGCCAGCCTATGAGAAAGAAGTACTCTGCCCAGTTGAACAATGAAGTAATGTCTCCCAGGACTGATATGCCATGTTTACAGAACACCAATTCATATACACAGAGAAGGTTTAACAGTGAAATCCACTCTCTTCCATTATTATCATTATTATCCTAGATCCAGTCTTCTGCAAAAAGAGAGCAGGTGTTGGGACTGAGAATAGGTTTATTCTTTTTCCTGCCATAGTCATCCTGAGTAATTCATTTAAATGGACAGCTAAAAAACAACAGATACGGAGACAGCTCAGCTGAAGAGCTGCCCTTAGACTAGTCTACACTACACACCACTGACTGTAGCTACATCCCACAGTGAAAAGTAGGCTCTGTCCACACTATGGTGTGCAGATGCAGGTGTAAGTGAAAGACCATAGGAGAGGGGAAGAAGCAGGTAAAGGCTTCAACAGCTCCCACTTCAGGAGCATTTCGCGGTGGCAAGGAGAGGCTTTGGCAGTGGGGAGGCAGCAGAGAAAGGCTGAGTTGACAGAGTCTTTCCCCACCACTGGAGTCTTTCCCTGTGTTGGGGAAAGGCAGCTGGGAAAGGCTCACTGCACTCCTGTGTATAATCCCATGATTTTGTTTTCAAATTTGTGTGTCTACAATTACAGATGTCAACAAGAGAGGTGGGTGCTCCACACCTGTGAAAATCAGGCCACTTATTTAGATGGTTACATTTAGATTTAGCTGTCTTACTCTAGGTTTCCCAACTTTGAAAATGTTTGGCCTTATCGTGCAGTCACCAAGCCAATGAACTGGCTATGCTTGATTTTTTTTGTCATGTTATTTTATCTTCATTTTTCCTATAAGCCTCCAATTATGTATCTTGTTCTCTTTTCTCCCTTTTTCACAGAAAAACTTATTGGCTGCCCTGCTATCAAAGGTACAGCAGTGAAGACGCTTAGAATGAAGATGTGGTGCATAGCAGATTGGTGCTAATTTGTGAAACCATTGATCTTAGCTGCCACATTGACATGGAAAAACACTTATGAGCCTATATATCATTAACTTTGCACTACTCTGATATTGGTAAGGGGCCTTGAAGTGTGCAGAAGATACATTTACACTCATTTTTAGAACTCTTTACATGGTCAGAGAAATGTAAATTGACGTAAGTGTAAATTACATTCAACCCCTATTTATTTGTTATACCTAGTAAAGCAAGTCCTGGATTCTATTGCATCTATCGCTTCCCTTTGCCCCAGGCTCACTTGATATCCCTCTCTGACTTCTTTCCTGTCTCTCACAATAGGCATGAGCTCAATCTCTTTCTTTCCCAAAATTCTATCCCCACCTTCTTCCCTAGTTTTCCCCTTTTACATACAGGAAACCTGAGGCACAGTGAAGATGTACAAGTAGCTCAAGTTCACAGAGGAAGTTAGGTAGAGGTTGGACTAGAATTCAGGTCCCTTGACTAGTAACCTAACCAGTGACAAATGGCACCACCCATTTGTAATAGGGAAATGATCAGTGGTTTGACAACACTTCATTTTGAATTGGTTTCCTCTGGCTTTAGTACAGATGGTCATTCTTCCACTGGTAAAACCACAAGGAGTGCTATTTCATGAGACTTCCAAGCCACCTAAGTGTGAGGTGCAAGGCTGGGAATTACTATGTTGAAGAAATCTGGAGGGGACTGAAACAAAAGGGGGAAAATATTTGCAGATGCTCAGTCTCTATAAGAGGGGCAGGAGCTGGGGAAAAAAGACTAAGGATTGGCAAGGATGGGCTGGGGGAAATGGTAAGATTACTATTAAAATATATTATAATATGTTAAAGAGAACAGCGAGAGGGAGTGCAGACAATTAGAATAGAAAGTCTTTTGAAAATAAATAGACTGTTACCTAAAGCAGTGGTCTCCAAAGTGGGGTGCGCGCAAGACGATCCATTGGGGGGCGTGGCAGGAGGAGTGCCACCGGAGCAAAAGGGCAGTGCGGCAGGAGGGGCGCTGGTGGGGGAAAAAAAAAAAAAAGGGTGGCCGGAGGAGGGAGGGAGCAAGTGGGGAAGCTGCGCCCTTCCCCGGCCAGGCAGGGCCACCCAGAACGCAGGGGCTGCAGGGCCCTGGGTTAAGGGGGCCCCGGGGCCCTGGCCTGCAGCTCTAAAGCCCCTTTCGGAATGCGACCCTGAGTCCTCCAGCCCGTGGAGAAGCAGGGGCAGCCGCGCAGCCAGTGACCAGAAAGAAGCGGCACTTTTCCCTTCAAAGCAGGCTGGAGAGAAGCGGCGCTTTGAAGGGGAAAGCGCCGCTTCTCTCCAGCGGCTCACTGCACGGCTGCCCCTGCTCTCCTGAGTCATCTGGCCCGTGCTTGCAGGGCCGCATTCTGAAAGGGGCTTTAGAGCTGCAGGCCAGAGCCCCAGGGCCCCCTTAACCCAGGGCCCTGCAGCCCCTGCATTCTGGGTGGCCCTGCCTGCCCTGGGAGGGGGGGGGGGGGGGCAGCTCCCAGAATCACAGCTCCCAGAATCACGGCCATGGGGGCAGTGCCGTGCTGTGCAGAGCCACCTGCACACCCCCTGCACCAAACAGGAGCTGCCCCAGGTAAGTGCTCTGCACCTCCTGCCTGCCCCAGCCCTGAGCCTCCTCCCACACCCCCACCCTGAGCGCCTTTCTGCACCCTAACTCCCTCCCAGACCCTGCACCCCACCCTGAGCACCTTCCCGCACCCTAACCCTAATCCAGACCTTCGAATCGCTGTATCACAAAGTGTTAAACCAAGATGTTCAGAAATAATGAAGCATATTCAATTACATCGCTCTCACTAAAAAATATGATTATTAATCATATTTTTTGTGAAAGCAAAAAGGTTTTTTGTACCGTTAATAAATAAAATAAAAAAATATTTTTAAAATATTGTTTATTTCATCTTTATCTCATCCTTTTTTAATTTCTATTTTTTGTGTATGTTTTATAATGTACATAATATATTAGTATAGTAGTACATGTATATAATTTATACATAAATAAATATACATATATTGGGGGTGCATGCTCAAAAATTTTTTACTGATGGGGTGCGTGATCAAAAAAGTTTGGAGACCACTGACCTAAAGCACGCAGTGGTAAAGTCTTATCTATTCCTCCTGTATGAGTCTCCTCACCTCCACAATTCCTCACCCCCTCTACACTGCAGTCAGACTACTTTCTTCTCCTCCATGCTGCCTGGGCACCAACTAGAGGAGCATTGAGAGCAGGGGAGAATCCCCAGTATTCTTGCCAAGCCATCACCTCCTCCCTATGGCTTCCAGTCTCCGTCTCTTTTCCCAGCTAGTTCCAGTCTCCTCAACACTCCAATTCTCTGTTCACATTTCCCTTCCCTTTCCACCTCCCAGCCTCCTTGTCTCAGTCTACTCTGTCACCCCAATCCAGGTCCAGCTCTTGTCCCCTCTCTGTCTGAATCAGGCAGCTTCCTCCTCCTTCCTCCTCCTTGAAAGCCAGCAGTGGGGGAGTCATTGAGCATAAGAGATACCGTCTCCCTGCTCTCAATTCCAGTATGCAACCCAGATCTGCAATTGCAAGGAAGTCCTGTTCAGCCTCCTGCAGCCATGGGCTGGAGCAGGCAGTATGAACAGAGTGTTAGAGAATTTAGCAGTGAAGGGGATAGCTCAGTGGTTTGAGCATTAACCTGCCAAACCCAGGGTTGTGAGTTCAGTCCTTGAGGGGGGCCATTTAGGGATCTGGGGCAAAAATCTGTTTGGGGCTTGGTCCTGTTTTGAGCAGGGGGTTGGGCTAGATGACCTCCTGAAGTCTATGATTCTATATGTTCACTTCAGTATCTCCTAGAAAGGCCCCAGCTGAGATCAGGGCCCCATTGTGCTAGGCACTGTACAACCGCACAGAGTTTAAATCTCTGCATGCAAGACAAACCAGGGCAGGAAGGGAACTGTGTGGACTGCTCTTTTTAAGGCTTATAGCTTGGCCAAATTTGGGTGGATTTTCACAGTGTTCACAAATGTCACATCCGTAACACAAAGGCCACCCACCCTGCCAAATTTCAAGTCCCTGCTCCAAAGCCAGAGGGGCACTAGAGCTTCTCAAAGAAAAGGTTGGCAGATTTTATATATATATATATATATATATATATATATTTCCCTACACTTGTTCTTAGAAACAGTTGAACTGTTTTTGGCTAGCACTTTTCAAAACAAAACAAAAAACCTGATGCAGACACCCAGTGTGAAAAATGTCAGCACAAACAGTTGAACTTTGGCAAAGTTATAAGCAACTAAAATCAGGGTTTTATAATGGGTAGTGTTGGAAAAGCTTATAATAGACAGTGCTACCTGCCCCATTTAACACACACACACAAATCACCAGTTAATACAACATTAACATTCAGATCTACCTCACTTCACACCCATACGCACATCATAACATCCAGCTGCACACAGAGATTCCCCATCTACACAACAGATGCTTTTTCACTTTTAAATGGGAGCAGTTTGAGACAAATATATTTTGCATAGCTCCAGTATTTTCCCCTACTTATTTATGGAATTGTGATTTCTTACTTCCTTCAACATTTAAAAACTCTTAAATGAATTATTTTAATTTGACATTGTGGAAACATTAGTAGTTAAAAATATAAATTATTGTATATACATAATACATAATTTATAGAACAATATTTGGGTAGACCAACTATAATTAGCACTGCACCATATAGTACATATTTCCTACAGCTCACATTTTTAAAGGCATGCAAGCATTGCTGTGCTTGGTGTTGCAATGTCTAACTGATTTAAGAGCCTGTCATTTTCAAAAGGGATTTAGCCATTTAGGCACCTAAATCCCATTGATGGTTAATTTTCAAAGGTTTACACAGCTACATGTTTCAGGGGAAATGCATTTTCAGTCTAGGGAACAACCTGATGCAAGTGAGAGGGCCACCATCTTGGTCAACACACCTGGGATTAAAACAGGAAACCCCAGAGCTAAGAGCATGAGTAGCTGCAGCTTGAGCTAATGCACCCCAGCTGATATTATGTAGAGCTCATGTAGAACTGGGTGAATTTATTTGATTACAAATATGAAATTTGCAACAACAAAAATTGGGGGCATCAAACTTATTGGTCAATTTAGGTGAAAACACTGAAAATTCTGAAACATCAATATTTTGTTTAGGTATTTTCAAAATGAAACATTTCAAAAATGTCAGTTCAATTTCCATTTCATTTAGAAAATGTCAATTCAAAACATTTAGTTCAAACTTAACATTTTTCAGTTTTTCGTTTCAGTGAGGAAAAAAATCACTTTTGTTTCAAAACTATCTGAATTGTTTTGTGAACTTTTAGTTGATCTGTTGAACTGAAAAATCAGTTATTTGTTCATCTGTACTCATATGCTCTGTGGATCAAGCACAGAGGGAGACCTATAACACAAACTATCCAGTAGGTTACACGAGTAATTTGCGCTTGACCGAAGAGTTTGTTGGGTGTGTGCTGCCAATGAGTATTCAAAGAGGTGGACATGATTGGGAGGATTGGATTGGGCCAAAAGAAATCTGATGAGGTTCAACAAGGACAAGTGCAGAGTCCTGCACTTAGGACTGAAGAATCCTATGCACTTCTACAGACTAGGGACCGAAAGGCTAGGCAGCAGTTCTGCAGAAAAGGACCTAGATGTTACAGTGGACGAGAAGCTAGATATGAGTCAACAGTGTGCCCTTGCTGCCAAGAAGGCTAATGGCATTTTGGGCTGTATAAGTAGGGGCATTGCCAGCAGATTGAGGGACGTGATCATTCCCCTCTATTCAACATTGGTGAGGCCTCATCTGGAGTACTGTGTCCAGTTTTGGCCCCCACACTACAAGAAGGATATGGAAAAATTGGAAAGAGTCCAGTGGAGGGCAACAAAAATGACTAGGGGGCTGGAGCACATGACTTATGAGGAGAGGCTGAGGGAACTGGGATTATTTAGTCTGCAGAAGAGAAGAATGAGGGGGGATTTGATAGCTGCTTTCAACTACCTGAAAGGGGGTTCCAAAGAGGATGGATCTAGACTGTTCTCAATGGTAACAGATGACAGAACAAGGAGTAATGGTCTCAAGTTGTAGTGGGGGAGGTTTAGGTTGGATATTAGGAAAAAACTTTTTCACTAGGAGGGTGGTGAAGCACTGGAATGGGTTACCTAGGGAGGTGGTGGAATCTCCTTCCTTAGAGGTTTTTAAGGTCAGGCTTGACAAAACCCGGGATGGGATGATTTAGTTGGGGATTGGTCCTGCTTTGGGGAGGGGATTGGACTAGATGATCTCCTGAGGTCCTGATATTCTCTGATTCTATGATCACAGAGAGAATCCACAGACTTTGAAGTCAACAATAATTGTGCTCTTGACTTCAGTGAAAGTAGTGTCAAGCTGTGTGGAGAATGTTAGGTAATGTGGTGAGTTTATGTTATGTATGAAGTTGTGGGAAGTAAAACCGGTGGTTGGACAGGAGACAGTGATTTCCCTTCTGAGGATGTCACTGGTAGCCACTATTGAACGTCTATTCAATTGCCATCAGTTTGACAAGAACTGGGGGAAGGGAGAGTTGATGTTTGTCAGCTAATGGTGGATTTTTTTCTGGGGTCTGGTTGAAGGTGCCAAGTATGGACTCTGAAGATACCAGAAACTAGTCCATTGCTGTCTGTAGGGATCCAGGCTACTAGGAAGGTGTGATTAAGACCAAGTTTGGAGGAGATAGGAACCAGCAACTTCTGCAAAGGAAGTTACAACTAGGATCTGCAATAGGGCTTTCCTGTGCTTGACAAGGTAGAGAGGGCACCTCAAGATGAATAGTAACCGAGTCCATTCATGGGTTTACTTGTGAACAATAAAGTAAGAGTTCATTAACAAAGTCTGGAGTGGAGCTGCAGTGATGGGGTTTTTCCACAGTGGCCTTCAAAAAAGGACTCACCATATTTATCCATGAACATTCTGTTCTTAGGGACAGGGTCCTTGGAATAAGGGAACAGAGTGAGGGGCGACAATATAAAATTTCCAAGTGCAAAGCTTGGTGGTGAGCACAGGATGTAGGAAGCCTGAGGTCATGATAGGGCCTAACCTGGACACTCAGTTGCCCCTCCACCTCTCACGTAACTTTTGCAAGCTCCTAGACCTTCCCATTTGAACTAAGCTAGCAGCTGATATGTTGAAAATTTGTGTAACATGACTGGTTCCCAGACAACAGTTGTAGGCCTTATTCTAGAATGGATCCCATAGAGTAAACCCTTTCTCCCCTTTGCATAGTTTAAAGTTTAGAAAGAAAAGCTATGTCTTTGCATGATACGTGAGACTCTCTTATCCTTTGACATAAACATTTCTTGGATCAGGCCAGAGTAGTATCAATGTTGAATATGGGACATATGTATGTTATATTGATGGTAAGGTTGAACTACATATTCTAAGATATATTGTAACTGCGGGAATGGATTTATACTAATTCTGTGTGATGGTCCTCCAATGGGCTTTGCAGTTTCTCTGTGAAGCCTGCTGCTCCCTGGGTATTTCTGTTCCTTACATTTTCTCTACTATGCAGCTAGTTGCTTCCACACATGCACAACAGCAGCTACATTATGGAATACTTGCCCATTAATGACCAGTTTCAGAAGTCCCTCTAATTTTGAATGTCTCAAATTCTAGGTGTCCAGCTTGAAACACAGGCATACCAACCCCCTAATGTATCTCAACTCAGGAATCTTTAAAACAAGGAATGAAGAATTAATTGCCACATTTGAAAATTTAGAAGTTGATGCCTCATCCTTCTTACATTGAAGTTAATGGGAATTTTTCCAATAACTTCACTGGGAGCATGGTAATATATGGCCACTGACACACGAAGTTACAGGTGGAAATAAAAATAGGGAAACTTTCTACCAGTTAATTATCACATAATACTCACTCCAGTCATGGTTGTATCTGTATATAGTTATTGTCCTCTGTGGCTGTGCAGAGCTGACTGGGACCTACCATGGTGTTAAATTATCGCATGGAAGTTACATAAATGTAAAATTGGAGCAATGAAGTGCTGAATCAGGCTTTTTATTTATTGTAGTTTACTTCAGTCTACCTGCTGTAGAACTGTGCTTTGTGCTTTGATGATTCTAAGTTTAAAACACTAACAAAATAATCTTATTATTGGAAGTAAAGAGAACATTTCAAAGAATGCTACTCCAGACAGCACATAATCATAATCAAAAATTTCATATTACAATCTGTGTCTATAAACTATTATCTACAATTTCTGATAAACACAATACAATTGCAAAAGGATCAATTAAAGTAGTTCTACAATTGGTTCTAATTTGTCTTCTCTGCTGGGCAACTGATAACGTAACAAATGTTTCTGATGTTGCTTTTTTATTAAGGGAATTGCAGTGACTGGAATATAATAAACCCATGAAGAACAGGAGATTTTAAAGTATACACTTCCATGTAATTTTAACAATGCATTGTAGCCCCAAAAACAAGCTCCTTTTAGCAAATTCCTCATAAGAATTCTAAAAAATACCTTTGAGTCTGTAGTCTGGATTTTTAAACAAAACTCTAGAGTTTTGTTCTTAAAGACTTGAACACTGTTCATTTGACCTTGACTTTCAATAGTATTTGTATTTAAAATAATCTCAGCTATTACTAGCAGTTTGGCTTCAATAGGCCACTCTGCATGAAAAACTGCTTTACAGACTTCTAATGCAACGCCTATTTAAGCTCAAGAAAATAGTTCTGAAAGACTGTACTTTATTTTAAAGTGGAATTCAAAAAGCCCTTATTCAAAACAAATGGAGTTTTGAGTTGGTAATTAGAGAAACATTTGAGGACAAGGAGGCATTTCCCTTTCAAATAAACTTGTATTTTAGTGGGAAAAGGCAGTTTAATAATCCTCTTTAGCAATTATCTCTAGCAAACGTGTAGCAAACACAACCATACCAACTTTCATGTTACAATTATTCTACATTTAATTGTAAGCACTTCCATTCATTTATTAAGATTAAACTGTTTTGTTTATAAAGTCATTTAAAATAATATATGTCTAAAAATGCTTTATTAAAAAGGTAACACAGGGTAGAGTTGATGTGATTTTGTCTACTTTGCTTCCTGAGAAATTTCTCCAATGAATGTTAGACTGAGGCTTTCGTGAGTTGGGCTGAAACGTCCATTAGACCTACCAGAAAAGTGTCATGGGGAAATCAATATGTGAATTTGGACTTTTTACCAATTTTGCAAATAGGTGAACAGAATAGTCACAATAGTATTTCAGTTTTGTCATTTTCCCGTAAGCAAAAGCAATGCATGCACAATAGAGGAGGTCTGGGGTGAAATTTAAAGCAAATTTATGTTGCATTCCTGACATTTTTGTAGCCTGACTGAAAGTGGAAGCAATATCTTAACCTTTTGATCATTTGAGAGGTTTAATTCTAGATAGCTCAGGATTTAGAAGAACTCTCTCTTGCTAAGCTAAGAACATACGCCTGGATTCACAAAGATACTTAAGCACATAAACCCCAGATTTAGGCACCTAAAATCTGAGTTTAGATGACTACCGGTTTTAGGATGCACTGTGATTCACAAATTCCCAACAAACCCTGCAGTCATCTAAAATCTCTTAGCCCCTAAAACCATGTCTACACTCACACTTATGTCAGTAAAACTTTTGTCACTCAAGGGTGTGAAACCACCCTCCTGAGCAACATACGTTTTGCCAGTATAAATGCTCATGTGCACAGTGCTGTTGGCAGGAGACACTCTCCCACCAACATAGCTACCACTACTCATTGAACTGGTTTTATTATGTCAATGGGAGAGCTCTCTCCCATTGGCATAACACGGCTATATGAGTGCTCTTACAGCAGCACAGTTGTATTGGTACAGCTGTGCCACTTTAAGGGTAGACATGGCCCAAGTTTTCAGGGTTAAAATCCCCTCTCTGTCTAAGTTTCTGTCTCCAGCATGTGCTCTGCTGCCTCACTCTAGGAGTCCAGGCACCGATCTCCAACCTAAGCCCCAGAACAACGTACAAACGGGAAGACAGGTGTTTGGCAACCTAACTCAACTGCAGGGCCTAATCCAATAAATATGCTCAGAGGCCATTCTCTGGGTCCCATTCAATATCTGGGCAAACAAATAGATGGCGAGTCACTAAAGCAGGAGAAATGGACTCTGGGTCTCCCATCTCTAGGTGGGTGCCCTAACTGCCAGGCTACCAAGTCATTTTTGCTTTCTTTGGCCCGATGACTAATTATTTATCCACAGTAGAACAGCTTCAAGCAGAGAGAGCCCTACAGAAGAATACTTCAGAGCTCAGTGGTTATAACACTCTCCCCTGAGAGGTTGGAAACACCTATTCAAATCCCTTAATTCCCTTTGTTTGTTAAAGGAATTGAACCTGCATGTCCCACAAGTGATTTAACTACTGAACTAATTTATAGGGTGCACACCACCACTTTGCCTACGTCATTCTCACAAGAAACACCTTAGGAACCTAAGCCTCTTGACTCCAGGAGTTCAGTTCCCACTCATGCATTACTAGCAGAGATAGGTGCATCCCAGGAGTCCACACTTAGGGCTGGTCCACACTAAGCCCCCAGTTCGAACTAAGATAGGCAACTTCAGCTA